>NC_051161.1:8315910-8630910 GCF_013339745.2 Dermacentor silvarum
AGACGACGGAATGAGGACAAGTACCGACCAGGGGGGGGCGGCATGGAGGAAGATATTGCCTCAAGCGTGCCTCACTCATCTCGATGCCACCTGTAGAATGTGCGCGGTCAAAGCCTAATCATGGCGAATTTAAATGTGAGCACACAGTCCTGCTGCAGGTTACTCTTCCTTTAATTTACTAGGAATTTTGCAATAGACTGACAACATGCCTTTCTGTTCAGTATGTTGCCCGAGTAGATGAGGCCTTTTTCTTTTTCACGCCGCTCAAACTCATCCTTAGAGATGACCAGTTCATGGACATCCTTTGAACCCTGTGGTTTCGTGATCATCTGCAAAAAGAAAGTTGGTTGAGCATGACAGCTAGCAGCATGAAAATCACTTTAGCAGAGACAATTTACCTGCTAGCAGAACAGTAACAACATTCCACATCACCAAATGCAAAACAGGTTTATTCACTATGAAGCTGCTATTACTTATTCAGTGTTCATACAATCTAAAGTAAAACGGCATTACTACAAACACCACATTAACGAACTTTTCAGATGAACAAACTTTTCAGAAATCCCCTGCTCAGTGCTTATAGGTTTAATGTAAAAATATTTCAGTACTATGAACTTCAGAACACCGAACATTTCAAAATAACGATCGTTATTCATTTTCCGTGTCATGTTCACAACACTTCAGTACTACGAATTAATATTTTAAAAATCTTGAGATTCTTAGATTTCCGCGTATCCTTTACGATAGTCGAAACAGTAGGCTAGCAGACGACAAGGCACAGAAAGCGGACGCCGCGGCGCATGGTTTCGGAAAACCTGATACGGCGGCCAAGAAAACAAATACGAGAGAGAACGTTTTTCTTCTACTGCAGAGGCGATGATGCATCAGGTTTTGCAAGCGCATGCTCCACCCAGACAAGTGTCACCTAGCAATGGAGGCGCGTCTCTTCCTTCTTTCTGCGCATGCCTCTTTCTTTCGCGCTTCTTTCTGCAGCCGGAGGCCGCTAGGGGGCTAGAGTGTGCGGACGCGGTTCGTATCGGCTCCGCCAATTTCTAGTTCCTGTGCCCAACTAGGTCCTTCTTAGGATCCACCAAGGCGCTCAACGGATCCAGGAAGGTACACGGACCCTAACCGCTACCATCTTTTGGATGTGCCCTGTGATCTCCGAGAACTATCCGGTGAAGACGTCTCTGGCAGCCACACCGCTGCGCTAAGCCTCGCCTCATCGAGGCGAGCCTCGCCGGCGTGCCGCGTTCCTCCCTCCCCAACAACCACGGAGGAGCTAGTGGAAGGAGAGACCATTTCAAAAGTACTGAAAGTTGGGCGAGCTGGTATCTATTCATCTTGTAACTGCAGCGCGCACACGAGAAACGAGGACAAAAAGTGGACTTTCACTTTTTGGACTTTCACTTTTTGTCCTCGTTTCTCGTGTGCGCGCTGCAGTTACAAGATGAAGAGACCATTTCCTCGCAGGACTATCACCCTGGTGAGTGGCAAACTGTGCTCCTTGCTTATCGAAATCGGGCTCCGGCTTCGAATTCGTCCCCTAAACCCAACTCAACGGCCTCGGTTCCAAGCTAAGCGAAACGCCAGCAACGCCGGTGCGCCGACCGACGCTGCATCTGTTACCATTCCAGCCGCATTCCAGGAGACGCCAAACGCCAGCAACGCCGGTGCGCCAACCGACGCTGTGTCTGTTACCATTCCAGCCGCGTTCAAGGAGACGTCACAGCTGCTACGCACGACGCGTGCGGTCGTACAAAAAAGTAAACAACTCGTGGCGTTGCCGGTGGGAACGATCCGAGTTGTTTTTCGCCCGCGAGGTGGGCTCTCCCTGGACAAGCTTCCAGCTCCAAGTCTCCTGCAGGCATTGCGTACCTCACCCAGCTGCTCAGTGATGGGTGAACTGTACATCAGAGTCCATCCCACAAACAATACGTTCACGGTGGTGACAGTAGCGGAGGCAATAGCTCTCGCTTTGGTGAAAATACAGGAAATCACTATAGATGGGAACAAATACCCGGTAGCCGCGTACATCACGGCCCCTCCAGCGGCAGTAAAAGGTGTGATTTCCCGAGCATACTGGAATGAAACACCAGAACAAATCCTAAATGACTTGCAGCATCGCAACCCGGAGGCCGACATCATAGCGGCCGTCGCATGGGGAAAACTGCATCCATTCTGATAACCTTTGCATCTGGTCCCGTACCCCACACCATTAAATATATGTGTGTGGCACACCGCTGCAGAAAGTACCAAGGGCAGCCCTGATGCCTGTACGAACTGCCGGAAACCTGGTCACAGGTACGATGTATGCCCTCTTCCAAAAACTGGGCTCTGCCCACGGTGTGGCGAGAAGCACGAAACGCAAGGGGACCCTTGCAAGCCAAAATGCATTCTTTGTGGTGGGAACCGCCTTACCGGTACAGGCTCATGCAAGGCTAGGACCCCCCCAGCCTCGAAGACAGACAGTGACGAAACCCAGGACAGCAGTGCCCACGGCGAAGGACTTTCCACCCCTAGCGCCTCATCAAGATCGTCAGCGAGCCTGGACTAAACCCACCAGTACACCCCCAACTTCACTGCGGGAGGAAGAAATAGCACACCTGCTGGAAGAGGTAAGGCACCTCAGGGCAGCCGTTAACTCTATCCCTTCCACCCTCCCACCCCCTCCGTTACCAACACCCCAACTCTCCACACCCCCTCCCCAAAAGAAACGCCGGCAAGACGACACTCCAGACATAGATTCCAAATTAAAAGACTTTGCCCAACAGTTAGAAGCCAAAATTCTGGCTAAAACTCAAAATTACATTGAAGCCACCATCACTAAGCTTACAGAAACGATTATTAGTCAGGTAACCACCGCCATTCTTCAACAAATTCCACAAATAATTGCTGGAATGTCTTCACATATGCCAGCCGGTAACCCCCCCCCCCCCATAGCACCTCCCATGCTTCGCCCACCTACCCTCCAGCATGGCCTTGCCGACGGGAAATAATCTCCCATTACGCATTCTACAATGGAACTCCAGGAGGTTTCGCCGCAAAAGGGACCTCCTGCAGCAGCTACTCTCTGCTTCCTCCACACCCCCTGATATAGTAGCACTCCAGGATGCTGGCACAAACGTATCGCTGCCAGGATATGCTCTGGTACTCTCTGACATCACTCCAAACACCAGGGTTACCACTTATGTCCAAAATTTTGTACCATACACTTGTCATGTACTGAATTCACCGGTGGCTCACAGGTTTCTGGAATTAATCCTGTCCACTCACAAATCCCATCCCCTCTTCCATCCTTAACTGTTACCTCCTTCCGAGGCAACCGGTCTCGGAATGTATCACTCTCATTAAAGCCGCCTCCATCATTGCAAAGAAGGACCCTCTCATTATCTTAGGGGACTTTAACTGCGCGCATGTAGACTGGGGGTACATGCGTACCAACAAGAGAGCAGCGGATTTATACAACACCCTACAGATGCAGGGCCTTTCTGTATATAATGATTTCAGCACACCTATGAGAATCGGTAATAGTGTCACCACCAACACTAGCCCAGATCTCACCTTTGGCCGCAATATTCCCACGCCAGTATGGCGAAACTCCAATGAGGCCCTGGGCAGTGATCATTATATCCTAACTATAGAGTTTGACTTCGCCAAAAAAGCTAAAAACAACCGTGTCCGAATGACTAGCTAGGATAATCTTCGTAAGCACAGAGAGGTCAAAATATTAGAGTCCCCCTTTAACCTTCACACATGGATGACAGAACTCAACCAGGACGTGCAAGCTTTTACGCAAACATTCGACGACGCCCCTGAAACTCCCATTGCAGATAGTAGGTCAGCGAACCTACTCCAAGCACAAAACAGTATTCTCACGCGCTGGAAAACCCAGAAACAGAATCGAAAACTTAAGCTCAAACTGGCACAGCTTCAAAAACAAATAGAAGAGCACAGCGCCGCCCTTAGTAAATCTAATTGGCACCAAATATGTGACGGACTACGAGATAATCTTTCTAACTCCAGGGCCCGGAATCTTCTTCGACATATGATAGACCCCACTCAAACTAAAAAGCAAACCCGACTTACACGCAAAAGGCTTACCCATCAAAATCTTTGTAATCAGCAAGCACTCTTAAGCGAACTTCAATCGACTTATACCACTGTGGGCAAAGCTGTATCATATCCCGACTACATAGGCCCCGATCAACCCTCCCTCGACACCCCTATTATGGAGGTTGAAGTCAGAACAGCCCTTATTAAGCTCCGAAACTCAACTCCTGGAGATGACCAAATCAGCAATGTCATGCTCAGAAACCTAGATGACCGTTCTGTTTGCCTTCTCACCGAGTACTTCAATGAATGATGGAAAAAGGGAGAGCTACCTGCTGAATGGAAGCATGGAAAAATAATTTTCATCCCCAAACCCAATAAGCCCATTAATGCCCAAAATCTCCGTCCCATCTCTCTGACTTCGTGCCTGGGCAAACTTTGAGTATGTCATCCTCACCCGTCTCACGCAACACATGGAATCCCATGGACTATATCCCCATAGCATGCTAGGATTTCGACCTCATCTCTCGGCACAGGACGCCCTGCTACAGATTTCACATGCCATCCTCAATGATATGTTACACCACACCAGAGCAATCCTCGCAGTAGACCTCACTAAAGCATTTGACAAGGTTAAGCACAGTGCCATCCTGCAGAGCATCCAAGAGCTGCAGTTAGGACCTAAGACCTATAACTATATTCGGGCCTTCCTAAACGGGCGCACCGCCTCCCTGCATATACATAATATACAGACGCCCTCACTCACCCTTGGAAACATTGGCACCCCGCAAGGAGCGGCGTTATCCCCATTCCTGTTCAATATTACCCTCATTCCCCTGGCAAAAGCTCTCAGCCGCATCCCACACTTGGGACACACACTTTATGCGGATGATATCACGGTTTGGACCACATACGGCTCGGATGGCGACATAGAATCAACACTTCAAGAAGCAGCCACAGCTATAGCTACCCACGCGTCCAACACTGACCCCGACTTTACTGTCAAATTTTTTAAAGGGACACTAAACAGCAAAATGATTTCTTCTGTATCAGTAGCTTACCCTTCCACAATACCCAAAACACCACTCTTACCCAGAGAAGCCGCTTGGTAAGCCAGAAAGAAACGAAAAACAGAGGCGAGTGGCAACGCCACCTTGAAGTTCCCACACCAGCTCACCGTGATGTCATCGATTTTGACAGCGTCTCCTAGGTCTCCGTTAATTCTTTCATGGTAATGATTGACTACATTGTGTTCTAAATGAGCCCAAGATTGAATATGGCAAGTTTCGTGATTTGTTATTGAGCCAACGTGGCCCAAATACGAATAATTACTTTAGAAGTCGTGACGTCACACTGAATTGAAGTGCTGACGTTGGGCTTTCTGCGCGAAATTAAAAAAAATTAGCTTTGAGCTTCATTTTCTCTTCTAATAATTGACCTATTGCAGCGTGATTAACGACAGCAGAGTTTTCGAACAATACTTTATCAGTCTATGTTGATTTATTGTTTTGCTTTACTGCCCCTTTAAGCTATTGGTGCGGGTTATACACACAAGAATACGGTAAGTCCTCATTACGAGTAAGTGTCAGGGCAATGAAGAAAAGGAGCTTACCACCTCATCCTAATCTCGCATTGAGTGGCAACACTGACATTGTGGTAGGCTGTGGTAGCTTGCACAGTGTTGAACAGTACCAGATGAGACAATATAGACTTACTCTGGTTGAGTTTCCGATGAAGAAAATAGCTTGCTTGCCACCAGCACCAAAGTAGGAGATCTCGCTGTTGAGAAACCGAGGCTTGTGCTGAGTCCCATCTTTAGAGCTACCGTCTTCTCTGAAACAAAAAAGAATGGTGCAAAAATAAATGTTTGCAAGAATTAGACAGTGGCAACACAGCGCGTCAGAAATCTAACTCTTTATTGGGCAAACGTGTGCCCACAAGAACAAGTTACTCAATCGTCGAAATCTGATCTGCAGGTCAGACGCCTCAGCTATTTACAGTACTTGCACGATTCTAACGCGCACCTTCTTCGAATAAGTGCATTTGTTTCAAATTTGCCTGCGCGTCACAATCGTAACTAATTCTACTCAAAATCAAAAACGAAACCGATTATTACAAAAAAAAAAAAGCTCAATGCAAGGTAGCTATACTTGCGGACTTTTTGTGGCAATAAAGGGAAAGGTACAGGTGCGTGGCTGCTGCACATGTGTTACCATGCCAAGTAGTCCAGCAGCGTTTGACAGTGCGGCAGCGATTGACAGTGCCTTTGGTTGCTCAGAACAGACACTGAATCGACGTTGCTTCCACATGCGACACTATCATGTTTGCCCAGACGCGGAAGGGAAAAGTCACAAAATAATGAAGCTTTTACACTCAGTGGTGTGTTCTGTATTAAAAAAATTTAACTGTTGCCAATAAGCTGTTTTATGTTTTCTCTTCCCTAACCTAAAACAACACACTCTTTTCAGAAGTGCTCTCACTTGTGCGCTCTTTGCCTATTCAGCTTTCCCTTCATTGCCACAGAAAGTTGTCTGTGAGTATAGCCACACAGCCATCGAACAAACGTCTTTTTTTTCTCTTTTGGCTTAGTTGGCAAGCAATTGCCATTTTCCAGTTTTCTGCATGAGGGGCATTTCTAATGCATTAGATCGGATTGAAGATGACTTTCTGTGGTCGGCAGAAAGCGAAAAGGAAGTCGACTCAGGTTACATTACATGATGTGCGCAGTAGAATCAGCACCAAGTTATTTTACTTGGATATTTGGCCGGTAATATAACTGCGCGTTACAATAGGGGGGGGGGGGCAGTGGAATCGTGCAAATACGGTATGTATGACTTGTCAAAATTCCGGCGGCGTATCTTCCAGAAAGTACAATCTGATTGCACAAGGTTCAGCAACAACATAGAAAAAAATTAATCCAGCGATAACATTCGAGAAATTTTCGATACAGAAAGGCGCATCTTACGCTGAGCGATAACACTGTAACAGAGATTGGCCGAAAAAACTTTCACTGAAAACACTAACAATTTACACGCGGGTCAGCACAATAGAACCTCATTCACATGTATTAGGAAAAAAAAAAAAACAAGAAAAAATGTACTAACCTGGAAATAATGCGGCCTGAAAGTCCCTAAAACATTTGGCAAGGTCAAGTGTAATCAACATCTACCTAAGTAATGTGAAGTGTTGTGCAAATCGTTGCAGCACAAACACACACTGGGCCGAGACATGCGTTGTTTCTATGTTGTCGTTTGCACTCCTAGAATTCAGCCTGAGTCAGCAGCTTCTTCAGGCTGGATATCTTTTCGCAGAAAGTTCTGATATGGCCACTATACGAGAATTGTTGCGGCACAAGACGCCGACGAACGTTAAGCTGGTGGGGCATTAACGGCATAGATGCGCTTTGTTGTTAAGACAGCAATAAGAACCTAAGCAAAATGGAGCTGGTAGAAATTGGGGAATACAGTGTCGGCAGAACAATACATGACGCTCACTTCGAGACTTCACTTTTTAGATAAATTTTTCACGCTGATTTCAAATCTATCATTTTTTGATAGCTACTCTGGTTCAGAAAGTTTTTGTGTCTGCAATAAATTTCATGAGTACTTCTTACAGGGCTCTTTGGCAATTTCTCCTTGTTAAAGGCAAAAAGTGCATGACCTTAATGCCAAAGACTTGCTCTAGGCCAGGGGTTCTCAAGCACGCTCGTTCCAGGGAACCCTGCTAAGCTCCATAAAGTGCCAAGGAACCTCCCCCCCCCCACCTTGGAATTAACCGAATTAAAATGCCCAAATTAACCGAATATCTAATTATTGAGGGTATGAAGAAAACAATAAACAAGTGCTTACTACATCAACATGCTTTTATTTACTGAATGAATTGGCAAATCTTGTTTCTGTTTTGCACAAGAGCAGTGCGGAAGCTCATATCGTGATTGAATAGCGCTCGCAGCGCGGCCGCGGCACGCGTCATCCGAGACACGCTTTTCACTACCGCGCGCACATCCCGATTATTTTTTTGCCACTGAGCTGGTCGCCAACAAGTTGTCCATCTATCGCGATGTAGCCGGTGCTCTTCATCTTCGACAGCTTTGCACTGAGTCAAAACGAAACTACTGCTTGACGCAACCGCTGCAGACAAAACCGCGGTTGCAATCGGCGCGATCATGGATGACAACCTTGAGGTTCTGAATTGGCAGGCGGCCGACGCATGCACCAAGTCAACACGAAACTACGATTTGCTGCAACAAGTGCGGACGAAACCGCGGTCGCTGTCGACGCAATCATGGATGGCGACTACGCAGTTGTGAAGCCATGCAGCGGACGTGCCCACCGAGTCAAAATGAAACTACTGTTTACCGCAACCGATGCGGACGAAACTGTGGCGGTTATCAATGTGCTGTTATCAGAGCAAGGCGTGTTACGCGCGGCCATAAATGCAAGAATAAAGGTTTTAAGGGCACAATTACGCCCGATGCGTTCCGGCATTGCGGTCAGTCACGCATCGCGCACGATTGCCGCTAAGGACCACGGCGATGTGGACTGCGCCGCTTCGTTTTTGGGTAGACGCTGGCGCCATTTTTGCTCTTTGGCGTCGCGCATTTTCGGTGCTCTGCGCATTTTTTTTTAATCATCCGATGTACACGTCAGTGCGCACGATATCGGCACCTACCCTATCTAAGAATGGGAGAAATGCGCATGGTGGTAAGTTACGGCTTCCGAGATTCATGAGTGCAAAAGCTTAGCGCGCTGCCCGTTTTCGGAGGTTGGGTGGCTACAAGCTGCTGGCGGATTTATTGCGCAGATTGCGCGTTGCTGCTATGCACTGTGGTGTGCTTTTTGACACTCGGGCATGGGTAATGGAGGTTCTTTGGATCAATCGCACCTCGTGCTCACCGCCTTAGACATTTGGCGAGCGCGGAACCAGGGAAATTTTATCAGTGGTGGGTTCCATGCCCACTTTGAGAACCCATGCTCTAGGGGGTGATGCTATTTTTATTTGTTTGAAAGCATTCTAAAGGTAAGAAAGCAGTCCAATATTGACTGTGAATATATTTTTCTTATTTTCACTCATTATTTTCACTATTTTGCCCGTACGGACACTTTGAAATACAGTTTATTTCCCTGTGTAATTGAATACTCGAATTCTTTGCCTGGTCCTACTCGTTCTCTTCCTTGAAACTTATTCTTAGCAGCCATTGAGTAGTTTTGGTTTATATGGGTTTGGATTGTTCGTACTGCCTTTATTATTTATTATTTGCCATTGTCACTCCTGCAATAGACCTCTCCCTGTTCGCAAACAGCGTGACGTCACTTCGGGGGCCCCTCCCCTCTGTCGCGCCTCCGAAGCGGGCGCTGGTTGGCAAAAAAATGGTCGTGCGACGTCTTCTCTTTGCAGAAGAGCGCTGCTTGTATATCCCCTGCCGCGGTCGTAAGTCCGGCATATTGCGACTTTTTGAAGTGACAGCCCTTACGAACTGAGCTTAGGAAGTATAATCGGCCGCGTTTTACCGGTACAACGTAGCGTTGTTGCCAAGTGCATGGTTCCCGTAAATCAGCGTGTGGTGATTTCGTAAAAAGCGCCTCTTCTGTAGATCAACATCCATAAAAATGCATTACTCCTCAAAAACAAACATTTTATCACAAATCGTGCACATTTTCACGGTGGCAAAGTGATACTTCGCTAAATGACTGACCTTCGAACACAAATTTGCATTGCAATGTTGTGAATCCACTGATTTGCGCCCCATTTACAATGTACCAAACGATATACAATATGAAGTTGTCTACAACTACACAGCGGCTCAGTGGAGCCGTACGAAGTAGCAGCGCCTAAATGCAGATGAGGGAGAAATGCAGAAAAGGCTTATTAGGAGCATGGTAAGATACCCTAGGTGGACAAAATTAATCCAGAGCCTTTCGTTACACTGTCTCCCATAAGCCGCTGTGTAGCTTAAGGATGCTAAACACCATAAGTTAATTTTAATTATTAGTCTCGGTCATGTGAACGTACAAAGAAAGATCTTGCAAAGTACATAATCTGTTGCGCGCTAACTTCGCTGTGTCTGCTGCACACTTTGCTGCTCTCAACTTTAGAAGACCCAAGTTTTGCATGTTTATGCGCATCATCACAGCATAAAGTCCGTACCATGAAGGTGAATGCACCAAAAACAAAAAAAAAAGGAAAGTTCAGTTTTATTTAAGACCGGTGAGATCTGCGTTATCACAATAATTTCAGTGGCTTGCCTTTAGGGCAGTCTCCGTGGTTAAATGTATACACGCAGCTTCGGCAGCGGTCAAAACATCATAGAAGTTCATCTGTAGACATACCTCTCACTCGATATTTTTTTTTTCTGCACGAAGTGCGAATGGCCCCGAAATACATACGCTCACTAATCATCGCGTCTCATTCAATCTCACCTGTTCAATAATTACGGTTCCTGAAGTTCTATCGGAGCCTGATCACAACGACAGGTTTTATTACACGCAACACACGTCCACAGTCTCGCAAGCGAGATGTATTGCTTATCGCGTAGTACACCACGCGCGCGCACGCACACACACACATAATGTGGTCCGTTTCCCTACGCTAAGATGAGCCGATATCGTCACTGTTCTCGCCGCATACTTTACCGCAACAAATGTGGCACACTCTCCATGGAAAAGCCGATATTCTTCATTGCACAGTTCATCGCAGACCACCAAGTTGTTCATGTTCGCAAGTAAAAAAGGCCAGCGTCGCCACATTTTCATCATGCAGTTTACCACAAGCCGATGTTCTCATACACACATTAATGCTAATCTGGCTGGCAAGATAATTGTGGAGGTTCACGTAAAATAAAAAATAAATAAATAAAAACGCGCGTCCACGTGGCGCCCACCTACACCAACTAAAGCGTAACTGCACCACGCAGAAAGCCGGCGGCGGCTGTTTTTTGCCAACCAGAGTCATCGCACGTGCGCCCGTGACGTCACACTGTGACGTCGCCGGTGCGGTGTGACATACCCCAGGAGAGGTCTATAGCCCGTGCAATATGTACAAATAAAATAAAAATAAAAATTCTTACTTTTGATTGCAATTTATCAAATGATGCTAGAGTAACAGAAATAGCATCATTCCCTAGATCATTTCAATATGAATACAGTGCAGACCACTTATGACGTAACCGCTTTTAGCACGGGACCGGTTATAGCGTGGATATTTTTTACCACCGATATATCTCCCATAGAATTCAATGTATAGGCGGACCGTTTATTGCATAGGCGCACAATGCAGAATACCGGTTATAGCGCGGTTCTTTTAAGCGCGCGACCACGAAATCGGCGCATGAAGCACAGCGTTTTCTAGGAGGCGTTGAGCACGGCCCGCACGGCCGCACGATTGCCGGGCGCACAAACGCGGAGGAGTGGGAGCGCTGGCGCGCGCGTGGAGACCAGCGGCGAAAAGCGAAACAAAAGGTCGCAGTTTCCCCTGAAAGGCAAAGCAAATATACTAGTAGAGTATACGGAGTAAGGATAGTAGTGTTATCGCCTGCATAAACTGGGCCACATCCGCTTACTAACTGAATGAACATAACAAGCATGGTGTCAGCGCACACAAGCAAACATAAATAGGTCGCACTCGACGACCGCAGACAAGCACTGTAAAAACGCAAGTGTCAGCAAACGCGGCAGGAGCAGCGACCGAAGGTTCGTGCGGTCTATTGCTTCAACGGAAACTGAGCGGCGAAAGCACAGCGCACACAAAGGTCAGAGCCGTGTGGAGATCACTTTCAAGATACGGTGCACGCGACAGCCCTCAGATATGGTGGCTAAACCTTAACTGTGCAAACATCTAGGAAGGAAAAAAACTCCATGCGCGCAAACTACGCAGTGGCTTGCAGAGAAAGCCCCGCCACCTCCCTCCCGCGCTGCCTTCGCGCTTTCCTCCTTTCGTGTGGGAGATTGAGTCGCCAGTTTCCCTTGCGCCCGGTCGCAAGATACGCATTAAGTGCCGCAGCCAAACATCGCCTCCCTTCCCACCCTCCCGGCCTTCCGCACGACGAGTCGTCGCGTTTGCTATTCGCCGTACGATCGCTCTCCGTGAAAGCACGCGTCCCTAGTGTGCTTTCACTCGCACATACAGCATACGGCATACAGCAGCATACAGCATTTGTTTTTTCAGGAGTGGGACTGTGGGCGCATGCATGGAGACCAGCGGCAAAAAGCGAAACAAAAAAGGAAGAGAAGGGCATTTGGAGAATGGAGGGTGCGTGTTTTCATCAATATAGCAGCATCTAGAGTGAACAAGATAGCAGCGTCCAAGCAGGGTGTGCGGAGTGCGTCTTTTTTTTTTTTTTTTTCAGGAGTGGGAGCATGGGCGTGCACGTAGAGACCAGTCTCCAGACGAAAGTAACAGCATTCTTCCACTGATGCCGCACTTGTTAGGGGAACTTTGTTTCTGTGCTGTGTTGCGATTGTGTAGCATGTGTGTGAGTGAAATATGTAATAAATTGTGTTTGAAAGGTGGGTTGCCCATTTGGCATAAGCAAAAGCCGAAAAAAGCATGCTTTGGTTATAACGCGGTACTGCTCATAGCGCAGATTTTTACAACTCCCGCGACTTTTCTTATAAGCAGTCTACACTGTACACCAAACTTCTCATTGTCACTCGACAACATCATAGAAAAAATCCCCGTAAGACCCCGCGGGAAATTGTTCAATTTTGCCTGTCACAGGTCGTTTCACGGCTCCCGTGGCATTTTGAAAGGCAATTTTTTTTCTATTTACCGATCGAGATCAGGGTTAATAATTTGACGGCAGGTGCTTGAAGGCCCAAACATTCCTAAAATGCATTTTTCTAAAATTCAATTTTTCAGACGTCTTTAAGCATTCTCGAAGCCGCGTTCCCCCCCCCCCCCCCTTAAAAGCGTGCAGTACGCTTTTAACGGCCCAACACCCCTTGTGCTGTATAACAGATACATGAATATGCTTACCGCGATAAGGTTGGCGGTGATATCTGTGAATGCGATGTGTGATGGCCCACTAGAAGATTTTCTGGTATCAAAATAAGAAAATTGAGCGCATGCCGGCATGTTTACTTGACACAGGCAGGCTTGGAAAGCTGCTGTGGAGGGCGCCTACTGCCATGAATCGCATGTGCCTTTTGTTCACATGTGACCAAGCAGCTGGAAAACGTATCCTATGATTGCAGTTTGGCGATGCAGAACATTAGTGCCAAACATTGTGTTTTGCAGAAAAGTACAAACCGGTAAAAAAATGCATAGCTGTACTGGGTCATTTTTTGTGTTCTCGATCACAAACATTGGCACCAGGGCCAGTATTTTGTAGCGATGCCTTTCCGGTAGTAATAATGCCTATTCGCGCTTATCGCTCTTTGTCAATGGTCAGAGCAACAGGCCTCTTGCGTTATTAACGGGATCAGCCGGCCGTGAGTGGTGGATGATAAGGCTAGTATAGAATACGTCATAAGGCATTGCTACAAAATCGCAGCCCAGGAAATCGTACAAAAGGGGATCGTATCAACGAGGTTCTACTGTATTATACAGTCAGCAGTTAAGCTGTGTTCTTTGTTGTGGCGATGCGAGACTCTCACGCATTCCCTGATGTTGTTTTCCCCGCATAGCTGCCGTCTCCTGTAATCCGGCTTTGCTGCGTGGCTTTACGGCGGTGAAGGGCGGTGTGGTTCCAGTGTATTACAAGAGATTGCGCGAGAGTTGCGCTGCTAATGCCACCTAATGGCGGGCTTACTTGGGCGCTAAAGGAAGAAAGCGCTTCCTATTCGAAGTGGCCGGTGGGCGATGCGGATATTCCGCGCGTGCGCCGATCCACGCTCCGCGAGACCATCTCGCGAGGCTAAGAGCAGGACACCGGAATGGACAAACATAGATCGTTCGAACCCGCCACCGTTCGCGTGACCATATACGTGAACGACTAGGTGATTGGTATCTAGCATGCGGACGAACTTATTCACTCGCTATCCAGTCGCGGCGAGTCGAACTTCCTCGATTTGTCGCGCACCCATGTGAATGTTCTATGCATAGTAATTCAGCTAGCGTGCATTAGTGTATGAAAGGTGCAATAAATGCCCTTTTCACTGTTTGCACTACTGTGTTGTCGTTCCTTTGTCCCAAGAGCATGTGTGAGACCCAACAATGTACTGCATGTGTATCTGGTGCACAAGGACAAAAGCGCTCAATGGCAATGTTGGAAAGGCCTAAAATGCTCAAGAGGGGCAAATTCAAGTGAGCAGCAGTAAAAGTGTCGTTGAGAGAGAGAAGGTAATTCCACTCACGAGAGCTGCAGTGCCTTGTCCTTGCGAATGAATTTGGACAGCCGGTAGATGGCCCAGTTGTTAAGCTGCCAGGAGGTCATGCCGCAACCGTTGTCCAACACAAGGATGGTGCTCTTCTCCTGCTGCGAGCTGTCATCCAGGTACTGCAGGCAGTAGAAGCAGTAGCACACCATCACACATCCAGGAACAGCCACAAGGAGAGAAACTATCATTTCAACATAAAATTTGTTTTAAAAAATTAAATTATGGAGTTTTGCGTCCAAAACCACGATCTGATTATGAGGCACGCCGTTGTGGAGGACTCCAGAATAATTTCGACCATCTGGGGTTCTTTAACGTGCATCTAAATCTAAGTACACGGGTATTTTCGCATATCACCGTCATCGAAATGCGGCCGCCGTGACTGGGATTCGATCCCGCGACCGCTTGCTCAGCAGCCCAACACCATAGCCACTGAGCAACCACGATGGGTCATAAAATTTGCTGAAAATGTATACATGACTGCCACTTAGATAGATAGGACAAGACCAAGACCCATATATGCTATTCTGAAAGCATTACTTTGAGCGTTTATTACTGGCAGATGTGACTATGTTATAACTAGCGTCGCCACCCATCTTTATTTGTACATGCTACCTGGCAAATAAGCCTCGCTCTCAAAGTCACAGCGCCTCATCTATGTTCACAAAATTGTGATCGAGCAATCTAGCTCAATACCATTTATCTTTTATGCAATAGCTTATGTGAAATATGCTTATCTATCTATCAGCGATTTTGTCACATCATGGCATTGCCAAGCACACTGGTTATACCCGTGTCACACGGGCGTCTGGAAGGCCTTCTAACAGATAGTCAGTTGACTCAAAGGTCAAGTTAGAGCTGCTACATGGGCGGTTTCGAAGGCCGCCGAGTCAATAGTCTATCGAGTCAACGGAGCACCCGACAACTCTATCTAAATCTCGATGGCCTTTGAGCAACGGAAGCGGAAACAGCGCGAACATGCCCTCTCGTTCACAGTGTACTCGTACTCACGGTTAGAAAGAACACATCAAACCAAAATGCTCTAAAATACTATATATGAGTGTTATTAATTATCCAATCAAGTATTTTTGCCACTTGATATGTGCGAACTGCACATACTCTCGACAACAGCGACGTGCTTGTGTTCGTGCACTCTCCCTCTACTCCATGTGCTGCCGGCTGCCGTCATATCACCGCCATTTCACCGTATAAACAAATATAAAATAAATTATAGTGCTTTTAAGTGGTTTTAATGTTGTTTAACTTTTGGTGACACGAAAACGAAAATAAAGATCCGGAACGCCACACAATTTTGCGAGAAACTCCTGAACCACTCAACGGCATTTCAAAAGTGCCGTGTAGCAGCGCGATAACTCCTTTGAGTCGATAGAGTTGTGGCATTTCGAAGGCCGTCGACTCGAAGACCTTCCAAATGTGCCCGTGTGACACAGGTATTACACAGGTTGCAGGAGTGCTTGATATCGATGAACATCTCTCACTAGAGCAAGGTGTCCCAGCAAACACACATCTCGCACACCTTCGGCTAGACTCATCATCAAGCCATGCACAAAGTTTTACTGCAAGCATAACATGTAAACAAAACATAATGCTCTGTCATCCCCCACATCTTCATCACATTTAGCAGGTAGGTTCATCTTTAAACATGACCAACACATTTTAGATGCCATTAGTATTTAGGTGCTTGTAAATATAAGCAGGGATGGGACTGCCTAAAGTCATTTTGGAGCAATTTTTGGAGCAAGTAAAATTGCATTTTGGAGCAGTTTGGAGCAAACAAAATTGCATTTTGGAGCCACTTGGAGCAGAGTAATGTTTTCGTTGGAGCAGTCTGGAGCAGGCCAATCTGAAGTTTGGTGGAATAATAGAATATGGCAGCGCACTTCGAAACCACGATGAAACAGAGAATAAACCAACACAAAGCGCGTCGTAGAAGCACGCTTTTTAGCTATAGCGCACTAGAATATGGAAGAATGGGCCAAGCTGCGGCACCACACGTTTTCCTGTAAAGCCGAAAACATTGGTGGAACTACATTCTAACTATACATTTCCACGCTGACGCTTTTGATGATAGCGGAAAATGTTCTCAAATTATGCGGTCCAATTGGCGCGCTAACATAATTTCTGGGTCATATGTCACCGCAGACCCAGAGAACAGCAATCAAGCCTGGGCTGGTATAACGTAAAATTATTCCAATCTGTCTTTATTGCGATAGCAAGTATATGGACACTCCAGGTGCAATTCAGCTGTCGTCGCCGTGATGCTCCGTATAAGTCCAGGGGCGATAACATAGTCTCCACACGCCATACGTTGTATGTTCGAGTGAAAGCGTGCGAGCGCGAGCCAAAGATGGCGGCTCAATCTCAAGCGCGCAAGGGAGGAAAGGGGGGAGGAAGCGCGTCATCTTCGGTCGCGCGCAAGGCACTGTGGAGGGAGGGGGGGGGGGGGGCGTTCTCCGGCAGCTTCTGCGTATGGTGCGGGGCCTACCTTGAAAGCAATCTGTGATGGGGACAGAGTGCGAGTGGTCATAGTTTCGTGCGTGCTGTGTTTTCGCCGCTTAGTTCGCGTTGAAGCTTGTGGGAAGCACACGCGCCGATCTTCTCTCGCGTACTGTCGTCGTCGCGCACGTGCTCACGCCTCGAGAGCCGGCGCAGACACGAGAGAGAGGTTGTTTGCCCTCTCCCGATTCTCACCCGCCTCTCGCGACATGTGTACCCTCGCAGGAGGAGGGGAGAGATCCGACGGGCGAAGAGGACAGTCTCCTCGCAAAAGGTAAAAAGAGATAAAAGAGCGCCACTGGAGGAGACCGCTCTCTCTGGGCGTCACTACTTCTAACCTGCCGGAACAAATTTTACCTGCTGTAACCCGTGAGTGAGCTCGCTTGCGTGACTATCACACGCAACGAGGAAAGCCTATTTATTACTTATTATACAGAGTGGACTTCCCTCTGCAAGTCTGCCTTATTGCCCGCAGCAATAAACGTTGTTGAGTTGACTCACTCGTTGCCTTATTCGCCCGAACCCTACGTAGCTGCGATTGCACGCGCTACGGGTTGGGGAATACCCCCACACCCTAGAATTTTTGCCAGTAGCATGAAATTATAACGAAAACTTGGAGGACATAAAGGGCCCCTAAACCACCCAGAGGTCGAAATTTCGTTGTGGTGTGAGTCTACAACACGTAGCCACAACAATTTTTCGAAATGGTGCCGTAATAGTGGTGTCACGGCTGTGAAGTCGATTGACGGGGTATACAAGCCGGTTGGTCATTCCGTACTCGAGCGAACACAGCGAAAGAGTCAGAGTCGGGAGTAAACAAAAAAACAAGATATTTATCGGTTGATAAATATACACAAATTAATAAAATAAAAAAAGACAAGACAAACTAACACACTTGAACTTAATATAGCACAATGATGATTACAAATAAATATGACGAGCAATTAACAGTGGATATAAAAGAAATGAAACAGGGCGCACCATCAAATATACAAGAATACACTTAACAGCAGTTCACTAAAATAAAGTTCAAAAGAAAACCAACGATGTCATACGCGTGGCCAGGCAGCCACAGCAAGTCAATAAACCGTGAAGTCGGCGCGCAGAGCTTTCCCGAAGAATGCTGGCGGGCCGATCTTGTTGAGATGGTTGCGATTGCTGGGCTGGGTTTACAGGAAGTCTAGATTTGACGTCTTCTCTCAAGCAGGTTGAGCTAACTTGAGGCGAACTACCGTGAGCTTCGTTGCAGACGTTGGTTTGTCGTCTCATACGTCAACTAGTTCCTCGGAGTTCCGACGTGGCTAGGCGGCCCAGGCGATGCTGGACGGCCCTAGCCCCTCGACTGCTTCTCACCCGATTACAGGCTCAGCTTCTAGACTGATTAGCAGCGCCTAAAACCTGCACTTAAATAGCCTCTCCTTTGCCTAGTTCCCTATGTTGGGTAACTGCAGGTATGCAGAGTTCACCTGATTATTTCATGACTCCTCCCAAAAGTCTTGGACGCGCCCCTTTTAATCAGGGGCGAGAGAACGGTTGATTCCCCCCCCCCCCCCCCGCTGTCCAAGGTCGGCTGCCATCCTGCCGACAAGTGGGGGTTAGAGGGCTGCCCACATTGGCCAAGTTTTTGGCAGGATTTGGGCCCTTACTGATGTACGGGACATGTGCTGGGGAGACCACACTGAGGCATCGAAGAGTGCGTATATATCGCTTTTGCTAGCCACGGCTTTGTCTGCCACTGGCCAGCGGTTACTTTGGCTTGGCGGAGTCCCGGCCTCAGCCCACATGCTTCCTTTTTCAGCGTCTTTTATGTCCTGAGACAATGCCTTCCGATTGTGCCCCTGTCTTTTCTTCTATGATGTTGCCCCCTCCATTTCCTCTGCTTTGAGGCGTATGATGGCAGGTGCTGGCCAAAGGATAGGCAGCTGCTTTACAACGCTTAATGTTTTTTCTTTCGAAAGCACCGTTCATGGCCACCAGCGACCATTTGGCCATTTTGTATAACATTCAGATTCCAATTCAGTTGTACGTTTAACCATTGTATTGCATCCTAATCGCAGTTAATCTATTCCCAGAGAACTTTGCCTAGGGTCTCCCTTGCTGCGTGGGTGGGCTCACCTTCTCCTAGCTTGAAGTGGCTGAGCAGATGCATGCAGCTGTGCGTCGGTACACGGCACAGAGCAAACATTGATGCGGCACCCTGTATACAGGCTCGGCATGCTCAGAAATGCAGTGATAAATCAGCGCGAGATCACAGCAAGCACGTCATGTAGACAGCTTGAGGAAGGAAAGCTGTCTGCTGTGCGAGACCACAGTTGTCATCACACAATATACACAAAAATGTGCAACAGTCCAAATGTTTGGAAGCCATAATTATGCAATACAGATATGCAAATTTAGCAGAATTTTCCCATTCCTCTCAACCGCTCAGTACAAGAAAAATGCATTAGCATAAAATGGAAGCCAAGAGGGCTGCTCTGCCAAAAGCACAAGCACAAATGTTGAGCCCTGTCCACACAGCAAGCTACAGTTCATAGCCGAAGACAAAAATGATAGAGCATAGTACTCACCAATTTCAGCTCAATTTTGCGGCTGCCAACATTGTTCTTGGTGGCTGCCAAGGAATTGTCAATCAGCTCTGCAAATGCATATGCTAGAAAAAGAATCATGCCAAAAGCCATCAGTATAAGTGCAAGGTGGGCTTTTATTGGTCGATGTTTTATCTGTGAGGGGAAATAAAAAAGCCCATAACAAAACAACAGATAACGTATCGAACAAGCATATTCCTTACAACTAAATTCTTTTATTGGAATCAAAAGATACAGTGAACTTCAGTTATTTTGACTCCAGTTCGATCCTGACCGAAAGTCCCGACCGGTGCCCACGCATTCTTATAGGCCCAATCTTTCATTATTTCGACCCTTAAAGTGGCCTTCACCGGATAACTTGAGCTTAACCAGTCAGCATGCATGTGCCTGACTCTATAGTGACCCCAATGCGACCCCTTTCGTGGCAGTGCCTGTCTCAGCGGAGCTCAAGGGACAATGAATGCACTGAACACACATAAAAAAAATTAAAGGTCTCCCGTTGAAAACGATTATTTTCGGCATGCCCCTACGGATTTTCAAGCAATAACCGTACCTCACAATATTTGATTATGGTATATTTACCAAATTTTAATGCGAACCTTCTTCTTTTCCATAAAAATTCGGACAGAAATTGCCTGCACAATGCTATCGAACAAAAACTCAAAACCGCCATCGCGGCGATCATATGCTTTACAGCATAACACGGATGTATTGTGGCGAAACTGACTTTAAAAACAGGCCCCCAATGTGCAAAACATAACATTCCCTTGCTTATTTCTCTTGCAAAAAAATTGGGTGCAGATGAGATTTATACTTTGCTTGGGAGTATTAATGTAATTTCTACATTGGATTTCTACTTTGGACACATAGAAAGTGGGTATGCATTTGATTCGGGGTCGTGCTAGGATTGGGCAAATACTGCCAAATAAATCAGTGGTTTGTCATGGAGTTTTTCTGCATCTTGTTTAATTTGACTCGCTAAATAACTACATCAATTCATCGGTTCTGCCAGCGTCGAATGAACAGAAGCCGACTGTATATGAAAAAAGCATAAGCCTGTGAAGGCCCAACAAGGATTTACTCTCCAACGTAACTACAAAACAAACCAAAACTCACAAAAATGCAATGCAAAAAAAGATATCTTGGAATAAGTTACATGCAACTTAAATGGTCATTGTTTCAACTCACGTAGTGGATTATGGCCCTCAGAAGCATAGTACTCGTACATGCCAGATTTGATGATTGTGTCATAGTGCGGCAGGTACTCCACCTGTAAAGAATCAAAATGAGCCTTCAGTTACATGTCACAAGGCAGCCAAATTCTTTTTTTCTTTTTATTTCAACAGTTGAGTATATGCATAATTTTTTCTTAATAAGTGTAATAAACAGTTACACCGCCAACAACTGTTCAAAACTAGAAAGTATCAGAACACGACACTAGTGAAAAACAGCAGCAACACCAAAGCACTGAACCAGACATGTTAGGCAAGCTTGGGCGTCTGACGACTGCCCTGTCACTAAATGCATTCAGCTGAATTAGTATGGGGTTTTATGTGCCAGAACCACAATACGATTATGAGGCACACCGATGTGGAGAACTCTGGAATTATTTTTAAAACCTGGGGTTCTTCACCATGCACCCAAAAGACGGTACAGAAACGTTCTTGCATTTCGCCCCTATCAAAATGCAGCCGCCGCGGCTGGGAATCAAGCCCGCGACTCATGCTTAGCAGATTGCTGCATCACCTACAGACAACAGATCTAAACATAAAATGCCCGCTCTCTGAGCACTACACCAAGAAAAAGAGAGAATCACGAGTCTATGACACTCTAAACAAAACAAAATAACAAATCGGTATTATTTTCCCAACTAGATTTGCCATTTCGAGCACATTTCAGGCGATGATAGGCAACGATCCGTCAAGGTGATGTCTTGCCACATACTGGTGGCATATCAGTCAATTAACCCCCAGATTGATACCTGGAGCACTGACTACAATTCTGCTGCACCAAACACCCAAACTTCATGCAAGAATTTGTGAAGGCGGTGACTGCCTTAGCCCGCTCAACGAAAAAGACAAAATTGTGTTGGTGGTGGCTTTGGACGAGTTTCATCATGTGTGCAATGTCTATATGTCAAAGCTTCAAACAGGTTAGTTGCAGCACTCTGCCCAAATTTTGAATGACAGCTGCCACAATTCTATTATAATGCATATTAGCATGACAATCCAACCTTTTTTTCCCCTTACAGACATTTAAAGAAAGGCAAATACCCAAGAGTGTGGAGACAGGACAGATCTGCACATTAACATAATTTCCACAGGTGCATAAAGTGATTACAGAGAATAAGGAGGATTCACAAGACGAACATGATCGTGGCAAATCATTCAATCAATGTGATATATGATATGCACCGGATCACTTATCGGCTACATTCACACGACAAAGAAGCGCACGAACGAGCCCTACTTTCACTCCCGAAAGCATGAGCAACAGCGTGAACTCAATGGAATGTGTGCCACATTCCATTCAAGAGTGTTACACTTGTGATCATCCAGCTAGTGGCACGAGTGACGTGTTTTTGTTGCACATATCTTAACAAGGAACTTAAAGGGTTCCCAACAACCTCTGTCATTTTTTTTACTCATTTCAAATAAGCACTCACATCGTGTTTAGAATGCCGCAACGATCATCTTTGACAAACGCAGCATAGCCTTGCGGCGCACGGATGCCACAAATTCAAGAAACAATCCTGTGCTCCTCTCTCTTGGCCTTTCCAGTGTTCCCCTGCGCATTGTATGTCAACAGAGTGCTCCAGATGACCAACAGGTTAAATATGGTCGACTGGTCAACCTACAAGAACCTATGACTTCCGGTTCATCTGCTAGCGCGCCTCCATGCAGTTGATGCCAGCCGCACGCCTGCTCTTCCTAGTTGTGTTGCTTGCTTGTGCACACACGTGTTGCGTGTTTCGGTTTGCGATTCGCAGCGCAACGTCACTCATGTTTCAAGTACAGTCAACGACCAATTTTCAGGACGCCCGATATTTCGGACATGTGCGATAATTTGGATGCCTTCGCGGGACCGCCAATAGGGTCAATGTAAAAAAAACGTCTGAAATGTCGGACGCAACACCTTCGCCAACCGATTTTCCTGACTTTTTTCCATGACCTTATGTCCAAAACGGCATTAATCGCAGCGACCACCGCCACCATTTTGATTAACTCGCACGCAGATCCACTGGCAGCCATAGCCACCACCGCAGCAACACCAGGCTTAGCTACTTCGACGCTCGCTACCAAGCTTATTTCTGTTCAGTGTGGTGTTTTTCATTGAAACAATTCACCGCTGCTAGCAATGGCGCCAACTAGGCCTTCGTAATCCTCAACAATGTCTTGCAAACTCGGAAAGCACGACACGTCGCATAATGCCAGTTCCCAAAAGTCAGCTTCGCCTCAGTACAGTAGTGTTACGCAGTGAAGCATATGCAAAGTATTGTGGTAAAGCACATCATGAGTGGGAAGGGGCAATTGTCACGGGACACATAATGTATTCACTTGTACACGCGTGCACCTGCCTTCCCTTATCACAGTACGAGCTACGATATGCTCAACAAGTGTACTGGCAGGCCTTGAGAGGTATTTCGGATGTTCCTGTGGTGATTTGAACAATTGGGGGCACTAAAAGGCGTGTATTTGTTTTCTCAGACTGCCAGATTTCACAATTTTCGCGGTCCCTAGGGAGTCCGAAAAATCGGACGTTGAGTGTACACATCGACAAAACTTCAAAAAAAAAAAGACAGACAGAGAAACACATAATGCAAGTCCTTTCCGCACTGACGCAATGCATCAGCTTTCATTTTTCTCGGAGGTGCCAGTGATGTACACCTTCGAAATGGCATGGCACATCTCTGCGAAACAGAGCGGTATGGTATCGTGTTGCAGGTCTAGCAAAGCGCTGGTGGGTAGCGGGGCATCCTTCATCTGTTTAGTTGCACTTTCTCTTTTCTATTTGCATGGTGGGTTGTCGGGCTTTTAACAATGTATTGTAAACAAACTGGGCTAAGATCGCATATCATTCACCGCACATGGCACTGCTTTACAGGAGCATGAGCCAGCACAGGCTGGCATGGCAGCGACAGCGGGTATCCACTGTCACTACCTGCTGTCGTGGTAACTGGATGTGGACATTGTTTTGAAACAAGAAAAAGTAAACTACACATGACGTAGTGTTCACATGCCATTAAGATTAGTTTAGAGGAGTACACGGCGAGGAGAGGGATGCAAAGGAGAGGGAGAAACGAACGACAGCCGCATTTTTTATCATCAAACGTTTACCTGTAACTCTGCTTTTACAGCATCGTTCTAAATAATTCTTGTGGCTACACGTTCGTTGTAGACTCGTCCACAACTGCCTCAAAATAAAAAATCTGCGACTTCAGGGTTGTTTTTAAACGACTGACAACTGGTCAGAATGTGATATGAGACGATGTAAATGAAATGACCATGATTTATCGTGATACAATCCAGCACGCTGTTCGCAATTTAAGTAGGAAGTATAATTTTCAATTGGCAAAGAAAGTCTCAAAAACCAGTAAGTGGTGCAAACTGGCGATGAAGCCTTGGTACTTCGGATGTAATATATGAGATTACTGTACATAAGTTGGATGTTAATAAGTACTACATAATTATTGCTTAAAAATGCAGCTCATAAATTATTATGCTTTCGTGCTTTATTCTACTAGTATTATGCAGTAAGAAAAGTTCACGCTAATAAGCAGCGCTCGCATCACTTAATGCATGGCGGCACACATGATTGCTGTTGTACACACGCAAAATTCTGAGCACACTTGAGAGCTAAAATCCTTCGCTCCAGCTCACTCAGGTCTTCGAGAGACGACATGCTTCGAAAATCAAAAGAAATGCATGACTATGTCAACACACTGAACTACGTATCACATGTAAAAGCATCGTAAAAGCACTTAACTTGGCTTGGCTAAAAAACACCCTTGACTTGTTAATGACAAACACTGTTGGACAGGAAACCAAGGAAGCACAGAGCTAATTATTGCGGAAATAATTTAACAATTTGGAAAACATAAATCGCAGGAACATCAGCTTGATAAATAAAATAATACTTTCTCACAGCTGCGACCACACTTGTCTGCCATAAAAATTAGCTGTCAGTTCCTTTAACCCCTGAAGTGTTTTGGACGAGCTCAGCTCATCAACACAATTCTGGTTAATGTTGCTTTGAACGACCTTAGCTCGTCACAACAATAATCCCATTTTCAAAGCAATTTCGACGAACTCAACACGTCCATTTAGTTTTTTTATGCGCAAGCATAGATGCCCTGTCTGCCAAATTGGCGAAATTATGTTTGTAACCGCGAGGGAAGTGAGCACCGGAGGAGGAAGGCGCCTGGAGGTGGAGAACGAAATCTCCGCATTCGCGCCATTTCCGCTTGTGCTTCGACGCCACGGTGCTCACTGTACATGTACGCAGCGCATCTTTTTTTGCATGTGTAGCAATACGCACTTTGCCTGTGGTACACCAGGCATTGCTCCGTCGTGATCAATGTAGTCGCCGCGACCATGTTCGCGCCCTTTCCGTTTGTGCTTTGATGCCGCGGTGCTCACTGTGCATGTTCACAGTGTCCATACGCTTGAGCGTAATCCGCGTTCACGAAGTGAAACGTCACTGTAATTTTTTGTTTTACTACAAAGATGTCGAAACTTTTTCACCCACATCGATTCAGTCATCATGTTCTACAACATATGGTACCTTCGGCTGACGGCAATCGTGCCTTTTTTAGTGCACTCGCGCGGTGTCGCACGTTCGTCTGGGCGCCACGCGTGTAGTGGCACACGTTTGGCTGGGGCGAGCACGACAAGAGTGTGCGCCACCGTGCCACCGGAAGATAGACAGTGGAGCGCGGTGTGATCCCGTCAACCTGTGCGTGGCAGGCGATGACGATGGAAGCTGTGTCTCTGCGTGACAAGCACGGAACTATTTTTGATGCTAGAATCCAGTAGGTAATCGGTCAGCGAAGACAACGCAGTCGATCGTTACTGCTAACCAGGAGCGCTGACGAGAGCAGCCGTCGAAGGTGAACGATTTCATCACCGATCTAGCGGCGTCATACGATGATGAGGTATTAAGCAAGGAGGTTGAAAAAAAAACTTGGTATTAAGCTGCAGCATCACTTTCTGCCTTTGATGTTGTAACTTTCGTTTCCGTCATTTCTTTTCAGTTTCGAAAACACTTCATATTTCAGGCATTTGTCATCAACAAAATGCTTGACCTTGTTCACGTCTGCAAATCACGGCGAGACCAAGTGATAAGTGGCCTGTGTAATAAAGTGTCGTCTGCTGAACTTCGAATTCGACATGTATCTCGCAGAGGGCACTACAGTCGCTACAGTCGCAAACTCCCGTTTAGTGGCTCGCATGTTCGTCTGGCAGTAGCGAAACATGTAACTCAGGCGGTGTTTGGCGTAATTTCAACTGCACTGCCACGGTGCCAGGGTGGCTCAGCCGAAGGTACCAATAGATGGCAGCCATTTCGTCACCAATGGAGGAACGCGTTTATTGTGGTCTTTGTTTCTACTACATAGATTGCAGCACTTTATGAGCACTCAAAGACCGCATTTTTTTAATTGCACGCTTACTGCACCTTTCTCGTTTCTAACTGTACCATTTGTGGCAATGAGAAGCACATATATATTGCATAGTGAAGATGTAAAATGAGGTTCTCACGTTCAAAATAACATGAAGCAAATTGCTGGAAAAGCTTTATAAGAGTTTTCGACTAGGGGAAGTTTGAAAATAAGCCATAAAATAAAAATGGTGAATAAGGTTACTTTTTGTGAAAATAATGAAACATTTAAGGGGTTAAATTAAAACTGTTTGTTGCCAGCCTGAGGCGTTTTTGTGGTTATTCCTGTTTCAGGTGTATTGTGAATATCTTCATGTCAATGGAGTGAGTGCCATAAAATCTGCTAACATACGATCCTACGATAGGGAATATGAGAGCTGAATTTGTAATTCTGTCTGCAATGTGAATCCAGCTATATTATGCAGGAAAACACTGCTACTGGTTAGTACTATGAATGGTTAGTAAAGAGCAACTGCGATATGAAGGCATCAGTTTATCCATGATAAGCTCACCTTCTGAAATGTCTGGCCTGTGAGCTCCTGGTCAATGTTCTTGAGCACATACAGGGTTTCACCTCCTTCAAGTTTTTCTGAAAGGTGTAGAGCATTGGTCAAGTCTGTGGCCAATCCAATGTTTTTCACGCTGCGGTCACATGCTCGCTTTAATTACTATTGAAACCAAACGCCATCAAAATCAAACTGCCGAACTGACGCCTTTGTGCCCACTTGTGAAAAGGAGCCCCAATAGTGTTCACGGATTTCAATTGTTTTCAATGGTCATTGAAAGCGAGCATGTACTGCAGTATGTACGTGTACTGCAGTACACCAGCAAATTGCTTGCCAGCCCCCTCTTAGGTTTCAAATATTTTCAGTATCTTTGTGCATTAGGTAGGCTACTTTTAAACTATAACTTTTAAAATAAGCCAAGGTGTTTATATAAAGCAGCAGCAGTTGCTTAAAAAATGGATATGACAACTAGCCACATTTCAAGTTCAGTATGATTGAAGACACTTGCACAGGCCAACAGGCAGGTGTTTGTAGCAGCCAACCACGTGCAGACATCCACACTTCTGTCTGGTGCTTCAGTGGGGCAACAAATACAATATTTTTGTTCCATTGTGAGCAGTGTGAAAATGAAGGAGACTCGGGAAAGAACACACGAGTTCTCTTATCCCTGTCCTTTAGCACACTGCTCAGAACGGGTCATTTCCAGCATGCCCACTTCAATATATTTCTACAATATATTTTCTTTCTGCTCGTCTTGAGATCATGCAGAATCAGCCACATAGCACTGAGGCAGATAACTTGACCCCTACAACTACTTCAGTATTTACGACTTATCGTTCCATGTAGTATGTACGACTTATCGTTCCACGGCACTTTGCTTTAAAGAGCATGAACATACACAAGCTCCTCACCGGTTCCTAACAGAAAACATGCAATATTTAGAGTCACCCGGAGCATGACTATCATGAAGTCAGCATTCATATATCATATTATTTGCCATAAAATCACGTAATCATTCATCATGCTCTTACCGTAAGTGGCCTTGTTGATCTCTTCTCTGTTTGTTGTGCAGATAACGAATGACTCCGCGGAGACGATTCCATAGTGCTGCGAAAATGAGATCACATTAATCGGCCTGTAACAGTAAGGATAAAATTGCACGTGCGGTCTACCAGACCAATTTTTAAGACAGGCAAGCAGCACGCTCCTTCATAGCAAACGCTTACTCAATTAACGAGTTCGTCAGGCAGAACGAATGAACAAAAAACGGGATTTGCTTGCTAACATGATCGCCGATGCTTCGCTACACGCGATAGTGTGTGCACAGTGTCAACGATCACAATTTTAAAGCAGCGCAACTGCGCAGGTACAAATCCGACAGAAATGTACCCAAGGTGGACGTTGTCAGCACGGCCACGACACAGAAATGAAAAGCAGTGTTCTCTGATTTTAGACGGAGTTGCAAGTGCTATCAGCTCTATGTAGTAAGCCTATCGCGGCAAGTTTCTTTTCACGAACACCGCTACTACTATGCAGTGAAGATTACAACAGCGTTTAGATCACAGCATTACGACTCATTCTGTCACGCCACTAAGAAAGCATGTCATCGTTTTGCTTTGACACAAACGCGAACACGCCATGCTCCTGTCGAAGTCGGCTTGACGGTTAACGTCCCGACAAGCGCCAAAATTCGGAAAGTTTGGATATCTACCTTCATAATCCGTGTCCTCAAATCCAGGTAGTCATCCTTCGGCCCCACAGCAATCACAGACTCCGGTGTATTGCTTTTTCGGCGGTCGTAAACAAAAAACTGTTTATTTGCTGCGGCCATATTGTTTTGTACAACTAACGTCTCTCGACGAAAAAAAAAAAAAAATGCCGGGAACGGCACTTCCCTACCTAAACACCCCTAATCTACCTAATCCCTTCCGAAATACAGCAAATACAGCACGAAGCGAGTGTGTGATCTCATTGTGAGGCGTCACCGGCCGCTCAAAAAAACTTACTTCGTCTGTAGCATAGATATTCAGAAGAAATAAAAAATGACGCGTTTAGCAAGCAAGCGCCATCTAGGACTTCGTTACTTCGTCCTCCGGCGGCTTCGGCTTCGACGCTTTGGATCAAGCTTTGGATACGCACGGACACGGATGGCTTCCTCCATGGATGGCGGCAACCACGGTGGCGCAACAGGAGCAATATATATATATATATATATATATATATATATATATATATATATATATATATATATATATATATTGTATGGTGAGACATGTTAAGATAAAATGTGGCGCTTCAGTGGTAATTACTGCATTGTAAGCAGAAGACGCAGTCTCGCCCGCGGCATGTTTGCCGGCCTTGATGCACGTGACTGCCCAAACAAATTTTAAGGATTACAAGAGGATGTTTTACAAGCACGGCGCAAAAGGACTTGCCGTTCATTGGTGTTTCGAGCGCGAGGTCAACCGCTGTTCTATTGCCTGAAAGTTCATACATATTTGCGATTGAGAAGTTTATACTAAATATTCAACATGGAAGAAACGAAATTCTGCGCAAGCCTTGGCTGTGTTTGACGTGTCGGTCGCCGTGGTCGCGGTTGCTTCATTTCCACGAGATTAGTAATCAACATGTTCTGCCCCCACTGCTCTGTGGTGCAAAGAGAGCTTATTTAACGCGATAGCATTCAAAGATACCTGGTTGCTTATCAGGATTTTTTCTCGTATATTCAAATTACAATCCGACGATATCGTGTCTGTAGGTTGTAGTTAAGTCGTACTTTACGATTTTTCTGACGGATTTTACTTTGAGAAATTCTGTTTTTGTTCACTAACCTATTGCGTCACACGGAGGGCCTGTGTGGTCGGGGTGATTCGGGATGAATTTCTCCGCCACGCATGCCACGTATGATAATGCCGACGCCGGATTTTCTGCGACACGGGGCACTTCACGCGCGTTAAGGCAATGATAAGAATTTTTATAACGCGGTTAGAGCTAGAAACCCCAGCGGTCCAGCCTGCAGATAGAGATGTGCGGTTGTAGTAGCAGAGAGAGAGAGAGTGGTTGTGAAGAGGAAGAAACAGGGGGTTCTGCATAGAGTTTCATATTAGAAACTCTATGGGGTTCTGTAACAGAGCCAACTTGGATTGACCATTACGCTACCTATCATTCTATCTCTGGGGGCGTCGGCACTAGGACACATGTAAATGGAAACAAGGCGACTGCCATGCTAATCTTTTTTTCACAAGACAACAAAAATATTTGCTTCAAATTTTAAGATGCTATAGCATGGAAATTAATATTAATTAACGATTAGAATTCATTTATTATCTCATTCTTAAGTAAGAAAATCCCATTTAAGTATCCATCATTTTTCTTCCCACTGCCGCCCGATTCATGGCCAACCCCGTAGTGGGTTGTGCTATTTCTATAGGCACCAAACCAAACCAAGCCTCTCTCTAAAGGTTGGATCGTTTGGGGCATAGAGTTTGGAAATTCTATAATGGGCGCCGGGGTACTGTAACCATGTTATGCCGCAGCTTTCCAGCCTCTAGCTCACACGCGCCACCATGTACGAGGCGCTTTTCAGTGTTTTCGCTTAACCGACAGCAGCCCGGCTCTGAATGGAATTTTTGAGTGACCATAGCTCTAGACGTCATGCACCATTACAAGAACTAACCTGAGTGAGAGTTCCTAGCTGTATATTTATTTGTAGGCACTCTTGGACACTCCGCAGTGCAAGGGCGACAGTTTCACCCGAAAGGCGAAGCATCAATTGCGATAGCAAATTAGCGGACAGCTACACGAAGGATAGTAGTTTTATCGGCTGTATAAACTTGTAAACATAGGCGCACTAACTAAATGAACAAGCATGGCGTCAGCGCGCACAAGCAAACATGAACACATCTAACTCGATGGCCGCGGGAACTCAATCGATCGCTGTCAAAACACTGGAGTGAGGAAGTGCGGCAGCAACGAGCGAATTGGCCTTTTCGTGCTGCGTCTCGCATCAGCGCGAACTAAGCCGCGAAAACACAGCGCACAGCGGACTTTGTCCCCGACGCAGATAGCTTTCAAGATACAGCGGCCCGGACGGGCGCGCGCGGCCGCCGGGGCCGCCCGGAGTAGAACGGTGAACGCGCGGAGGTGAACCTCACGGCGACGGCAGAAATGCGCCTCGAGTACAGTGTACTAGAATATTCTTCTAGTACACTGTAGCCTGGAGTGACGTGAGAGGGCGAGCTCCACCACTGGAAAAGCTGTCGCCACCGTCGGCGTGATGTGGCATGAGGGAATCAAGGGATCACGTGGGCACAGCGGCCGCGTCGTCTGCTTCGGAAGCGCCGAAGCGAGCAGAAAACGAAGGTTGTTCTGATCATGAGGGGGATGTTTTCCCGCTTCGGGTGTCTGCTTGACAACACTTGAAAGCACTATAATAGGTAGTGGCTGCCTTTGAAGGCGTCCGACATGGTAGGCTACTGCTCGGTACCGCAGTGCCGGACACGTACGCAACGGAGCCCGCGGTGTCAGCCTTCACACGTACCCGCAGGCCAAGAAGCTGCGTGTAGCTCGAATTGCGAAGCTTAGAACAGGCAAGCAGCCATCGACTACAACTCGGGTGTGTAGCAAGCACTTCCGCGAGGAAGATTTCTGCTATACGGCGTTGGGGCTGCGATGTTCGGTGAGTAGCAGAAGCGCGCACTGAGAAGCTCGCCCGCGCGCGCTTACCGGTTAATGTCATGGCTATTTGGTCTATGAACTTGTTGATGCTAGGTACTGACAAGTTCACCAGAATGGAAAGGGAACGGTAAGAAGCACATTAAAAAAAGGCAAGGCATATGCTCATATGTTTGTGTTAGCATCAAACAATGAATATACTGGATTAACAAAAAGAAGCAGCGGGAAATTGCTTGCTGAGAAGACCGATAAACATACAGTGCGACGCAACTTGAGAAATAACGATATTGAAACGTTCAAGAATTTAGAACAAATGAAAAAAATCATTGAATCCCCGCGATGGCACATCACTAGTCGCCGTATAGCGTCGAAGTCGCTATATTAGTTATAACAAAATTTGTTGAACAGCTCTGATAGCGTCCACGCAACAATGATTGCTTTTGTACTGTCAAATGTTCATATGCTGCGACCTGAAGCTCACGGCACGATGAGAAAACGCGCTCGCAGCGAAAGCCAAACATTGTGCGCTGATATGCATGCAGACGTACGCGCAGTCGATCGCTGCATTGAGGCTTCATTTTGTTATGCTCCATTTGGTTATACAGAAAGCACACTATAAGAACATACTTCACGTAGTCTGCCCTCAGCGATTGCCTACCTTTCACGCAAAAAGCTGGTTCGGGGGACTCCATCACGCGACCGCGCGCAATAGGCGTTCACTGCACGTATATATTCGGTAAAGAGATAGCAACATGTAAACTATTCTGCCCTTTCTGTTTGCCCAAGATTATTATTTTGCAGTAAGAAACTTCCCTCGTGTGGAGAGTACTTACAGAAATGGCCAAGAAAGTGCCTCGACTTGGAAGCGGAGCAGTTCCTTCAATTTTTTAGGGAAGCCTGGCGTAGCTCAATGATGCTGAATGCCAGGAGGAACCAGAAGACGCCAATGCGGAAGGACGGGAGGAGCTCAATTTAAATTTCTCTTCAACTACACACAGTGCAGGTGCCTTTCCTTGCCCAGACACATGCCGTAATGTAGAGAGAGAGAAAGGTAAAGAAAGACAAGGAGGTTAGCCAGTGTAAATGCCGGCTGGCTACCCTGTAAATTCTCAGCCTCGCCTTCGAGATGATTCCCCTAGTTATGCAGACACATAGTCAGAGCTTCTGTTGTGAAATAATGAGCAGGAAACACTGGCAGGAATTCCCAATTATTATGTTTAATGAGAATGTGGGGATTCTGCTCACAAGAGAACCGGGCGACACGAAAAGCACCGCGAGAAGCAAAGAAGCAAGCGAAGCATCTTAGCACTTGATGCGTGCTCAGATAAAAAAGATTGATAAACGTCAGCTTTGCGTAAAAACTTCTTTTCGCTGTCGTCTTTCATTGCTTGAGACCACCCGAACTGCCGTTATATCGTCTTACCATTTGCTATAGTTTTTCTCTCTATCTTTGTTCATTTTCTGTTCCTGTGCCTTGTAAAGTTTCATGTAGGCAAACCTGACAAATGCCCTGTATTTGGCCTGTATAAAATAAATTAAATAACATGATACATGACTTGTTTCTCCTGCTAACGTCACTCCGTGAACCGCAAGAGCTATGCGCACTACAAGCGTCAGGGCGTGCGCGGAGCAGACGACAAAACGTCTGCCCTTTCTGTTTGCCCAAGATTATTATTTTGCAGTAAGAAACTTCCCTCGTGTGGAGAGTACTTACAGAAATGGCCAGGAGGGCTCCCGCGTGTTTTTATTGAGTGCCGACAGCCAAACCTATGAGGAGCGCGCCTCGTTATCCCTCATACTACGCGAGCGAGGCGCTTCCGACCGATGGCGACTCCGCAAGTCCTCGCCCCCAACAGTGCCCAAGAGGTCCTTCCTCCATGCATTGGATCATATCCCGGTCGCCAGTATATAGCGCACCCAAGACAGGATCTCTGCCGGGGGGATTTTAGGTGCGAAGCACCTTATGCGCTCGGGATTGGCTCGGGTTGTCGGCGTCTCCTGTCGTCGCCGTCACGATAAGCAAGCGGCATGCGCTCCTGTCTCCAGCGGCACGCGCTCAGCACAAACGCGAGCCGAGAGTTCCGGCGTTCGTCGTCGTCTTCCACAGACCACAGCTGTATGCGTTGCCGCTCATCATTCCAGCGTAGAATTTCACTTCTCTTCTGTCTTTGTAATGGGGAGGCCGCGTTCACGGGGTTATGAGCCATTGGTTATGAGCCATTTAACGGTGCATCACTGCATGCTTCGCACCTCCCCAGGTTTCACGTTAGTAGAGCTGCATTTCGCTCAATGGGTCATTCGACATTTGTGCGTAACGTTTTTTTTTTTTTTTTTTTTTTTTTTAACAGCGGAACTGTACGTTTAAGCCGGCCGTAACTTGTGCCGCCTGCCACTGCGTTGCCTAGGAGCCACCTCGCGGATCGAGCGTCGCGCGCAATTTGCTCGGGAGAGAGCAACAGAAAATGAGAGCGAGAGAGATGAACAAAGCCTTTATTTTAAGGAAGGGGACGGCTCTAGGCCGCTGTTGGGGATTAGGTGGGAAAGGAATGTGGGTTCCCGGATCGTTGGCTGGGGCACATCTTCAGAGAGATAGATAAACAAATTGTAGCAGCACCAACGAGGCAACGCGCAGAGGTGCTGCCGACGCCATCCGCGCTTTCCGTTTCCCCGCATACACACGATGCGATTTTGGCACTGTAGGCACTGTAGCCGAACGCTCGCGGTGTCCGTGACTGCAGCAGGCACCTCTGGCGGCGGCTCGGCCGAGCTCCCACCAGCTGCGCATGCGCCGTGTCGCCTGCTTCGCGCCGCCCGTACACTAGCTGTGCATAGCTTTCGCCGTGCTTTCGCCGCACTTCCCCTACGTGCGCTCGGACTGCAAGTGCTTCGCGAGGCGTTCCCCGATGCCACGGACCACGACGAAATGCTTATACACTTCGTATAACTTAACATATCACTTGGCATTACTTCGTATAACTTAGCATCACTTCAGGACCAGCTAGGAACCGATCAGCTCCGCTGTGTCTTTAGCCTTGCGCCGCCCACTAGTGCAAGCTACCCTGATTTTTTTTTTTTTTTTTGGATGCGAAGCAGCTTATGGTCGGGGCTATGTGGTCGGGGCTATGTCACTCCCTTCCTCCATCCATCCGCCGTGCGGTGTCCACGCCCGCACTGCGCATCCTCCTCCCCTTCCTCTCCTTGTCTCATCTTCTCTCGGCTTTCCTCCTCTCCTCTCCGGATTGCGCAACGAATGGCAACACCTGCGGCTCCGCGCGCGTTGGTTAGAGGCGTGACGGTAGGCGCTGCATACTCCGCTGGGGGGCGCCACTGTAGCTCGCGCTCCGCTCGTCTCATTCTCCTCCCGCAACGCCGCGACGAGTGTCACGGACAACGCCAGTGTCCGCGCCGTGGACAGCGCCGCGGAGAAGAGGGCTCGAGCTGCTGCCACGAAACGGCAGCGGCGACAGGCCGATCCCGAACTTCGGGCTCGCGAAGCCGGTAGCTACGTCAGTAGCGCACCCAGGATCTCTGCCAGGGGGGGGGTTGACAGTTTGCCAATACCATCTAAACAGCACTAATTTCGATTTCTTCACGGGGAATTGTCAAAAAAAAAATTCGATTTTGTGAGTGTGCAGACGTTTGCGCGTCTTATATCTTAGTTGCAGTACTGAAATGCGTAAGGAACGAAAAGGGGTTAAACAAAAGGGGGGGGGGGTTAAGTCGGCCTCAGGGGGGGGGGGGGGGTTACAACCCCCGAATCCCCCCCCGTCGGTGCGCCACTGAGCTACGTACCTCAACCTAACGGAAACGACGAACGGAAAACTAATGGGAACTTGAGTAGACCCCATGGCTGCTTCGCATACTACTCAGGGTTCCCCTACGGGAGGATGGTGTAATTTTTTTTTTCTGAGGGGGGAGAAGTTAGACCCCCCCCCCCCCCCCCCCCGTCGGCGCGCCCATAGAATTTCTAAATAATTAGCAGTAATATAAAACTCTATGGGTGCGCCACTGCCTACTGCATTTTGATAAGCACGAAAGGCAAAAACGCCCGTGTGCCGTGCATTTGGGGTCACGTCAAAGAAACCCAAGTGGTCAAAATTAATCCGGAGTCCCATACTACGATGTGCTTTATAAACATATCGTGGTTTTGGCCAGTAAAACCCCAGAATTTACCTGTTGGGAAAGTGGCGCCCTCTAAGTTGCCCAGGTTTGGCGTTGCTGGGCAGGCATAAAGAAAAATACAGTAGGTTTTACCATAGCCTCCTATATATTCTATGCCTGCCGGATTATCGGCGATCCCATTGATAGCGGCCGTCGTCGACACTATGGCAGTGGCGCCACTTACGTAGGGTTGTCGCGTGCGAGATTTTACGTTTTTGGTGCTCATAGGGGACAAAAAATACGTGAAAGTAAATAAAAATTGTGTAAATACTTATATATCTTAGTGTTGTAATAATATAGCAATATAAAGCGGTAGTCGTCAAAACTTGGGATGGGGGCGCCACTTACGTAGGGGTCTAAGGTGCGCTTTTTGAAAGTTTTTGAAAGCAAACTTCGCATTTTCGACGATATCGCTGCAAGAAAAAAACCTAGGGAAAGCAGCGAAACATTCATAGCGACGTTTCCAATTCCTCGGCTTCCAAAAAAGAAATCGTCTGCTACCACCGCAACCGCCGATTTAAACATTTATTATCACAAGAGTGTGAACAACTTTCGTCGTCTGCTACTGCTTTCATGCGGCAGTTGCGACATCCCCATGACGAGGTTTGCCGCTCCCTTCAATATGCTTACTCTTACCCTACGTAGGTGGCGCCGCCATAGACGACGGCCTTTTCGCGCTCATCCGGAGGCTATGGTTTTACACTGGTTTTACGGTGCCGCGATGCAGCGCCGCCACGCGCCGCCGTCTGGCGGCTATTCACGTGTGCTGAACCCTGCATCGGTTGTACGCTTGCTATTCTATGGCCTGCATTCCCCTGCCCGCGACCGCGAAATTTTTATTTGCTCGTGTATTTATACCTCCGATTCTACTCCGATCAAAAAGTGATTTCGTAAGTTCCAATGCATTCATTAGGAGCCATATCGTAGCACAGTGCCGCGCCAGCTTTGATGCACTATAACTTTCCGGACGGCATCATACAATACCAGCCAGTACCCGCAGCACCAGCTATCATTTGTGTTAGCTCGGTGCAAACACCATGGTAAGTGCTTTCGCTGTCGCCGTAGTTACCAAGACACCACTGGCTGTTAAACCCTGCCTTTTCGCTCGATTCTTTCAGTCCCGGAAAAGCGCAGCATCTGGAGGCTACAAGCGCAAGCTCAGCGGCAAGCCCGAACCGAGCGAAGAACAGAAAAATGACATCAACGCGGCATTCAATTTATTTGACCCCAGTGGCAGTGGGTTCATGGAAGCGAAAGACTTGAAGGCGAGTGCTCAAGCACTAACAGGACACTTGCTAATATTTCTAACGACTGCGCTACACATGCAGTTGTCAGTTTCGATCTTTTATGCCTTGAATGATTATATGGCTAGCTCTAATAATGTTATAACTTCTGTCACCAGTTCGCAATGCGTGCACTGGGCTTCGAGCCTAGAAAGGAGGAGGTCAAGAAGCTGCTCGCCGAGATAGACAAGCAAGAGACTGGTAATGTACCTTTCACAAATTAGCCTTTATATCAAGTCATCCAGTTAGCGTCGAATTACAGTGCACGCGGTGTTCAAGCCTGATACCGTAGAATATCAGTGATTTTATTGCTTAATAAAGAATGAAATTCTGAGCCTCAGATCAGTGCACTAATTATGTTCACGCTTAGGTACGCTAATTATGGATGATGTGATAAAAAAATCTGTATTTGACTGGCACATTCTGTGACGTGTGCGAATTGGTGAAAATGCCCTTTGAGTCTACTTTCTCATGCAATATATCTCTGTGTGATTAATTTCCCCCTCTTGTGACATTTAGGCAAAATAGCTCGAGAAGACTTCATGAATGTAATGGCCACAAGATTAGCAGAGAAGGACATCAATGAAGAAATTATGAAAGCTTTCCAGTTATTTGATGAAGACAACACAGGCAAGATTTCCTTTAAGAACCTCAAGAGTGTTGCAAAACAGCTCTCCGAGAATCTATCAGATGAAGAACTGAAGGTAAGGAGGCCGTGACCTACACTGCGGTGCGAGGAAAGTTTACTTTCTAAGCATAAAACATAGATAGCAATGATAACAACAGACAAAAACATTTGGATATTAAAGTATAAAACTGTGCTCAACGAGACAAAAGCATTATCAAATCCTGCTTTCCCACCTACATTAGCGAACTTAAACATCATCTTGACATTTGCTGACTTATTGTGACCATAATTATGCTGCTACAGCATTCCATTACTTCATTAAGTGGCTCCTTTGTTGACAGCTACCCTGCTAATTAATATTCATTACTCTCCATGCAGGAGATGATAAACGAGGCTGACAGAGATGGAGACGGTGAAGTTAACCAGGAGGAGTTTCTTAGAATCATGAAGAAAACTTGCTTATATTGAACATAACCTGTGTTCCTTATGCTAGGGTTGACCATCGATGGCACAAAATATTTGTGAAAGCAAAGCAACTGCCAAATGAAGCCCAGCTAAGTGATGGCTGGGTTAGTTGGTGAAGCATTATCACAGTGGTAGCACAAAAATGTTGTGCAACAAAATGAACCACACAGGGTAAGCACTGTCTTGTGTGGTTTTCATCTGTGTGTGTGTGTGTGTGTGTTTAAATATCATTTTATTTATTTCCACCTTGAAGGCATTGAATAAGAGGAAGAAGCACATACTAAAATTTCAATAGCAAAACAAAAAGAAAAGGTAATGAGTAGTAGAGAAAGAATGTAGTTCACCAATCCAATAATTATACAAAGCTATTGCAAGAAATATATATTACATATTAGGTGATTAGTAGTGTAATTAACCCTAACAGAAAGGAATACAACAAAATTGTACAAATTTTGAAGCGTAACGTAACTTCAAAGGCATTCCGTTGACTGATGTACAGTGCATTGCTGTGTGAAATTATTCCTTAGCACTGAAGTTTCTGGTGGTTTTGTTGGGAGGAGGAGTTGCAGAGTTGCATTTGGGAAAAAAAGGAATTATTCATTGCTGAAGTGTGGTGAAAAAATGGCTGAAGCTGTGGTGAGCAGATGTTCAGAGCATTGGCATTAACTGTTGACTTGAATGTGGGTGATTTTGCCGGCGGCAATTGTGTGGGTTATATATTTTGAAAGCGATCTGCGTACGGGGACAGACTCTAGGTGCGCTGAGGGCTGATGGCTTTCTGTACGCTGTGTTCTCGCTGCTTAGTTTGCATTGAAGCGAGAGACAGCACGAAGATCAATTCGCTCGCTGCTGCTGCTGCGCTTCCTCATGCCAGCGTTTTGACAGCGAGTGTCCACGGTCATCGAGTGTGATGTGTTCCATGTTTGCCTGTGCGCACTGACACCATGCTTGTTAATTTAGTTAGTGAATGTTTACAAGTTTATATGGCTGATAAAACTATTATCCTTACTTAGTATAGCTCTCTACTAATTTGCTATCGCAATTGATGCTTTGCCTTTTGGGCGAAACTATGACTTCTTTAATGCTCTATATTTTGAAATTCAGTTTTAGGCAAGCATTGCAGCCTTGTCATGTGCAACAGCATGCCTGTAAAGCCTTGAAAAATAAAAACTGAGTTGAACATTGTGGTGATGATTCAAAATTTGAACTTTTTCTACTGTGCATCTCCTTTATGCTGGACAGCTTTAGATTAGACACATGCTGGCTGATATTGATTGTGCCAAAGTAGCATGTGAACATAGCTTATTATGTTCTCATGACTGTCGATGCAGTGCAGTAGATACACTAACACATTTTAGGAATGCTTAGCATGTTTATTAGTAGACAAGATTGGGCCCTGTAAATGCAGCTACAGGCTGCTCTGTACAACAAAACCATTTTTTTTTCCACTGGCAGATTGTCGCCTTATGACTGGGAGGCTCATCTGCAATAAATAAAAGAAGCCGATGTAAGTGACATGATGCCAAAATAAAGGCACCTACAAGAAACAGAAAACAATTTCCTTTTGTCATTTGGATATAAAATGCTGAAAAGCATGGTATCTAACTTGAGTGCACGCAACAATGCAATGACACATTTCGGGCACCTAAGTAAGCATATGAATGCCAACTCTACACAATGGTATGGCACAAGAAGCAAGACTAGACGACAATGCATTTTGCAGTATTTCACAGAGAACTGGAAGAAGGTAAATATACAGGAGTAATAAAGTAGACTGCACTTTACCTTCAGTGTAGAAGAATACTGGCTTTCGTATGGTGGTGCTACATTTCTAGTGCAACTTACAGAATGTCACAACAGCACTGTTTAGCAACTAGGCATGATGACAGCGTAAAAGAGTACTGACATGCTATTTTTAACATTATAGTTTTTTTTTTTGTAAATGACGGTATGGGACCTTTAAACCCTAAAAAAAAAAAAAATACTGGCAGGCCTCGGAGCACCCTAAATAATTTAATATAAAGACCTTTTCTACCGCCAGTTTCGATTGCGTTTTTACTATGTCGTGATACAACAGGCTGTCATGTGGCAGCAGGACATGGCAGTGTTTTTTACACGCCCGTTCGTTGCAAATGATTGAGTTAGCCCAGCCTGAATTTAAAAACTTCACAATGTCCTGTTTGCAAGTGACCGCTCACTGCGTCATGATGTCACGACTTGGTAGAAACAAAACGGAAACTGGCTGTAGAAAAGCTAGTATATTAAATTATTTAGGGCACTGTGAGGCCTGCCAGAATTCTTTCTAGGGTTTAGAGGTCCTTAGAGGTCCCAGACCTTTATACAGGGTTTGTCCATAAAGTAATGAGACTGGGTCTTGTAAAAAGAATTTATTGATCCGATCGGTACATATTAAAATTCTTTAAAATAGTCTCCTTGGGCGTCAATACACCATTGCCAACGCGATTACCACGCTGCAAAGGCTCCCTGGAAGTCTGCTGGCTTAACCTCTTTTAGAGAAACTGTGACGTTGGATGGCAGGAGCGAAACTGTGACCTTTCAGGCTTCTCTTGAGCTTGGGAACAGGGAAAAGTACGCCGGGCTCACATTAGGGCTGTACGGTGGCTGCCGCAAAGTTGCAACCCCTATCCGGGCCAGTAGGCGGCCACAACGAAGGCAATGTGGGCTTGAGCGTTGTCGTGGTGGAGCTTTCAACGATCGGCACTCTCCTGTCGTTTCCGTTAGCAGCTCTGTGAAGGCGCTCAAGGACTTTGTAGAACACAGCGTTGTCGGTTTGTCCTGGAGGTGCAAATTTTTTGTGGACCACCCCACGCTTGTTAAAAAAGACAATGAACATTGTCTTTACCTTGGACTAGGATATTCTCGTTTTTTTGGGGGCAAAGTTCGAGGTGTGCCACTCCGAACTTTGGAGCTTTGTTTTGGGGTCGTACTGGAACACCCATGATTTGTCGCCTGTTATTACGCTGTCTAAAAAGTCGCGTTCACTTTCTAACTGCACCGACATCTCACGGGAAACGTCAACTCATCGTCGTTCTTCACCACTCAACACTTTTGGCACCAGTTACAAACAAACCTTCCGCATGTTCACATTTTCAGAAATAATTTTGTCAATCGTTGCTTAGCACATGTTGCGGTCTGTGGCAGTTAATCTGATACTCAAACCATGATCGGAGTCCAGGAGATCTTTTACTTTGGCCACATTTTCGTCCAAACCACTCGTTGAAGTGCGTCCAGATCACTCCATGTCTTTAACGGTCTCCTGTCCGTTCTTGAACCCACTGAACCACCAGAAAACCTGAGCCCTTGACAGGGCGTTGTCTTTGTAAGCCTCCTTAACCAAGGCAAGCGTCTCTGAAGCGTTTTTGCCCAGGTGAAAGCAAAATTTAAACGCCTATCGCTGCTCCAGCGAACGCTCCATTTTTGACATGTTCTGCCGTGACAAAAACTCGAAAACAGCTTTTGTGCCACTTCAGATCCTCACTGCGTCAGAGCTCAGACGCGTCTGCCGCTCGGTGCGTAACTTAGCTTAGAACCCCCACCACTCCGGGGAGCGCGCTACTGGCGACTGCAGCACCGCACGGCAGGCAGTCTTATTACTTTACGGACAAACCCTGTATATATTAATAAAAATAAAAATATCATGTCAGTACGCCTTTAACACCTTTCTAACCCAGTGGCCTGCAGCAGATTCTATCCAGGGCAATACAATCATCAATGATAAAAGTTGAATCTCTCTCTCTCTCTCAGAAAGTGCTAAAAGCAAGTACGAGGTGCTACCCAAAAGTTCCGGGAATCCAGTGATAAAAAAATCCAGGCGACAGTGTGTTGGGACCACCTGCGATTCCGACTGGATCTCTTCAATAGTGTGAAAACGATGTCCTTTCAGCCTCAAGTTCAACTTCGGGAACAAGAGAAAGTCAGGAGGGGCGAGGTCAGGTGACTAGGGCGGGTGCGGAAGTACTGTGATTTGTTTGGAAGCCAGGAACTGTCTAACAACGAGTGATGTGTGGGCGCATTGTCGTGATGAAGCCAGTTGTTCTACTTCTCCGAATGTTTGCGACGAATGCTCCCTCTTAAGCGCCTCAAAACGTCACAGTAAAGCTCGCTATTCACAGTTTGTCCAGGAGGTACGAATTCTATGTGGACAATTCCATGTAGGTAAAAAAAAAAAAAAAAAAGCGACCGTAGATTTCACATTGCCACTAACTTGACGTGCCTTTTTCGGCTGCGGGGAATTTGATGACTTCCATTGAGATGACTGCTGTTTGGTTTCATAATCATAGCCATAAACCCATGTCTTATCCCCAGTTATTACAGTCAAGAGGAATGTGGGATTGCCTCTTGACTTGGTGCTTCAGTTCTGGACAGACAGAAACAGTGTGCAGCTTCTGTTTGTCACTGAGCAGTCTTGGCATGAATTTTGCAGAAATGCGCCTCATGTTCAAAACATCCAACAAAATTAGCTGAACTGTACTGTACGATTGCCCTACAATGTTGTAGACATCCTTTATAGTTAGCCTGCAATTTCCAAGGATAGCCTTACGAATTTCCGCTATCGTTTCCGGGGTTGTGCTCCTTGACGGGTGTCCAGGACGTTCGTCGTCGTCAACACACAGTCGACCCTCTTTGAAGCGTTTACGCCATAAAAACGTCCTATTTTGGCTCATGGCGTCGACTCCAAAAGCTTCCTCTTGCATACGATGAGTTTCTGACACAGTTTTGCCAAGTTTAAAGGGACACTAAAGAGAAACCGGAAGTCGAGCTTTAATGGTAGATTGTACTTTCACAATCACAGTCATACCATTCTTACGGTGAACAGATGTTTAATAAGAGTGAAAATAGTGAAAAACTGAAGGATCCGGTGCTGAAGCCCCTTCGAATTTACTGCACTACACATTCGTGATGTCCGAGATCACCAACGCAGGCCGGTCGCGATTGGTCGAGAGCGATATCGCTGTTAATAAAACGGAAAATTAAATACACCTTAAACGTACATAAACAGCATTTGCCAATTTTTAAAACCGTTTCAAGCAAGGAAGTACACTTTTAGCGCAAAATTAAATAAGAAAAAATGGCATGGCACTACATCCGGTCATGATAGTTTCGTAGTTTTGTTTTTGCTCCATGCATCATTGCGCGCGCCTGTTTTGCTCTACAGTGTTTGGTTGCGTGTTGCGTGGCTAAAAAAATGTTGGCTTCGCGGGAAACAGCCAGAAAATGCATCGTGTGTGTAGTGTTGAGGGCTGTATAAACTGCCCAAGGCGCTTGCTCAGGGGCAGCGGCAGTGTTGACCCAACTGTGTCCTTTCAAGTGGTGCTGCGCGATGAGCCCCGGCGTTCGCAATGGCTCAATGCTCTGCCGATGATAAAACGGCAAAAGTGCCAGAGAAACCGATGGTGTGCTCTCTGCATTTCTCACCCTCGGATTATGTATATAATCCTGCCCTAGGAAAGAATCTTGGCGTGTCCCAGAGGCCGGTCCTTTCTTGAGCAGCTGTTCCCTCAATGCGACCTTTATCAAACCCCCTACCAATGCCCCTGCAGCAGCAAACTGGCGGCTCGGTGAGTGCTGAATGTCGTTAAATAAAGCCACGAAAAAATCATACCGAGTACGCGCGCAACTTTCTACGCTTGATCAGTCGGGAATATTGTCGCCTGGCGGACCGGACGCCTCGCCTTCCGTCGACGAAAACGAGGCTACGGTGACAAGGCTCTGCTTTCCGCCGGTGCGGCCGGCGGCTCACCGCCATGGCATGTGGAAACACCTACCGCTCGAGCACGGAGGATCATTTCGCGTTCCGTTTCACTGAATATCGCTGAAATGCATGCTTCCCTGGCGAGCTCTTGGTTGCAAGGTTCAGGAGCAGCAACGGTATCCATCGCGGCGAACGCAAACGCAGCGGCCATGCAGCCTTGATGCAGCCAGCGCCTCGGCCGTTTACGCAAGCGGTGACGTATCATGGCGCCCTCCGATTCGCTGAGAGCAATGAAATCTGTGACAACACTGCTTCAGCGCCAAATCTGGAGTGAGAGAAATTGAGGAAGAGATATTTGGTCTTTGTTTACGAATTTTTCCACTAATAACTCATATTTTTGCACCCAACAAAAATTGCATGGATTCCTGAAGGTCCCTCCTTTATTCCAGCTGAACTTCCTGTTTCTCTTTAGTGTCCCTTTAAAACAAAACTTGATGCAGATCCTTTTCTCCTTGAATTCTGCCATATTGGTTGCTAAGAAATGGGCCAAATCAGCGAGACATTGCATTGCAAAACAATACTTCTTCTTAGATGGGGGTGCTGGGCCAGGGAAGCTAAAAAACCGCCATAACAAACAGGTGGGAGGGCAGGTAGGTGAATGGCCTCAAAGTCCACGCAGAAACAGAATTATAGGAATGCTAGGGGTCGCGGCAACATTCACCGTTCAAAAATACGGTGAATGTTGGAGTGCAACAGTGACTAACGGAAAAGAATTTTAAGAATGGGAGTAGGGTTATGGATACAAGGAGAGGGGGAGGGGGGGAGGCGCATAAAAGCGTTGAGAACGAGTCAGCAGATAATTATGGGCATAGAGAGAGCGTCTCGTCACTGCCCAATCGCTTAACACCGGACAGCCGTGGCCAGTTGCCTAGCTGAGGCTCGCCTACCCCATCGTAACACGTGCTGCTTGCTGTGGAAAGCCCATCCTAACTAAACGTCTCGGCAATTTCAGAATAGATGGTTGTCAGAAGACACAACACTTTCAAACTCTCGTTGGTACTGGCCCTAATTTTACTGCGAGCTGCGGTTGCCGTAATTTACACAAAGGCTTATAACAGGAAGCAGGCTTGCTTCAGATTGTAGGACTCATCAATTCCTGAGAGTGATCAAATAACAATATGCGTTGTGTGATGACTACAATGTTAATATTGCAGGTTACTTCCAAACATCTCTTCAAACAAGTCGAGCAGCAGGTCACCGAAAGTGAATGAAACTTGTGTCATGTGATACTATCGAAGTTCTAGCACATAGCTGTGTTCCTCTATTTTTAAATCTAGAATAATGTACCATGCCTACAACGCCGAAAGCGCGATTGAGTGCTAGGCGACTTGAAAAATAGTACCAGCCCTCTTCCGTACGTAGTCGTACCACTCACTAGAAAATCTGGGCTGCAACAAGTCTGGCCTGCAAACAAGAAGGTGCACAGATAGTGCACTGTCTTATTTTTGTTTGGCCCAGTTTTTAATGCTGTTCGTTTTTCCAAATCATGTACCAGCTATATATATATTGTACGACGACGCCCGGGACGAAGGTAGAGCTCTTGTATTTTACACAGCGCGAGACAGTCAACGAGCACCAACCCGACAAAATGATGATGATTATGAGGATGGGTATATACAGATGAAGACGATGATGAACTGAACAGTTAGTGCTCACTATATATATATATATATATATAGAGGGGTTGAAGGAGTTGCCGGTGGAGAAGCCCCCTCGAAATAAATTTCTGCCTACGCCGTTGGACAATAGTGTTACCTAACAACCAAATACCACTTTTCAAAAAAAAAAAAAAAAAAAAAAAACACGTGAAGGAAGCATGTGTGGTGAGGAATCACTCCAGTAAGAATTAAATTTCCTTCGGAAGGAGTGAAATTGAGGGAAAGCTTACACAAGCATCGCCACTCTTCTGGATGTGGAAGGCTTCAGAAATTAGTTGTGCGTGCTCATCATGATAGTTTGACAGAATGGTGCAATCTTTAAAAAGTGGCTTACGTGAAAATGCTGATGGGAAAGTGCACTACGCTACCTTGGTTAGCGAAGGCACCTGTGGCTCAACCTTTCAGGCTGGCTACAGCTTTCTGTGCTGCATCTTCCAAGTCTGCAGCGGTAGTGATGGGCAACCCACTGGAACTCAAGATGTTCCTTGCTTCATCAACATTGGTTCCTGCAAGAGCGATTTCCAGGTACTTTACCAATGCACTTCTCAAACACAAGGTGAACTGTTCTGTGTTCTAAAGGGAAGTAGACTAAGCAGGAACAGCTCACTGCCTGATAAAGTATTCTTTCAAAACTTTATTTTCATTCATTTGGTTGAAAAAGGTTAATTACCCATAATTGAAGAATTTCCCAGTGTTCTATTTATTTGTATTTGGACTGTTATTGCACAGAAAAAGTTATTAGACGTGGTAGGTTGGGCCTGCGGCTCTTTTATGATGCAATGCTGTCTTTGGTTAACGACAAACAATTAAATATGTAGATACAGTAGATTTCAGTTAATGTGATCCTAACCAAAGGACCACACATTTCTATGGGCCCAAACATTTCGTATTTCGACCCCAAAATTAGCCTTTGACAGAAAATTCGAACTTAAATGGATATTACGCAGGCGCTAAACCCCACTGGTGACTCCTTCAGTGGCAGTGTATGACTTGGCGGAGCTCAGGGAACCGTGAATGCGTCACACACCACCCCTTCAAAAAATGCTTACTTTCGGCCTGCAACAGAAAGATTTTTTTAGCAAAAATATAAGCTCAGAATGAATGATTAGAGCATTTATCCGATTGTAATGTGCACGTCCTCCCTAAGAAAATTGTTCAAACGTATTTGCCTGCAGGTGCACTTGGATATGAAACCAAAACCTTGTTTACGGTGTTCACAACAGCCTACCGTGAGAGCCAGCCTAGCTAGAGTCATTGCCATCACAAGATGGCAGTGGCGCACCGACGGGGGGGGGATTCGGGGGTTGTAACCCCCCCCCCCTGAGGCTGACTTAACCCCCCCTTTTGTTTAACCCCTTTTCTTTCCTTACGCATTTGAGTACTGCAACTAAGATGTGAGACACGCAATCGTCTGCACACTCGCAAAAAGCACATTTTTTTTTTACAATTTCCAGAGAAGAAATCGAAATTAATGCTGTTTAGATGATATTGGCAAACTGTCAACCCCCCCTGGCAGAGATCCTGGGTGCGCTACTGCAAGATGGTGACAGTAGCAGTTCTTGTGTAGCGTAATGACGATGATGTGCCAGTTTCATCCTTTGATTACGAAAGCTCGTTTGAAAGATAAGTTATTTTACATGCTAAACTAGAGGCAACAAGTTCTGTGATGTGTTTTGGCATTCTGGAAAACTTCATGCATTGCAGAATGAACTAGCGAAGTGATCAGTCAACCATGAGGGCCACCACTCTGTTTGCGATTGTTGTGGAGTCCAAGGGTGCCACAGCTGTGGCAAAGTGCTCCATTTGCAGTGGTGGAACAGCCATTTCAACTTTTGGCGCAGACCTTAGCACATGCAAAAAGCAGATTTGGTGCAGTCGAACATACATCTATACACCCTATGACATCATTATAAACTGAAATAGTAGTCAACAAATATGCAGAGCCGATTTTACGGGCATCAATGCAGCATTCAGGATTAAAATTGCCAGGCTAGTTTCATTCATTTTTAATAGAGTGCCTTTCCCTGTATGGGAAACTACCATTTTACATTTCGACATGTAAAAGGCATTTGCATGCTCACCGAGCTACAAACGAGCAACAAAGATCATAAAGCAAGGACTTGTAAGGAAGACCAAAGCAGTTGAACCCATTTATAACGAACTCGATAGTTCTGCATAAGTGGTCAATGTATTCATAGTTCGTTGTGTGTGAGCTCACATGCACCAAATGTTTTATGTTGCAGGGCAAACTTTGAATAAATTTGAAAAAATATGCCCTTAAAAACGCGCAACCACTAACAGAACTGTAGCGGGCGTCGACAGTTACGATTCATCACCACTTCGGTTCTAAATTAGGATTTTCAGCACCTTCATATTTCTTCCCGGCACATTTCCACATCTAATTGCAAGTTTTCATTAAAAACGCCATCTAAAGAACGAAATGCAGTGCCGTAGCTCCTTCGAAACAGCACCCAGCCGGTTCTAATCACCTGCCATTTCAAAACTACGAGCGCATCCGCTGTCATTTCTTTTGTGAGAGCTTGTGATATATTTTACTATCAGATGGACACGAGTAGATTCTGCATATGATAGTTAAGCGTTCTAGTTTGCTGGAAGCAGAACTACTGAGGCATGCTGGCATTTTTCAAAGATCTTGCCATTGCGGCTGCAACATCAGCCACACGCGCGCTCAGCCGTGAAGTGTACATTTTCTTGTCACTACGGCTGAAAAAAGTGCGAAGTTCGAAAGGTAGAACGTCATTGTGAACTGTTATCAGCAACGATGTAAACAAAGTGCCAACGAACCACAACCGCCGACTCTTTGCAACTTCGCATGGCAGCAATGCTTGAGTGGCCACTGGTTCAAATTGGCCCAAATCGTCCAAATAGCATAGTGCATGCGGTGTTCCATGGAGTACTTTGCATTAACGAGAGTGCTGCCACTGTAGCTTCCCAGATTGCACGCAGTGCTACCAAGGTGCCATATGGAGAATTCTGCACTAGTGTGTCGCCGTACGCTGTAGTGCTTCACCTGAAGCATGCTGGAGACATGCCCTGAAAATACGTGGTTAGCGTAATAATGACTTTCCTGGCGTCTTCGGAAATCCGAGAGGGCAGCACTCACTCACTCATCTCGGTGGTCGATTCTTGCGGTGGTGGGGGGGGGTGAGGGTGGTGGTGAAGTGTCTGTAGTAACTGTACGGCACTTTTGAAAATGTTCATTGTATCTGGACACAGTTTCAACAAGGGAAGGTCCAAGAATAGTAAATGCATTGAAATGTGGTTGTTATAACCGATCGATCATTATATCAGGGATCGTTATGGGTTCGACTGTAGGACGTGCATGACAAAACCAAAGTTAGTGAAGATGTCCAGAGGTTTCTTTACTTTGAACATGCAAAGTCTCTCCTGCATAACTGTGCATTGGGTCATGTGAAAGCTGTTTAAATTACAACCATGGGACTTGCTCTTCTAATTGTGCAGGGTTGCAAGGAAGGTCCCCACTAATAACAAATTATTAGCCAGTGGTTGCTAGCCTTCCTGTCCTCCCCCCTCCACTTTCCCCCTCCTCCTCCTAGCCAGCGGTTGAGTATGCATATTACAATGTATATCTGAAGTAGCAACACTATCTGAAGCTGCTTTTTGATCTGACAGCATTTTTGAGTGAATTCTGAGCCACAGTAGCATGAGGAAAACTTAACTGCATCATAACCAGCACAAACAACAAGACCGCACGGCATCAGAACACTGGAACCTCGGCCAGAGAGACATGCAACAAAAGCGTGAAAACAGCAAATGGTGGACCTGTGGCATCGGCTCTATTCATGCCTATGGCTGCTCGGTTCCTTCGTGATGATGATGATAGTGCATTTTAGGTTCCAGTTCCAGCTTTACTAGTGAGGCGGCTCTTATGCTTCTTTGGCGCAAGCTTGGCACAATTTTGGACTAAAATGCCGTTCTGGAGCAGCATGGTGCAAAGTTTTATGTTTTATGTTACATCGGGCCAATTTGAACCAGTGGCCACTCAAGTATTGCTGCCATGCGAAGTTGCGAAGAGTCGGCGGTTGTGGTTCGTTGGCACTTTGTTTACATCGTTGCTGATAACAGTTCACAATGACGTTCTACCTTTCGAACTTCGCACTTTTTTCAGCCGTAGTGACAAGAAAATGTACACTTCACGGCTGAGCGCGCGTGTGGCTGATGTTGCAGCCGCAATGGCAAGATCTTTGAAAAATGCCAGCATGCCTCAGTAGTTCTGCTTCCAGCAAACTAGAACGCTTAACTATCATATGCAGAATCTACTCGTGTCCATCTGATAGTAAAATATATCACACGCTCTCACAAAAGAAATGACAGCGGATGCGCTCGTAGTTTTGAAATGGCAGGTGATTGGAACCGGCTGGGTGCTCTCAGTGCAATTTGGCGCCAGTTTGTGATGTTATTGGGTGCAGGATCACTCCAGAAAGAGATAGAAGCAGCACGCGGAAGCACAAACACACATCAGACGTATATTGGACACACGTAATACATTAAAACAGCACATATACAACAGTTCCCCAAAATATGTTCTAGAAGATATACAGCTAATATAGATTAGTCAAAAGGTAGTCGGCCTACAGTTCATGTAGAAGTAGTTGCCGCCATGTCGGAGACGTCGGGGAACCGGTGTCGGACAGCAGTGTCGGACAGCTGGTTGGACAGCAGGGTCTAACTACAGGGTCAGATCGCACCCTGTTAATTTTTTTTTTTTTTTTGCTTTGGCAACATCAACTGGAAAAGGAGGGTGCCGGCTTGGCGGGCTAGGCCAGCTGCAGCAAGCAGCGGGATCGGGATCAGGTTTGAATGAAGGGAGGGGGAAAAGTCACGCCCGCGGCGGCAAGATCGCCGGGTCGAGGGATGCAGGTCCACCTCACGTATGCTCGCACGCACACACACATGCGCTCGCCCTCGCCTTGCAGTAGCCGTGAATTCGAGCGCGCCATCCGTCGCGGCGGAGAAGGTGCTTCCGGTTGCTGCTCGCGCAAAAATGACAAAATTTGGGCCGAAATGTCTAGGTTGTCGGCGGGGAAAATTCGTTATTTCGAGGGGGGTCTCCCGCTGCCACTTCGTTACGCAGAGGTCTCAAATACATGTGCTTCTATGGAGTAACGGCAGGGAATAGAAAAACTTCGTTATATCTAGGAATTCGTTATATGGAGGTTCGTTATAAGCAGGTTTAACTGTAGTTTACTGTAACTGAGCTGCGCCAAAACCATAAAGATACCTTGAATGTGCCCAAGGTAGCCACCCATGGCTAGGCTGGCTGTGACGGTAGGCTGTTGCAAATGCCACGAATGCGATTAAGGTTTTGGTTTCAGATTAGATTGCACCACCCAAGCAATTTCTGGACGAATTTTCTTTTGCAAAAATGTCGAGTAAATACAGTAATAATTCATTGTGAGCTACCGTAATTGCTGTAAAGTCTTCCTAAGGCAGACTGAAATACATACAACTTGTGTGATGCGCAGCCCACTCGAAGCATTCGCACTGAAAGTAGCCATTTTCGACAGGAGATGACGTGTGTTCCTTGCATTCACTCTACCGTAATCACCACCAAGATGGACGCTACCGCTATTGGAGTCACCACTGTGGTCACCATTGGAGTTGGATACGTGCATGATAAGGAGCCAAGTTCAACTTATCTGGTGAAGGCTAATTTCAGGATCGATGTAACAAAAGTTTGGTCCCATAAAAATGGATGGGCGCCAGCCGGGACCTTCAATCGGGATCAAATTAACCAAAAAGTCAAATTAACTGCAGTCGAATTGCAGAAGTTTACTGTATATCAACATAGATGCGTAATCATTCGTGCAATGGGGCCAGTAAACCAAATGAGCTTTTGTTCTAGGTTGAAACGCGCAATCATTCATGCCAACGGGGCCGGTAAGTAAACCAAACGAGCTCTGGTTCTAGGTTCACCCGGTGCCTAGAGAGACCACAGTTTTTTTTTTTTAAGAACTTTTCATGTGGCAACTGTTAATCTCTAACAAATCATTCAATTAGTTTATTTTATTTATACACTGTTGGTTCGCTTATGGGAGCACAAGTATGTGTTGCAAAAAGTAAATGCGAATGCTTCGAGTGGGCTGCGCATCGCACAAGTTGTATTTGAGTCTAAAGAGCCCATGTTGAAAGAATGTTACCGCTTTTGCCAAGTACAAATGTTTTCTCACGTGGTGGGTAATAGCATCATTGGGACCATAAAGCTGTGGAAACAAAGGGTAGTTTTAGCTAGCGGGAATCCCTTTGATTCAAAGCTACCCGGCAATCTGCAAGTTACCACAAAAAGTTACTACACAAGAAATCCTGTCATAGTGACAGGTTTATTTTCAATCCAGTAGAAGGACTCAAACATTGCAGTGACAACAAAATGTTCTGGACGACAAATGCTTAGTGGCCTGCAAAAGGCTTGTCATGAGCCAAAAATGCTGCCTCACCTTCCAGCCTCACCACCAGAGGCACATTGAGGTTGATTGAGCGGCATGCACTCGTGATTCCATTAGCAATGGTGGCACAGTTGACAATGCCTCCAAAGATGTTCACAAGGACAGCTTTGACCTGTAATGAAGCACACACAGACCTCGCACACTCTTCTCCATGGCAAGCTCAGCCCATGATCACAAGATGGTAGTGCAACTGAAGCAGTCGTCTGCAGTTTACAGACTGATGCCCTGTGCAGCAAGGACATTCTTGTGGAACTTATCTGGATAGCTGCATTACCACTAAACAACACTGATGAAAATTGTATTATTGTACTATTGTACACATAAAAACTAAGGGGGTGCAAATACTGAATAGTAGATTCTGAATCAAATATCGAATTGAATATCAAATATTACAAAATTTAATAATTACAAATTTTGGGCAATAAACACGGCACTGCACCTGCTCGGGAGTCTTCTGGCATTGCATAACAAGAATGTAGCCGGTAACTTAGGTACATATAAATCAAGGTATAGAGTACTGTCTACTCTTATTAAGGGGGGACGCGGCTTTCGGTACCAACTTTCTTGTTTCTTGGTGGATGTCAATGAAAATTGGTACATAGAATAAGAATGGCTCTATGATGCTTTCATAAAAATTTCAAAGCGGTACCATGAAAACTTTTTGCTAGACAAATTATTTCTTTCTTGAACCTCGTGGAGGGACTGGAGGATTTACGAAATCAAGTGAAAAGTTTGTTAAATACTGTATGCACAGCCAAATGTATGCAGAAGGGGATAGCGTTCTCGAAATAATTTTTTTTCAACACTAAAATTTGCAGTTTATGTTTTCTCCAGTCCCACTGCAGAGAGCACGCTTACACTGCAAACAAGGAACCCTACTACGAATTCTTAAAACACTAGGATAAAAAAAGAAGAGCGCTATCCCCTAAAGTACAGTTCAGTGAGTCTGACAAAACAAACGCAATCAAAATGTGTAAAGTAGTTACCAAGATATCTGCTCCACGAGCTGAGCAACATGCCAAAAAAACTGTACTGAGAAAACAAGGTTCAAAGTTGTCAAAATTTAATAGGCACCAGGGTTATAGTCCTTTGTGTCCTTTGCGATGCGGCATCGCTTGACCATCTGACCTGATGGTCTGATGAGCTTTTGCAGCTTTATTTTTCCGCATGGCATCTTTTTCGGCTGGGTTCCTGAACAGTTTCGCCAATACGCGCGGACGATGTTCCATCTGTGCTTGAGGTGCTCAGCTGCACGTCGGCGTCGCGCTGCATGCCACCGTCATTGTCACTGCTGAAGTCGCCGGAGCAAACTTTGTTTTAGAGATCGGTGGCTTCGACTTACGAGCACCAAATTGATGCGCAGTCTTGCGTTTCTTCTTGAACAATCGCCGGCCCGTGATAACAGACGAGAGCCGTTCTCCAAGCTAAGAAGGGCCGAGCTTGACAACGTTTTTCGTTTCTCTAACAAGCGAGCGCCGGTCCGTTATCATGAGTGAGATACGATCTCTAAACCACGCCGCGACGAGTTGAAAAGACGCGAAATCGGCTCCTCAGCGCCGTCAGCGCGGCGAGCAGACGACCTTTCCGCCGGTTGCTAAGGGCAACCGCCCGGGAGACCAATCCGGAGCCGCGTACAGTCACGTGGCGCGCGCTGCCGATCAGAAACCGCCGCGAGACCTTGAAACTTTTGCTTGCTGTGCGCTTGCTTTTGCCTGGTGCAGCTGACCGAGGCGCCAGATTTGAAGACGGAGAATCGCACTATCCATAGAGACCAAGATGGCGGCGCTAGGTTATGCGGTTGCGGAGATATCGCGGCTTGAAAAATGGAGTTTTTTCGCTATTTTCGAGAAACTCCTCGCCACCTTAGCTTCGATAAACATTTTTTACATCATTTCCGCGCGATTTTCCGTGACGAAATTTTGAAATAAAATAGAAAAGAAGTCATACAAACTGAAAATGTGATTTTCAAAAAATCGGTTTTTTGGCCAAATATCGCGATGCGAAAGCCGCGTCCCCCCTTAAAGGGAACACCAAATTAGTATGGCAGCGCTGATTACAGCTCAGTTTCCAGACAAAAAGGTGTTAACATTAAATAGGTGTTCTTTCTTTTTGCAGATTAAACAATGATGTGCTGATATTCCATTAAGGAACAAAGGAAAGTAGCTGCCTGGATGGAGATCTTTCAGTCCCCTGGACCGGACGGGAGGCACCATCGCGCCTGACAATTGGTAGGATTTACGAGAAGTTTGTAAGTACGGGGTCCGTTCAAGATGATTGCAAGGGACACAGCGGTAGAAAGAGACCTGTCCGAACTGAAGAGAATATCATCCTCGTCCAGGGAGCGAAGGTAGCCAGCCCAACCAAGTCCTCGCACAGACTTTCTCTAGAGACTAACATTTCTCAAAGGTCAGTGACTAGAATTTTACACCGTGATTTAGGAACGAAGACATACCACTTGCAGACTGTGCAGCAGCTCACAAACGCGGAAAAGCAAGCACGTGTGAATGCTGCATAAATTATCTTTGAAATGGCGCACATGGAGCCTGACATTCTGTTCATGTTTTCTGACGAAGCAACATTCCACATCAGCGGTCGTGTGAATAAACACAACTGTGTCATCTGTGCGATCGAGCACTGGCACGAAGTTCGCGAGCAGATGCGGGATTCTGCCTAGGTGAACATTTGGTGTGCAGTGAGCAAATTTGGAGTGACTAGACCCTTCTTTTTTAAACAGACCGTCAGGCGAGAGAATTACCTTGCCATGGTCAGCACATTCACGAAAGAGAACGTGCCACTTGCCATTCTTTAGTGAGGGTAGTTTCAGCAAGATGGCGCCCCTGCCCATTACAGTCAGATGGTTCGGGATTACCTGAATGACAATGTCCGGCAAGCATTGGATTGGTAGAGGTGGTCCTCTCCCATGGCAGCACGTTCACCCGACCTGACACCATGTGATTTTTGGTTGTGGGGCATGGTCAAGCATCGTGTCTATGCCAGCAAACCTAGCAACTTGGACAACCTGAAGCACCGCATCACTCAGGTCATCGCTGCTATCCCTGCCCAAATGGCCCAGTGGGCCTTACAATCAACAATGGACAGACTACATAAGTGCATTTGTGGGAATCCTCGGGTCCCATGACCTCCGCACACGCGGCGAACGTCGCGTCGGGCGCATGCGAGCCAGCGAGGGTGGGGAGAGGGGAAACTTTCCTTTTGCGGGAGTGCGCGGGAATCACAAGCACTATCAGCGCCACAAGGTGGGTCACGTGAGATTGCTCGGACATCGCTCAGCTCTCTTTAGTGACCAGCAAGCGGCGATAGCGGAAGGCTCCGCTGCCGCTCTCGTTTTCCCGCACGTGGTTAGTCAAACGCATTCTTCGGCCGCCCGTATTCCCCAGTTGGTAAGTCGGAAGCCCTTCTTTACCTAGTGTATTATTCTCTTTGAGGGGACCCTCAGCGATGTCAACTATAGCTAGCTGGCCTGCTCGAAGTGTTAGTTGCAGCCGTAATAAATGCTGTCCGAGTGCACACATGGTTGTCATCTATTGTTTTCTTGAGCTTGTACCAGACCGCGGTTGCTGCGCAGGCATGCGCCAACCGCGGGGCTCTGCCGTTGGCATCCTCGCCATATCCTGACACACTGAGTGGGATGGGTGCCAAATTGAAACCCTGTAACCAAATCCCTGCCTAAATGTTTCACGTGAGTAAACACCCAATTAATGTTGACACCTTTTTGCCTCGCCCTGTATATGAAGGTCTGGGAAATATCTTTTTATCAATATAGTTTTTGTTGAAGAGAATCAAGTGCTTTTTCTCTTTCTGGAACTAAAGAATTAGCGACATTCTGTTGTACTGAATGCTAATGAGGCTCTTACAGTTTAATAATGGACCTGCATTTTCCAGCAACCTTTAATTATTGAATATGAAATTTTGCTTCCCAGTTTTTCTCCAGAATACAGAAGGGCTGTCCCAGCTTTACAGCAGGTGGGTTATTATAAGGCCAATCTGCGTGACAGACGAAATTACAGCGCATCACGTGACTCTATCACTGCTCCGCGAGTAGCTGGCGCTGATGGTAAAGAGCAGGAGCTGTCCATGCAGTTTCACTGTCAGCTTCGATGTGTGATTTTACACCTTTCAAGGATTCTGAAATCTTAGCGGGTTTGTAAGTGTCCACCTAGTGGATATGCCTATTTTGCATGCTGCTGAAGTTCTGATTGGCTGGGCTGGGGTACACGTGAGAAGGAGACAAGCACCCCTAGCCAATCAGTACTTTAACAGACGAAATGGAAATGTAGGTGGACACTTACGGAATACCCACCCCCCCTCTCTCTCGTTCATCCGCTGCCTGCACAACAGGCAGCGGATGAACACTTTCGTGCGCGCCGTGCAACTCCAAAGGTAGTCTTGCGACGAGTTGCTCGAAGCTACAAAAAGACACCAATGTGCATCTACGAACAGCATTGGGAACGAAACAAGAGGCCGCCGTATGATGTGTTGCAAAAATGACGGCCATGAACAACTTCCATACGCTGCCACTGCGTACACTCGCTTTCATTTGCAAAGTGGTTTGTCAGTTTTCCCAGTGTCGCACAGCTGCTGCAAATAGATCTGTGTCGATTCGGCACCAATCCGTAACTTTACTCACAGGCGCCCGATGATGCAGTGCCGATTCGGCCAATAGCCTAGGCAGTGTGGCTGTGACAAAAATTCGCCGCTGGCCGATAAGGTAACTGGCCGCAACCCGTCGCGGAATGCTTACCGCTAATATGTTTGTATGGGTGGCTCCCGAGATTGCGCGTCCTGGTTAGAGTGACAGCTGTTGAAGTGGCGTGACGTTCGTAGGAGCGTATTCAACACAATGCACGTGCCTATCAGCAGCTAATCGGCCCGACCTTCGAACATGCTTTTGCACTTTACGAAATATGCGTTGGTACTGTTGCCGTTCCCTCTGTCCACGTCGCGCTATCATTTCAACCAGTCTTGTCGACCCGGACAAACCTTGTACCGATCCCGCATCAGGCTAATGTCATGTGGCATTCGCAGTGACAAAGTCTGATGCCGTGTCAGGCATGGCGGACACGACTTGGGGTAAATCTTACTTAGTTTCTGCAGTGCACAAAGCTCAACCCCAAACCCATACATCTCTCTCAAGCTTCTTTAACAATGCAATATGCCACGAATATAAGGTTCTATCCAGTCCTTCCTTATGGATTTCTTGTTCCATTGCACAGTTAACCTAAATGACTACGTTGGTGACATAACAAATTTCGTGTAACAACATGAAAAATTCATTCGGACACCGTCATGCGAGGGTTGCTGAGCTCATTTTGCTGACAGTAAGGCGCCAGCTTTTTTTTCTAGCCTGTACTTTATGAAACAAGCGGACAATCCCTCTACTGGAGCCATGTATAGTTGGCCTACCTTGGGGTCATCTGTGATGATCTTGAAGGCTTGTGTGACTTGGTCTTCCTTGACTGAGCCGCCAACATCCAAGAAGTTAGCCGGTGTACCACCGTGCAGCTGGATAATGTCCATGGTGGCCATGGCCAGGCCTGCTCCATTTACTGCCACAAAGATTTGTAGGCAATGAATGCATTGCTTATTTATGTCGAGCATTGCTCATTTACGTTGCTATCTTAGGTGCAAAGCCAGCCATCTGAGCACATTGCAGACAAATGAGTTCCACAATGCTGTGGCCAATAAATTGGGCATGGGCTATTAGAATTTCGTCTAGAGCCACTACTAAACCAGCAAGGGAATTTCCAAGCTGTGGATCAAAGCTGCTTACAGTGCTATTAGCCATCACTGTGGTGGCCTTCACTGAAGGGTCTTCATTTCCATAATGCCCTAACACCTACACAAGAGGATTCAGCAGGACGCTCTACTGGGTCCTCACAAGCATGATCATTACTAGGCAAGTACAAGGGCATTTCTGAGCTAGAGCTCATTTCTTTTTTTAGCTGCTTCATATCTTTAGCTGCTACAGTCACACACGGACATATCCAGGCACATTAAACAAGTCATTTAGAAGAAAAAGCCGCCAAACCTGCACTAACTAAATGAAAAATATAATGTAGTAATCAAACTGCCATTATCAATAGCAAATTCTTAAACAGGTCCTGAACCACCCCTTGGGCTTGGTTAAAAAACACAGACTGTGGATAGCATACGCTGCTGTGACCATCTCAGACAAGTTTAGCAGTCGTGTGAAGCACGTGGAGCTCACAAGTGAAGCGCGAGGTCACCTTTCTCTCAAATGCTCTTTATTCAACAGAAGCTTGCTCCGCACTCTTCTCTGGACACTTTATTTATTTATTTATTTACAGAGTACCTACATCGCCATAAAGGCATTACGAAGGGGGAAGAAAACATAACCAGTAATACAGAATAGCTTTTGCACAGATATACTCACAAACAGAAGCACTACAATAGCATTTACAGACATACTATAGTATTACCTGGTTAGACGCCTTGGCAGACTTCGCTTCATACTTAGCTACTGATACCGCTTCAAAATGCACAAGTTGAATGTGGCTACTATCCTTCATTCAAGCTGGTGCAGTACAAATCCGGTCCTCACCACATGACAAAGCCGCACACCGTAGCACAGCCAGACAGGAGCATGTGAGCATGAGCGCACTCAAGCCCTGTTGTGCACAAAGCAAACATGCAGTCTTCTACGTAGCGTAGATACTGCGGCCACTGTGAGGTGCCGGGACAAGTCTGCTGGCTGAGCGCACTGCAGTTTGCCGAGGACAACCGCACTTGGCGTGTCGTAGGCACCAAGATTGCAAATAGCGGCGTCTACGAGAACATCCGAAATCAAATTTGAACTGCGCGCTACTAGCAGATGGAGCGTTATGGGCACAACCTGCTCCGCCTAAGCGTTCGCAGTGCAAGTCATTGAAGAAGGAGCTGAAGCACTGCAATTAGGTTGTCTGACTGCCAATAACTCTATTTCTGCTGAATGGACTTTTTTTCAGCTATGCATTTCTGAAATAGTCTAATTTAACTTAAAATGCATTTATCGACTTCAATAAAAAGTAGTTCAGGGCTCCTTTAAAAACTGCAAATGAACTTGCCGCCCTGTCATCAATAAGGTTAGATGCAGAGAAACTTGTAACAATTTTCAACAGTACCTCCAAACTTTATATGGCCAATGACAAGCTAGTTCATCCTGTCCGGATGGCCTGCTTTGACAATAAGCTGCTGGTGCATGAACTTGCGATGTTTCATGAAAGGGGAATGTCACCAGCAACTGAAATATGCCACTGTCCCCCACTTACTAGGCTGTGAATGCTGGAGTATATCTGTGCACTGTGGTAATAAGCACATAGTGGTGCCCTCCTTGGGCTGCCAGAAAACCCTTGTAAAGGAAGTCTCTAGTAAGGGAATGGCAGGCTTACACATGTGCATTGCCATTCTAAGCAAAACACAACTTGCACGGATAAAGCCACTGCGCACCTACCTAAGCAGGCAATGTTTCCATCCATGCCAATGTAGTTGAGGTTGTGCTTGGATGCAAGCACTTCTCGGGGATCGCTCTCAGATGTGTCTTCCTGAGCAAAAATGTCCTGCTGTCTGAAGGCCGCATTGTCGTCAAAGTTGATCTTGGCATCAAAGCACACCACTGGTGCCCATGCAAAGGAAAAAAATACATTGAAAGCTGAGGAAGCAATACACATGCAGGAGCTCTTGCAAAGCATATGAAGCATGTGAAGCCATGGTTTGTGCTGTGTCATTGCTTCACCAAACTAAACAAGGACGAAAACTCGAAATCTACGAATCGTCACTCGTGTAGGACCAATCACTAAAAGTGAATTCGTCCGTGTTTTTTCATGATGTGACATTTTCAAGCATTCCTTTTCTTCCCTCTGTCATTGAAGCGCGCAATACGTTGGCGAGTGATGTAGTGAACGTCGGCTCGGTCGATACATTGCTGTCACGTTTAGAAGCCTATTTTCAGTTCTGGCCTTTGTAAACTTGTGATCAGAATCATTTGGTGCATGATGCAGGTGACGACGATACCTAGCACCATCCATTCCTGTTACGCATGCGCATCTTTTTTTTTTTTTTTTTCCCGGGATGAGCAAATATTGTTATCAAGTAACAATACCTATAGTGTCATCCTTTTTTTTCTTTTTTTGTCTGTGCTCAGGAAGACATTTACTATGTCAGAGTTGTTCCCAGTGTTGCATCAGTGCTCCTGTACCTTAATTTGAAGTTTCCTGTTTTAATATTCGTTTGTACTGCTCTTCAATATGTTCAAGTTGATGTACAATTGATTGCTTTCACTGTTTCCATGGCCATTGCTTGATGTACTAAGTTTTCTTTTTTGGCGAGAAGTCCTTTGTTGGAACAATACCTGTTCATGTACTTATTCTTGTGTGCCCTATACTATATAGGCCTGATGAGGCATACAGTATTGATAAATAAAATACAATAAATATGCTTTAAGTGAACTGCTCACATTATTTAAGCTCATAACACATAGCAATGCAACTGAAGAAGTTTGTAAGTGTTCAAGCCTTGTTTGCAGCTACTTTTTATTCTACCACTATGGGACAAAGGCATCTCCCAGAGATCTTCAGTTACTGCTGTCCTGCGTCCAACAACTTCGGCCTGTGCCAGCACATTTCTGTATAATCAATTCTCTGCTGCCCTTGACTGTATTTCCTTTCCCTTAGCATCCATTCAGCTATATTACAGACCACCAGTTATTTCTTCTACACATTACATGACATACCCCAACAAGGTCACTAGTTCCTATTAATCTCAACTAAAATATCTGCAATTTCCTTTTAAACCTTGTTGCCATCTACTTGCTTTTTAATGGTATGCCTATTAGTTTTTGTTTGATCGATACACCGTCCTTGGCTTTAAGTTGGTTATTCTCTTGTTTTGGCTTCAGAGGTTACATGGATAGCTTAACACCTGAAGAGTGTTCTGAGCTGCTCATAAGACAACTTTGTTTAAAATGCCAAATCACTTGAACTATGCAAAACACTGCCAATAAAAAAAGTCTCTATGTGAGCCCTATGGCACAGGTGTTGCATTAACAGTGCTGTCTACAAAATATTCAAGCGGCACTGACCTCTTCCATCTGGCGTTTCTCCAAACGGGTTCACTTCAACCTGAGTGGCATCAACTTTGAGAAATAAGCTGTACAACCTCTCTATCTGTTCAGCTGCCTGCCAGTAAATAGATCAAAGGAAAAGCAGTACTATAAATCTCCTGCAAAACTTTTCATTTTGCTCACTGCTCCTAAATGCAAGCAGTTTTGAAAATTTAATGCTTAGGAGATGGCATAAGCCCAACCCTGCTGATCGCTAATGCCTGTCATCCACATGTCATGAACTGTGCACAATTACACTAAACAAATGTTTACTGATTACTGACAACAAATACTCCTTCACATAACAGTGCTTGGTCAATCGTAGTAATGAATAGAGGGACCACATTCTAGGTAAAGGAAATTCAGAGCACTGGAAGCCATGGACTCTATTATTGGCCAGCTGACCACACTGTGTGAGTAAGAAAGAATCACTGCCTTTCCAGTGTTTTCAGTCCACAACAAGACACTTGCTTCTTTGACTGTTGCAAGCAGGTGCACAAAGCATACCATTCAACTATCGCACTTCTTTTCAAACAAGCACTCACAAGAGCAGTGCTAATTATGGCAGTGCCCTGAGAGCTTTTATTGGAAAGGAGTATTAGTGAGAAATAATTCACTCTAGTTAAGTGCAGGTATGTGTGAGATAACTGATCTACATCATTACACGAGAGACTGTGCACAGGATAGAAAAAACATTGTTACAAATGACAGGCTCTTCCATGGGAGCTGTGGCCCACTGACTGTTCATGAGGCCCTCAGGCATCTGGCTTCAAGCTTTTGTGCACTGGCAGACAGCACAGCACTGCACATACATTGATATGTCAGCCCGCATGCCCAGCCAGACGAACAGTGCTGAGACGTGTCTCATGGTTTTGAAAAATCCAGCACGGCCTGCAGTGAAGTGGTCAGGTGCCATCTTCGGTGCCAGGTGTCGGAGGTGATTAGGTAGCCATGGTACCTTCTTGTGTGCCTCTTAGCTGAACCAGCAGTCCACCTGGCTCCAGTTCTGTTGTCTATGCCAGATCATGAAGAAGGCGGTGATCAGGGTCTGAGCTTGGAAGCCTAGTCCCTTGGACCACAGTCTTCAGTTCCAAGAAACAGCCGTCAAGAGCCTGTTCTTGGATGAGCCGTCCTGTGTCACCTAATAGTGTGGCATCCTCTTCCAAGACTATTGCTACTTGCTCAAATGTAATTTTCACTTCAGGTTCTGGAGCAGCAATGGGGACAGTGTCCCATGCAGACTGTCAGGGTGGTCGTCACACTGGAAAGGGGCTCTGCTCAAGGCATCTGCGGGTATATTTGCCAGTCCCCGTCTGTGCTTGATTTGGAAATTGAAGCCCTGCAGTCGTAGGACACAACGCTTGACCCTGGGTGAAGCTTTGTCAGTGGCAAACATCCATGACAAGGACGAGTGGTCACAGTGAATCTCAAACTCAGTAAATTCAAGATAGGCCCTGAAATTGTCCACTGCCAAAACTACTGCAAGGCACTCCCACTCCTGGACAGTATAATGGCTTTCGGATTCTATAAGAACCCTGCTAATGAAGAAAACAGGCTGCAGTCCCTGCAGCCTGCAGTAGCACAGCTGCAATGCCAACACCGCTTCCATCAGTTTCAACCACAAAAGGTCGGTTTAGATCTGGAAGGCCCACAACTGCATCCTGAGCTAAAGATTGCTTGAGTGCAGCGAAAGCCTGCTCTTGACTCTCTGCCTGCTGCCATGGCTCATTCTTCTTCAAAAGGTCCACAAGTGGATGCGCTGTCAATTAGAAGTGTGGGATGAAGTTCCTATAATAGCCAGCATGCTCCCAGGAAGGCTTGCAACTGCTTAATTGTGTTGGGTCTTGGGTAATGTAGCACTGCACACACCTTTTCTTCATCTGGTCTGCTCTTCCCAGATGAGATGAGGTGGCCCAAGAACTTAGGGGACTGATGGCACAACTGTATTTGTCTGGGTTGATCGTAAAGCCAGCACCTTCAATATGTTGCAGTACTTCCCTCACCTGCTCAACGTGACTCTCAAGTGTGTCCGAGTAGACTAGATCATCATCTAAAAATGCCATAGCAAAGTGGTGATTGCTATTCCAAGTACACGGTCCATCAAGGTTTGAAATGTTGCCGGGCCACCTGCCACCACTGAATCCTGACATATTTAAACGTACCCTGAAGGCAGATGAAGGCCGTTTTCATAATGTCGGCATCGCAAACAGGAATCTGAAAAAACCCTTGGGAGAGATTGAAGCTTGAGAACCACTGAGCTCGGCCAAGCTGTGCTAGCAGCCAGTCAGTTTGAGGCAATGGGTAGGCAGGTACCTTTGTGCATTCAATGGTCAGTAGTCTACAGCAAGCAGGTAGACTCCAGACTTCGCGACGAGCTCTGGGGTGCTAGTCCAAGGGCTGCTGCTTCGCCTTATAAGACCCTGCTCTAGGAGGTTATGTACGCAGCCTTCAATGATTTTCTGCTTCTTAGCATTCAGTGGACAGAGCTCGCATCTCACAGGTGCACTATCCCCTGTGTCTATGCAGTGCTGAGCAAGGGTGGTACATCCAGGAATTGTAGTGAACAAAGGGCTGAAGTAATCATGCTTGGTTGTAGTTTTTTTGATAGAGCGTGGTGCTTGCTCTCTTTGGTTAGAATGCTACTCCCTATGTCAGAAGCTGCAACAACCTCTTCATCTTCCTCTTCTGAGAGCACCGTGGCTGGACCCTTCTCGTGTTTAGCAAACAGCACAATGCATTGTGGGTCAGTGCCAATAGTCCATCCACCTAGTGTTACATGTATAGAGATGCTTGTTGCACTCAAAAAGTCCCTGCCAAGAACAATGTCCCGATAGATGCCTGGCATACACAGGAAGCGCTGGTTGCGGCTGCTTGTAGCTCACTGGATCTTGCACTTCAGGCATGTGGCAGACTGGAACCAACCTGTTACCGGGCGGAGTGCACGCACCTGTGTCCCGAGCTTGGTGCCTGTCTCCTCTGCTACCTTTGCCCCTAGCATTGCAAGTAAGCTCTTGCTTGAGGCTGTATTCAACAGGGCTTGGAACGTAATCTTCCCAATCCACACCTCCAGGAGGGGCTCCTTCCTGCCAGATACCTACCACCTCCCGTTTCCCGGACACTGTGATTGGAAATGCCCGATTCCATTGCATTATTAGCAGCGGGGCGGGCCGGTATGCCGACGTGTGGGGCAATCATTAGCTAGGTGACTTACACCTTCTGATGACAGGTAAATCCCCCAGAGTCACGCTGTTGGTATCCCTATGATGGCACTGCAAGAGGTGGTGGCCTTATAGCACAAGCAGTCAGTCCATGCAGCTGGTCTCGATGATAGGATGGCTGTACCATGCGGGATGCAACGGCCAGTAGCATGCCACCGGTGGAGACTGAAACGGCGCGACAGCCGCAGCCGTCGACACTTAAGGCTGCATTCCGGGTAGGCCAGTCACATTCACAGCTGACTGGAAGGCAAGTTCCCTCGCCACTTGGTCTGTCGGAGGCGGCGGCACCGGTTTGTACTGCAACCGCCTCCAAGCATGCTCGACGAGGCCGTCAGCTGCCTTAGCCAACTCCACGAGATTTGCAAACTGTTTGCCATCTACCAAGTCTTGGAGTTGCAGATGCATTTGCCACAGCACACGGTCAACCTTTTCCGACTCCAAAACTTCACCACCGATCTGGTCATAATACGCCGCGATCGTGTAAACCAATTATTTTAAATTTTCTTTTGGGTGCTGTGTGCGTAGCTCAAGTTCTTGTTGCAAGTGGTGCTTCACGTCAATAGAAGATTCACTTTAGTTCTTATTTTTATTTTACCTGTTGGTGAAGGCTTGCGAACTTAATTTGTACGGTTATTTTTTCCCCTAGGTTTGTATACCATGTATGAGGCAGAATGAAACGCCTCGAAACGTTTTTCAGTAATTGTTTCTGTTTGGAATAAGTTATTTGTTAATATCAATTCTAGAACAAAGGCCATAGTAAATTCCTCCCACGACGCAAACGTGGTCCCGAAGCGCCACCACAACCTTGTGCTGTCCTCCAGAGCAGTCGGCACAATGTGCGTAAGCCTTTTGTCCGCGGCGACATCAGTGACCAAACAAAATGTCTCCAGCCGGTCCAAAACTCCTCAGGGGACTGGATGTCGTTGAATCCGCAGGAGGTCAGGCATCGCCTGATGGGTGAACCGCCGCCATTAGTCTTTGCAAACTGCTGCCGTGATTTGCTCGCGTTGCATGGCGAAGCCGTTGGTCTGCCCCAGCAGATGCTGCAGCAACAATTTGGCCACGTTCACCGCCTCCATGTCCATGTTGATCCCGACGAGTCCTCACTTGTTACTAACAATGGGCCGACATGTTCGTTGCAAACATTCACTTTATTACCTCACTTCATGACTCTCCCCCACGCTGTCCACATGCCATCCATTTGCGCACACCACACACACTTTGCGCCACCGGCATCTTCCTTCCCCTCTCGCTGCACACTCATGCCACCTGGTCCTCTCTCTGGCAATTACAGTCAAACGAGCGTGCAGCCTCCGAGAACCATACCTTGCCTCACCTCACTTGGATTGCCTCACGTGCTCCTCTTACGCCATCACTCTCCTCATAACATACCTCCATTACTTTGATATCACAAGGGCAATACCCTTCAGGAAAAGGAAGACAATGACATTTTTTTTCTAGGACACTCATGAAAATAGGAGAACAAATATCGTTAATTCGAGTTCAGGATAATTCAGAAACTTCTCTATTTACACCTGCCAACAGTGACACTGTTTGAGATATTGTAAGGTCAACGAAATTGTAAGGCTAACCTGCATCACCTCAATAAAATAAGCCCAACTAGATTTCTGGACGTCTGTCCATGGTGTTCTAACCCACACTACAACATATCACATGGGAGTGCCTGGAAAGGCCTTCACGTATTACTAGCCCCTGCATAATATCACCACCACTCATGTTAAATAGGCAGTGGGAGGCATGGCTTGCAGACGAGGGAAAGGAGAGCCACTGAACCAAGCCCAGCGAGCCGCTCGCGCCAGTGGAGCCCTGGACACCACGCTCGCCTAATTTTCTTTTAACAGCAGAGCTGTTCTTAGTTGAGCGTGCACCGTCGATGACTGCCATCGCCACGCAGGAGCAGAGCCGGAGAGGTCATGTGATCAGGAGAGGATGAGAGCTGCGCTGGGAAAGGGCAGGTCATGTGACCAGCAGAGAAGCACACTGGGGGGAGGAGGCAACCACAGCAAAGCTGTGCATTCGCGGCCACTTGGCTGGCCTGAACGGCGCTACTTGCGGGGGATGGGACGCGTTGGCTTCCATGGGCAACGGCGTTATGCCTGCCAAACGGCGTGCCGTACGGACCTAGAAGTGTGCAGCGGGGGATAGGACGTTGCGGGGGACCACATCTCCACTGTCGAAACAGTGGAGATGTGGTCATTCCTTCAGTCTAAAACGAAGACTACCACAGTGAAAAAAAAAAAAAAAAAACATACCGACAATTGCAGAAACAGAAGACCACAGCTCCGCTGTTTCGACAGATTTCACTTCGTGGAACTGGCTGCATTTTTTTTAAATAAAATTTCTTTCCTTCCTGCAGACTGTTCTGTAGGGGTGCTGTGAACAGGCACTCTGCTCTATAGTTGCAGCAACGACCCCCACCGCAGACAAGCAGAAATGTTTATTAAGTTCATTATTGAAATAGTCACGTAATGGCTGTCGACAATTTAGTTGCTGTTATACACTGTTATCAGTTGACGTTGCTGCCGTGGGGGTTGGTCCGTATGATCAACGAGTCCGAAAAATGGTCCGTTTAAAATTACTTCATGACTATCTATTTTTCTTTTTTTGTAATTGGTCCTTGCCTTAGACTATACACAAATAAAAAATGGAAAAATATTTTTGGCAATATGACAATAGTAAACAAACGCTAAAAATTGGTCATGTTACAATGTGTGGAGATGGGTTTGCACAAGGCTTACCCTACGAGCGACGGTCAGGAAAGGGCACGACGCTCCTCCACTCCGCAACGCACAAAGGCGCTACGGCAGGGTTCGTCGACTCTCCGACACGGCGCAGAGAAGGCTCCGGAGTCAGATCGCCAACAAACTCGGGTTTATTCACCCAAGGTACAGCTCAGTGCTACAGTCACGGCGCTTACGGGCCAAGGCTCGCCGCAAGACCGATCGAGTACGCGCGCCCGCTGCGCTAGGGCTAACCGGGTAGCGGTCCGCCAAGCGAGTCGCGAGAACAAAGGTCTTATGTAACCACCTCGTTGCGAGCCTGAGAGCCTCTGCTGCGGTGAGGAAGCGCTCAGCGGACGAGAGCTCGGGTGGAGAGGGTGCCCGGGAGCCGCCGCGCGGGAGGCCAATCAGGGCGCGTCCCGGTGACGTGTCTCGCGGGGCGAGTCCAATCCCGGGGGGGAGAAGCACGGTTTGCGCGGGAAAGTAAGTCCGGCGCGCTCGCCATGTCCGCCATGTTGCCGTTACGGCGGCGGTTCCCGGGGATCGAGCTAAGCGCCACGCGCGAGCTGGGGGACGAGGCGCGGGAAGGCACCTCGATCCCCACATTCCCCCCTCCTAAAGACCGAGGCCAAGTGGCAAGGTTGACTCAGCCAAAGAGGGCTAAGCCAACGGGGCAAAGTCCAAGAGGGTGTCGTCGTCTTCCTCAGGACCAGGACAGGGAGAAGGGGCCACAGCAGTCCAAAAAGGTGAAGACGTCGCTTCTCTTGACACAAAGCCAGGGGTCTGCCTTGGCCACCAAAGTTCCGCACACTGGAAGGACCCCCTTCCAGGTGGAAGAGTCAGCAGCCCAGGCAGGACGGGGCAGGGCAGCACCATGGTTCAGCCAGCAACACTCGAGGTCCACCGGACTGGAGCAGCCAGGAACGCGCGAGGCGTGGCTGCCATTTTGGCGCAGCAGCCACCACAGAAGTCACTGGGCTCCCCGGGTTGCGCAGGAACAGCAGGCCGGGATAACCGACAGCCAGGTCAGCAGCGGCAGCCGGAGTGACCCTCCTCGGCCAGGGGTCAGCGCCTGATTGGGGACCAGCCACAATTAGCGGCAGCCTAGGCAGCAAGAGGCAAGGCTGGCACGGGTTCGTGGCCCCCAGAGGCAGGAGTCAGTCATGGCAGAAGGGCCAGGAGCAGCAGGCCTTGAGGTCAGCAACAGGCTGGCATGGTAAGACCAGGGACAGCCGGCTTCGTGGTCAGCAAGGCTGGTGGCACAGTGGAGCCAGGCGCAGGGAGCAGACTGGACGACGCAAGGTGAAGGACAGGAACGCCCCCCGGCATAGCCGGCGTGCCAAGGAAGTTGCCAGCCTGGCTGACAGCCCAAAAAGGGGCGTTTGTCAGGCTGAGGCTTGGGCAACACATAAGAGGGTATATTAGGCCACATGGGCCTGTCACCGCTTCGATGTGCACCCTTGCACCGTAGCTACATTTCTCCATTCACCGGCATGGTAGGGAATGAAGTCCAGCTACCTGCTAGGGGGAGAAAGCTGACTAGGCGCGTCATAAGGCGGGTGAGCACGAGAGGGTATATTAGGCCAAAAGGGCCTGTCACCACTTCAACGTGCACCTTCGCACCGTAGCTGTGTCTCTCCGTTCATCGGCGTGGTAGGCAATAAAGTCCGGCTACCAGCTGGTGGGAGAAAACCTGCCTAGGTACGTTTCCGTAGGTTGTACCGGTGGCGTGGCCTGGGGCCAGCCGTATCACGGTTTGCCTGCGGTTCGTTGACCGCCTCCCCCTCTTCCCAGTCATTGCTACGGGCAACGAAAGGTTTGAGGTCCGAGACGTGAACTGGACCGCCGACTGGTCTCCCTTGGGAGTCAGCCAGCTTGTATACCAGAGGGGACGTTTTGGTCTCCACTCGGTACGGGCCCAACCATTTGGCCGACAGGGAGGCAGAGATGCCTTTGGCGGTGTCACTCAAGACATGGTTGCGTCTGAGGACGAGATCGCCGACACCATAGTGCACGTCCCTATGTGACCGGTCGTACTGGGCTTTTTGTCCAGCTCGCGCTTTTGCCAGGTTGGAACGGGCCAGGTCAAGGGCCGCGTCCATCCGTGAGCGCAGTTCCGCCGCGTAGCCGGAAAGGCCGGCTTTCGTGGCGCACGCCCTGCTGCCGGTTCGCAGAACGCGGTCCATGGGGTTTGGCAGCTCTCTCCCGAAGTTGAGGAAAGCGGGCGTGTACCCAGTCGAACGGTTCACCGTGGACCGCAAGGAGAAGCCTATCTCGTTAAGACAGACATCCCAATCCCTATGCTGCTGGGCAAAGGCCGCGAGCAAGGGCTTGAGGTTCCGGTTAATCCGTTCTGTCGGGTTGGCCTGTGGGTGATACGTGGTTGATCTTGCGGTGCTTAATGCCAAAGGCAGCACACGCATCCACGAACATCTTGGCCGTGAAGTAGGACGCGTTGTCCGTTATCAGCTCCGCCGGAAAGCCAAAGCGGTTAAAGACCTCGGTCAACTTGTCCCAGATTGCGCGTGCCGTTAACTTCCGAAGGGGAAAAAGTTCAACCCATTTCGTGAAGTGATCTGTGACAGCCAGGAGAAAAACAGCCTCGCCGGCTTCTGGGAAAGGGTCCCATAATGTCACAGGCCGCGACTTGCCAGGGTAGCTGGCTGTCGATTGGCTGCATGAGCCCGGGGGGTTTGCCCGCGCGAGGCTTCACACATTGGCACACGCGGCATGAGCGGGCGTAGTGAAGAGCGTCACGCTTCCTGCCTGGCCAGGTAGCGGAGCGGCACAACTTTTGGAAAGTCTTAAGGCCACTCGCATGTCCGGCCACCCGCGAGTCGGGGAAATAGCTCAGGGTGGCTTTCCTTAGACTGCGGGTTATCGCCACCTTGAGAGACTCCTCGGGAGCCTCTTCAGATGGGATGTAGCGCAGGAGAGCTTTATCGGTGTCAAGCAGATACGTATCCAACGTGCCCGCAGCAATACTAGCTGTCCGGGTACGCCCGGCGGCTTTGCCGCCCCACTCCTCTTGGGAGCTCGGCTCTTGGAGCCTGTCAACGATTTCTATTTACAAAACGGGTCGTTCTGCTTAAGCAGATACGGATCCCACGTGCCCGCAACAATACAAGCTGCGTGGCACTCGGCGCCAACAGCAATACCAGCTGTCCGGGTGCGCCCGGCGGCTTTGCCGCCCCGCTCCTCTTGGGAGCTCGGCTCTTTGAGCCCGTCAACGATTGCTATTTACAAAATGGATCGCTCTGCTGAGCCTTTAGCAGCTCTTGCCTGCTGAAGACAATACCCGATGAGGTAACGGGATCCACCAGGTAAACGTCCTCTCCCGGGGCTGGCAATCCGAGGATCGCTTCGCCGTCGGGGGTCGCGCCTTTCGAGCCATTGGAGACACAGGCTCCGGTCTCTACTAAGTGCATGAGGTTCGCGCCTTTTGAGCCATTGGAGACTGAGGCTCCGGCTTCTACTTGGTGCGAATGCTCACGGGAGTGGCGGACCAAAGGATCAAACGCCGAAACGGGGGCTCGCGACAAGGCGTCCGCCACCACGTTTGAACTCCCTTTCCGGTAGCGCAGAACAAGGTACCACTGCCATGTCAACGCCCCGCGCGCGAGGCGGCCCTATGGCTCGCACAAGCGCTTAAGCCGGATTGTACGTCTCCACGGCAAACGGCACGTACGCTAACGCCAACTTCCGGAGAGCAAAAAGGACCAACGGACAGGTGGTCCGCTCAATGCACGACCGACCGAATGGGGCCAGTAAACGGCAAAGAGAAGAGCTGGGCTGCCGCTCCGACAGGCGCATGAGGCCTCACATGACCGGCAGACGGATCGACAGCGGAGCGGGGTGACTCACGCACGTCGAAAATGTCGCTCGGATGCGCGTGAGACAAGCGGTAGGCGGAAAACGCGGCGACTTTGTCGGCTGAGCGGGGTGGCTCGCGCTCGACATTGCTTCCCAGCTGCGCTCGGGACAAGGAAAGGCCAGCGAGCAATTTGCACCAACAGCGAGGCAGGGAGGCTCAGCTGCGGCGCACTGGACACCGAACTGCGCTCGGGACAAAGGAAGGCCAGCGAGCGAGCTCGCGCCTACGGCGTAGCGGGAAGGCTGCACCGCGGCGTATTCGTCCGAGAAAGGCGCTCGGGACAAAGGGAGGCCGGCGAGCGTATGCGTGCGAGCATCTAAGCAGGGTGGCTCCGATGCGGCACATGGCGCGGCGAACGACGCTCGGGACAAAGGGAGGCCGGCGAGCGTATTCGTGCGAGCATCTAAGCGGGGTGACTCCGATGCGGCACATGGCGCAGCGAACGACGCTCGGGACAAAGGGAGGCCGGCGAGCGTATTCGTGCGAGCATCTAAGCAGGGTGGCTCCGATGCGGCACATGGCGCAGCGAACAACTGAGCTCGGGACAAAGGCCAGCGAGCGGAGACAGCACGCCGGAGGGGCTAGTAGGCACCTGCTCCCCGCGCGTCTCAAACAGTTGATAAAACCCGTAACTGGCGTGGCTATATAGGACTAGCGTACACATCCGAGCTGTCGACATCACCTAGGGCGCTCCAAGGAAGGGATCGCTCCCGGTGGCCGAAAGCAGAGGGTCGTGCTATCGTGCTATCGGTGTCGTTCGCTCCGAAGGACGATAAGTCCGCAGCCAGGGGGTGAGGCAGGAACGAGGGCCGTGAAGGGGCCTGCTCTGATGCCATGCCGAAACCACGTTGGGCGCCAGTTATGTGGAGATGGGTTTGCACAAGGCTTACCCTACGAGCGACAGTCAGGAAAGGGCACGACGCTCCTCCACTCCGCAACGCACAAAGGCGCTACGGCAGGGTTCGTCGACTCTCCGACACGGCGCAGAGAAGGCTCCGGAGTCAGATCGCCAACAAACTCGGGTTTATTCACCCAAGGTACAGCTCAGTGCTACAGTCACGGCGCTTACGGGCCAAGGCTCGCCGCAAGACCGATCGAGTACGCGCGCCCGCTGCGCTAGGGCTAACCGGGTAGCGGTCCGCCAAGCGAGTCGCGAGAACAAAGGTCTTATGTAACCACCTCGTTGCGAGCCTGAGAGCCTCTGCTGCGGTGAGGAAGCGCTCAGCGGACGAGAGCTCGGGTGGAGAGGGTGCCCGGGAGCCGCCGCGCGGGAGGCCAATCAGGGCGCGTCCCGGTGACGTGTCTCGCGGGGCGAGTCCAATCCCGGGGGGGAGAAGCACGGTTTGCGTGGGAAAGTAAGTCCGGCGCGCTCGCCATGTCCGCCATGTTGCCGTTACGGCGGCGGTTCCCGGGGATCGAGCTAAGCGCCACGCGCGAGCTGGGGGACGAGGCGCGGGAAGGCACCTCGATCCCCACAAATGAAATCATATAAGCTGGCAGGTATGCATTTAGGCTGCCAATACCATTCCACACTATAGAAAGGCAAATGTCTAAAATACAGAGGCATAAAAAATCACAAGTGCTTCTCACCTTATCCAATAGCGGACCCTTGAAGTTGAGGTTCTTTGCAATCTTCTGTGCTTGTGTGTGAGTGATGCCCTCCAGTATACTGATCGGCTCCTGTCACATATGAACGACACTTGTTTGATAAGCTGGCTCTTGTCCAAGCCAGTAGGTGCTCTGAACCCTTTGGCATTATTTTACAACACACAATTACACACATAAACAAGTGCGCATGCACGCAAGCACACATGCACACACCTGCAAAGGAAAAAGCAATAACCCAATGTGTATTTGAAGACATGCTTATAAAGCCCTAGAGCATCTATGAATCGGCAAGGTTGATGCTGGGTATGCAGATAATGACAGCTGTTTTGAGGAATCGGTACTACTATTTAGTGATAGAATGGCACAGCATGCGCCAATGGTCTGGTAAAGTGTATACAGTGGAATCTAGCTGATATGATCTTCACGGGAACCGGAAAATAAAGTGTATCATCAGAAAATCGTATAATCCAACGTATTATCCCCAAAAATGTATTATGTAGAATCGTATCAACGAGATTCCACTGTATGTGAGATCAGAAAGATAAAGAATATAAAAGAGAAATCGTGATAATATGCCTCATTAGTTGCATGGAAGGCCGATAAACATACTGCAGCTGGCCTGTCATAAAAGATAAAAAGAAAGCTGTGTACCTTAAAAATCAGGTGCGGCGTCTTTTCAGCGACATCTTCAATGTCTACACCTCCAGCCGGACTGGCCACTACCACGGGACCATTGTATGAACGGTCCATCAGGATGGCCAGGTAGGTCTCTCTCGCTATGTCCAGAGCCTCAGCAATCATCACCTTGGTGCACACACATAGAAATAAACTTTTGGCTATACAGAAGGGTACACAGTAAATCATGCAGAACATGTACTAAAGCCATGTGTTACTGCTGTTAGCACACTTTAGGAATTTCACTCAATTTGTGATACTTGTCCACGTCCATGCGTGCATGTGTGTGCACCTGCGCCTAATCTCTTTCTGGCCAAATCACATGACGCCACCACTGGTTAGTCCACAGTCAAATTAGTAGAACATTAGGCTGCTGTGCTGTAGGAACTGAGTTCAAAACCAACCGTCAAACTAAAATGTGCCGCTCTTCAATGAACCTCTTTGTTATAAAGTTTCAAGTTTATTCAAATGCTGTTACGTACAGCAACTTGGTCAATGGGAATGTGCCACCTTTCATAATAATCATTATATAAAACATGTATTCAACAATTACCCACCAACCATAAGTTACATTGCTAATAGCATTAAAACCACCAATAACCTCAAAGGATGGATGCACTGCCAATTTTTTTCTTTCATGTACATCTGGTACCCTATTTAACAGGGGCCATATTTCCTAATATGTATTGAATTTTATCCACTGTGTTGAGCGGCCAGCCACTGCGTTACCAGTGCTGCAAGAGCCAATGATGAGGGGCAACAAGAATTCCAAATGAACTGGAACATTTTAAAATTCTGCAGCAGTTATGTTGCTCTATTTCCTGTTCATCTCCTGTACCTTTTGTTGCCTGCCAGCTGTGTATGTATACTTAGCAATGAAAACTGGAATTAAAGGTACTCCCGCCAATACCTGTATTTATTTCTTCTTTCTGACAGGGCTATCTGACGCAACTGTATCCCAGGAACTTAATAAAAGTGTTCGTTTGACATTTTAACACCAAAGTGTTTTATGCCGGGTATCACGACTGATTTCCGGCAACGAATGTAACTTACGGATGTGACGTCCGCCATCTAGGAGCGGTGAAGCAAAGTACTGCACTGCGACACTAACGAGTGCCAACAGAGAGCGCAGTGGCGACTCCAGTGCAGTGTAGCCATAGAATAAAGAACCAAGTGTAAACGGCTTCGTGACTTTGTAAACAAGTCATTTTTAACGAAGTACCATGTAATAAATAAGAAAATAAAGATTATTAAAAGTGTCCGACAGCAGGATTCAACCCCAGGACCTCTAGTTCAGAAGCCCGACATTGAAATCATTACGCCATGCACGAATGCACCAACACGCGGCTTAGAATTCCCTTATCAATTTCGGGCAACTCGGCGCATTGAGACACCTGGTACATTTCAACTCCGTCAGCCAACATAACGCCGTGCGCAAAGCAAACATGCAACACGGTCGCTGTTCCGCAAATCGTGCGCCTTTCACTGCAGCGGACCGTGAGTTCATTAAGAAAACAGGCAACAGCTTCTGTGAAGACACATTTCACTTTCATGTTCTACGAATTCCTATGAAAAAGGGATGAAACATAATTATAGTGTCTACAGATTTGCTTGTGTGGTATCGTTCCAAGCTGCTCTTTTACGTGAAAGGAAAGAATAAGTTGGCGTTGAACATGCTTGAAACAGTACAGAAGCAGTGCAGTAAACATTTATGAATTCTAATTGGGAAAACGGCTGCACTTACAAATGTCAGCGAGCGCACTGTGTACAAGTGGGTGTCAAAAGAGGGAACAAGAGATGATGCCACCATCCCGTATGACACGCTGGCTGAGTGCTCCTTCTGAACCCTCCGCATCCGCTGTCTCTGCAACCCTCCTTCTACTCTGTATCTTGAAATATCTTGAAGATGCACACCTTGGTGTCAGAGCGAATGTGGAACAAATTTTCTACCGCTGCTATCACAACAGATGATCTTGCTGTGCAGTTGCATGCTGCGCTGCAGCGCTCACTGCTAGCAGACAACAGGACGTGGAAGGGCACCTTTAAGATCTGTTCGCCACCCTGATTGGCCAAAGAAGCCCGTAACTTCCAGAGTGCTACACCGAACTACTGAAACAGAGTACAGTACGCTGAAAATCTCACTCTTTATCGTTAGCGGAGACTTGGTAAGCTAGAAAACGTGCAAAAAATTAAGGACGGTGAGTGATTTAGTGAGGGAAGTTCCTGCACCAACTTCTCGTAATGTCACTGATTTCTGCATCTCCTCCCAGAAGAGTCTATGGACCTTTACTTTCTGACTAGTGATTCAGCATGTAAACAGCCAGTAAAATGTAAGATGACAAAAAAAAAAAATAATGAAAAAAATTCTGGAGTTTTACGTGCCAAAATCCCGATCTGATAATGAGGCATGCCGTAGTGGGGGGGCTCCAGATAAATTTTGACCACCTGGGGTTCTTTAAGGTGCACACAATACACGGTACATGGGCATTCTTTGCATTTCGCCCCCAATGAAATGTGGCAACCGTGGCTGAGATTCGATCCTGCGATCTCATGCTTAGCATAGCTGCTAAGCCACCACAGCGAGTTGTTAAAGATAAAAACAAGCACCTTGTTTACTAGGACGCCATCCTTTGGTGTTTGCTTTGTGACCAGCTTATAGCCAAGCATCTTGCTCACAAGTTCCGATACTTGGGCTGGGCTAAAAAAGAAGTAAAGCATGGCAACAAGAAATGCTAAGTTATGCCAGACACTTGACATATTTGCAAACAGTCTACAAGTCACATTGGTGTGTTCTTTGGAACTCATCCCTTTCGTAACAACAACATGCATGTATGTAAGTGAAATCGGTGCAATGTGTTAGGTACTCTTCAAGTATGTGAAGGGCTAGAAAAAAGTGGTACTCAACCTCAAGCACAAGATTTCATAAGACATATACTGCTGGGTCTACTGCTAAAGGGTCCCTGGAATGCTTTCTTGTGCCTAAAGCAAATGGTATATGTTAGGAGGGGTCTCTCTCAAGCAAAGCTTTCTCACCAAAAATTATATCGTAATGCACAATACTAAAAGAGCTAGCTGTATGTGACTAAAAATTACTTTCTCAAGCCATGGCCTCTTTCCCTTCCCTGTCTTGTATTCTGCATGGTTATGACTATGTTCTGCCTACTTGACCACTCACACTTTACTTGCAGTGACCTGAACATTGTCTATTTCTGATCAGTTTGGACAAGTGTACTTCTACATCTTCTATGGCCACTTCGTTCCAACACATTTCTTCTCAATTAAAAAGTAAATAAGGTCGGCATAAAACTGCAAGGTGGAGGGTGTTCTACGAAAAAAAAAAAAAAAATCTGTCATCCACCCGAGAGCAGCATGAAGCTACAAAGGAAACCCACTTGGTTAGGGCCAATAAACAATAAACCTACAATTGCAATAAACCCTGAATTTGATAGTAGTGCCGTGTCTTTCTCACATCTATCTGTCCTGTACGCTGTCCCAACACTATGCCGTGCATTATCAATTACCAAACTAGCCCAACAATCGATGCTTATACCTAATGCCAAAAACTTTGTTTAAACACAACTATGGCCCACATACTTTTGACTGAAGGTCTATGTGGTAGACAATACCTGACAACTGTGTTACAGCACATGCTACCTTTAATCAGCCACAGTTTAGTTTCTTTGGTTATTTCACTAATACTACAAAATGTTTGAAGTTGTGAAACAAATGTCATTACTCCTTAGTGAGTTTTACTCCACCACGAAGACCGCTGCTGAACGTCCCTTTGCCTCTGCCACCGGCAAGTATTTGCGCCTTGATGACAAATTCTGCAACATCTGCAAACAGAAATGGAGCAAGAAAGCTAGAGACATGTTCAAGAAAAATAAAAGTTCTTAGTGCGTGCTCCTGCAATATATATATATATATATATATATATTTTGGTAAGCCCTAGAATGTAATTAATGTGTAAACATATTCTGGCCTGTGAGAATGAGACTTTTAAGGAAAGCAGCACTTGATTACTCACACGTTACAACAGTTCTCAATCTCAAAAACAGGATTCATCTTGCATATGATGCAGAAGGGTCCGGTCATGTTTGTTTTCTACTGCAAGGATCAGTGGGAACAGACTGATGAAGTGCTTGGTCAAACTTCAAAAAATATGTGTGCTGCTCCACTCAATGCAATCTTGCGTCTTTTATTCTCATATTGTGTTTTATGAGTGTAAATCCTCGTTTTTAAAACAACAGATCATTTGTGACATAATGCATTTGCTTGCAGGTCGAGCACTCTCAACTAATGGAAATAACAGCAAGCATTCAAAGGAAAACGATTATGAATTGTGGAGGTTTACAGTCTATATGCAGTTGATCTGCAAACCGCTTAGCACATTAACTTACCAAGTGTTTTAGAAATCTCCTGTGCTTGAGTGACATTGTCTGCCACTTTGAACCTCTGGACAGTAATGCCATTGTCAGCCATTAGCTGTTTGCTTTGATATTCGTGCAGGTTTAAACATCTCGACGACGGAGGCGCTAAGCATGCCTGTAAGAGAATTGTCGAAAACAAATTGAAACGGAGCACATGTATCAGGAAGGTTGCAAGCAACTTTTGTCCAAAAAGTTCATCGGCAGGCAACACAAGACACAGATAGGAGCAAGTCGAGAGGAACATCATACATCAGTTATGGGAAAATTACGGAGTAAACTTCCCTTTAATAAACACTTCTGAACGCAGACGCGACATGCAGCTGTCCTCGCCACAGGGAGCACTTAAGTGTTCCAGGGTCCGATGCTTTGTTTCCCTTTAACATCTCGCCTTTCAGATCTCGAAGTGATTTACTATTGATAGACAGGCTGTGCTTATTCGCCAACTGCCTTTACCTTTCCATTTTTTTCAGCAGATAGCCAAGACGATACATTTGACCTCCGGTCAAGTAACGGTAGCAATCTGCCGCTCGGAAAAAGGTGCCGCGAGAACCATGGCGCTCAGGCACATTTAACAGAGTGAACTACTGACCAACACTTGTCGACAGAGCTGACAAATAGTTTTCTCACCTGTTTTGCCCAAAGTCGACCTAAGCGTAACGCACGTGACAACCGCACAACCTCCATGTTTCCTTGAGACGACAGAGAGGATCCGAAGGCTCCGAGTCCGAAGGGGCCTCTGGTTGCGAGAGTTATCAGGGTTATCTCGGTAGCCGCGCTAGCTGTCGGTGGGTACGGCTTATCGGCTGAATGTCTTTGCTCACAGCGACTTGTTCTCAACGGCGGTAAGCACCGCTCGTCTCTTTTGAATTAGCGTTTCTTTGCAGACCTCCCGGAGGCCACTTCTGCGTTCGCGAACGCAAGTTTAAAATAAGCGCTCCGGGCCGTAGCAGCCGCCATTTTCCATCATCCTGGCATTTTCTCAGATTCCCGGATAATCCTCGGGTCCCCCAATCCCCACGTTGCTAGGCGACCGCATCAGTGATATACATGGGCATGATGTACGCTACGAAAATGTTGTCGGTAAACTCTTTTTACCCAAAGCTACAACACACCCTAAGGGCACAAGGGGGCCCGTAATCAATCGTGTCAGAAACTGTCGCGCTCGCAAAGAAACTTCTCCTACGCCTCTACGTTGTTGCTGTCTTAGCGTTCTACTGAAACAGTTTGAGTTGTTTCTGGGGTTTCTGAACGCTCATTTCACATGAAACTCGACTGATCAGCGCTGAGCTTGTGTAATAAAGCAAAGCGTGGTTCCCATTTCTGTTGAAAATGTATCAGTATCATACACATTGTGGCGCGCATGTTTTAAAATTATTTTTTATACGTGACCATGTAGCGAAGCAACAACAAAATAATGTATCCACGTGTTCTCTAAAACGGAATAGCCATAGAGTTTCTCACTATATAGTGACAAACTCTATGGGAATAGCTAGCTGTATTGCATCAACAATTCTAGTTGCTTGTGCGTTGTCTTCAGATACCAGCCTAACGTATACGCGGCCTAGAAATGCCCAGGCATGAATAAAATACATTTTTTGTTAGTCTCGGCTATGATTACTGCAGTTAATAATGTATACTCCCGTGTTTTGTCACGTAGGTAATGGACCCGATCCGTGTAGCAACGGTGGGCGTTCAAGCCGACACACTTGATAGCCCCATTTTAGATGAGGAGATCTCTGTGGGACCTGTATCGCCATGCCATGGTTCACTTGTAATGGATGGATGTGAAACAGCATACCTCACCGATAACAGCATCGAAGAGGAGGTGGTTGTGGTGGCTGATAATGCCAGTAAGTGGCAACGCTTGTTTGCAAGGAACAATTTCTTTTTTCTTATGTGGTGTAGGGAGCTCAGAACAGTTGAACAGTTGCAATATTCTTGAAGGAATTCATCTACACTTCAACCGATAGTGTACAAACAAATGTATGCTTCAAAAGTTTGTTCATGCAATACTTGTTGGGCTAGGGGGGAGCGAATATTCAATACTTCAAATACGAATCAGTCTTTACTAGCTTTGATTTGTATTTGATTCAGATTCACTATTCGAAATTGTTGAATTAATATACATTTCTGTTTGAATATAATGGTTAGGAACACTTATTGATGTCTTAGTGGAAAAAGACCAACAAGTGTGGCTGTTCGAAATGAATCTGCAGCAAGACAATTGTGGATGCTGCTGAAGTTTAATGTCGTTTATTACAGTTGTGAGATGAATTTATGTTTTCTTACTGAGGTAGCTTTTATAACTTTCATTATAGTTGTTCATTGTATAGACTGGTAGTGTCTATCTTTTGCTGCTGAAGGTAATTGTGTAGAAGATAAGGACCAGTGCTATGTCAACTCGCATTCTTTTAGTATAAATTAAAGCTGTGCTGCCGACCCAGCCAAAGCTGCAAACTTAAAGGTGTGCCAACACAAAATTTTTGGTTTCATATTTATTTTTCTTTAATAGATAGCGGTCATCCTCGACTAAGGTATGAAGCCTCAGTTTCTTGAGAGCATCAAAAATAATTAAATTGTGTTAATTTATTGACACAGATTCAAAACAAGCACCAAGTGTGGTGAAACTTTGAGCTTGAAGATCAAAGCTGCTGCTTTATCACGCAGCATATATATATATATATATATATATATATCTGCAATTCAACATTATTGAATGTACACAGGTGCTTTATTGGCAAAGTTAAATTGAAGAATGAAATCCTCCTAAATTTGAGCTGATCAAGAATGATCTTTCGTATTTAGTTTTTTTATTTGGGCTGTTATCAAATACCTTTTATTTTGCACATGCTGGTCTATATAGTTCTTGCATATATTTTTCTGTGATACACAGGGAAGAGAAAAGAAACAAAAGTGAATTATCGCAAGGACCTGTATAGATCTTTTAGTGCTAGTATTGAAAGTAAAGGAGAAATTTTATTAAAAAAAGATTTATTAGGTTGGTGAATTTGTTTCACACACATTTAATTGGTATCTACTGAAAACTTGCACTTGGATAAATATAGTGTACTTGTACATTTGTTGACAAATGTATTACACAAATAATTGTGCCAATATATTTTTGACAAGATATTCTCAACTGATAAGAACTCTCTTACTTCAGAGGCTGCTCTAGTAGTAACGCAGGGGGGGAGGGAAAAAAATGCAAGAAAAGTGTTTCTGCAGCTTTTGGCTATATAAACGTTACATTGGTGGAAAACATCTTGGTTCACACACATGGACAATTCTCATCAATTTATGTATTTACCAGTAAGTAGAATAAAGAGGCTCCTGGGGCAAAAACGTTGTCATAGCAGCTTCATGAGGGCCCAGGGTCCCTAATGGCAGAAGATACATAGCCGAAGATAGATGCATAATTACAGCAGGTACAGCTTTAAGCAAATTTGACGCATACTTGCACAGAAACAAACAGCAACATATTTTTAGAGGAAAAACAAAAAAGAAAGACAGAAACAAAAAACGTTTATATAAATGCCTGCAAACATTAGTATAAACTAATTAAAGAGTAAATATTACTCACTGTTGATAACAGACATATGAACATTCATCATTTTGGAGACTCCAATATCTACTAATAATTTCATTAGGCAAGGTTACAACATTCATTGCAACTTGCACAAGATTCCTAATTGCAAATTCCAAATTGCACAAAATTACAGTAGATGCAAATAAATAAACATACTACAACAAGATGAAAATTTACAGCAGGTGCAGTTTAGCAAATTCAACAAAATGTACATGCTATGCAGACTAACAGCAATGCATGTTTAAAAAGAAGAAGAAACGTAAAAAGGAAAACAAAAAAAGTTCAAATAATTGTCTGCAACATTTTAGTGGGAAATAATCGAGCAAATATCACTCACTCATTGATCATAGACACGAGCATTCATCATTCCAGAAACAACAGTAGCACCAAGTAATTTCTTTAGGCAAGAGACATTACTTACAAATTGCACATGATTACAGTCGATAAAAAAAGATCAGACGCAATACAATTAGATCAAAATTTATGCACCAAGAAATGGTCATGTAACTGTTTCCTGTGTCACTGTTCGGGGTTCTTGCACTTATTAAGTGTTGTGGGTATGCTATACCTTAGGGGCTGTAGTTTGTCATAAGTGCGAAAGTGTGGCAATTTCCCTATGTCTAGATTTCGTGTGCATTTGGTGATAGTACGGAGTGTCAAGGTACCCAGCAAAGTGAAGAAATTTTAACATACGGTCAAGGAAAACAAAGTGATTGCAATAACCTATGCTCATAAACATTATGTGCTCGAATTGCACTGTAGGCCAGAAATGCGTTTTTTGGTGTATGCGGAAAATAAATATTCGCTATGAAACAGATATAATGTGTTGTAGATCTGTAATTTGGCCTTTGTAGGGAGAATTGTTTGGCAACGTGCTATGGCACCTGTAACTCCAGAAAGTTTGCCACATAAGTAGTTGATGCGAGTAGTCCAACTCAGATGACAAGAGAAATATACTGCAAGAATTTTATGTTTGTTGACTATTTTTGTAGGTTGGCTGCCAATATAGATTGTACGATGAAGGCTGAGCCGCTTATTTATTGCGCGGGAAATTATGACTTTTGTTTTTGTGGGGTTAACTTTAAGCCAGTTCATCTCAGTCCATGTCAATAGTCTCAAGAAAACTTCCTTTCACTATTGTACTAGGATATCTGCGTCAGGTCCTGAAATACGCAGTGTGCAATCGTCAGCACATATAATAAACTAAGCACTGGCGTAGACATTTACAATATTGTTTATATATGTATCGAACTAAAGTGGGCTGAGTATGCTTCCTTGTGGTATACCACACGTGGGGGTAAAAGAGATGAGTGTTTGTTATTGATAGATACGTATTGGCTTCTACAAGATAGGTATGTTCAGACTCCACACATCTTTGGAAATGAACATGGGCTGTCTTAAGAAAGCTGAATGTTTTTTTTTTTTTTTTTTGTCTCTTAATGTGCAAAAATGAAAGTGCTGTCAGGGCAGCAATCAGAAGGTCCAGACAAGCAAATCAAGAAGCTCAAATGCTTTCTACACAACCTTCTCGTGCCATATAATTACTGTTTGAATGAGTGTATAGCTCATGAACTAGGAATAAACATTTAAAAGGAAAGCAAGTACCTCAGTAAGCTAATTGTCCAAAAGAATAGGATGCAGTCAGTAGCCCACCCAGGATCTCTGCCAGGGTGGTGTTGACAGTTTGCCAATACCATCTAAACAGCACAAATTTCAATTTTGTCACGGGAAATTGTCAAAAAATGCGCTTTTTGCGAGTGTGCAGACGATTGTGCGTCTTACATCTTAGTTGCAGTACTCAAATGCGCAAGGAAAGAAAAGGGGTTAAACAAAAGGGGGGGTTAGGTTGGCCTCAGGGGGGGTTACAACCCCCGAAACTCCCCCCCCCCCCCGTCGGTGCGCCACTGGATGGAGTTAATCGACAGCTTTGGTCAACGGTCCATTTGAAAAGGAACGATTATCTTGAAAACTGTTTCATTTTAATGACAGGACTGCATCAATCTTATGACAGGTGACTCACTATCAGCAATTGAGAGCCTAGACTCACCGGGCAGCAGCAGCCATGAGATGGCCCCGTCCTATTTCTTGGCTTCGTGTGGTGATGAAGAAAAGCTCACTTTTTCCCACCAGCCCACACTCTTTCTGGCAGCTCAGGGTGAGTATGTCAAATTTACAGAAAGTGCTGTTAGCAAGTAAACATCTTGTCACAATGTATAGTTGTATGTGAGGATGCCCCAGCACTCCCTTGCCCTTCATCCATTGAACAAACTTCTGCATCATTACCAGAATGCAGTAGGTGGTTGAAAGTAGCAGTGTAGCGATTGGAAGCTTAACACTTTACTCAGGTAAAGTTACACTATTGTTTTTGTGAGATATTTGATTGTATTAGCTCCTAAGCTGTACCTCAAATATTGCACATGCTTCAGATGCCAATCTGCCGGGGTTAGTTGACTGACACATCACAATTAAGAGATAAAATATTGTCAATTTCGCCTAACGACGAAGAATTGGAAGCGATATCAACCTTTAGCTTTGTGCTGAAGACATTTCAGAATGCTGACATGATGAGGAGTGTGCCAGTGGCAGAAATGCACCTTGAGTGTCCTTATCATTGCTTTTGCAATAAAAGATGCACTATAACCTACTGCCCTGCAAACAATACTTCAAATGGCAAATCTGGCTGAATAAAAGGTGTGTATTGGTAATAATGTTTATGTGGTTTCACTTACAGTGTTTATAGATCTACCTTTTTTTTGTTTTAGTTGTAGTGGTGGTCAGGAAAGTGGTGTTCTAGAGTTAGTTTTGTTGTCCTTTGGGGACATGATAAACAATAGACTCTCCCATTTTTGCTAGTTGTTGGGTACAAAGTTTGAAACATGGGGCATGTGTCAGCACTGATTAATTTTAAGGGCAAACTCCCCAAGGAAAAATTTCCTGGTGTGATGTGAATCATTCCATATACCAAATGTGACTATGTGTACATTGGTGAAACTGGTGACTTCAAAAGAGGGCTAAAGGAGCATGACTATGATGTAAGGAAGGGATGTGTGAAGTCTATTGCTTTAGCAGAGTATGCTGCATCCAAGGGACTCAATATAGACTGGAGGAAGACACGTTATTGCCAGGGAAAAAAGGCTATTACAGCACCTTTATCTGAAGTTGCTGGTGATTCACTTCACCGTACACACTGAACAGGAGTTATGGCAATCTCCCATCTGTTTATACTCACTGTTTGCATCACATGTTCGCATCTATTTAAGTGAATCACTCGAGCATCCTTGTATTTGGGAACAAGGCTTCCATGCAGGGGCTGAAATGTTGGGTTCTTTAATTAACCCCATAAGTGTTTGATTATTTTGACCAAAAGTGACGTAGCTTATTTTGCATCTTTAAAGCAAAGCTTTATATGCCTAGGCGAAATCGTACATGGCTAGGCGAAATCGCCTGTGTACAGAAAACTATCATCATCAGCACTGGCTCGAGCGTCGTCGTCTTCTTCCATAGCTGGCTCGTTGGTGCCCCTTGGGTTGCGCTCGTGCTCGTGCTCGGCATGCACTTGTGCCACTGCTCCTGCATTCATCGTCGTCGTCTTCATCCACAGCTGGCTGCATTGCCGCTCATTATTCTAGCGTAGAATTTCACTTCTCTTGTGTGGCTATAATGGGGAGGCCGCATTTACGGAGGTATGAGCCATTGCTTAAAGGGAAGCTGAAGAGGTTTTCGAATTTGAAGATTTACAGGGGTTTGGAAAGCTGACACAGTATAATTAAACTCCAGCAGTTATTTTCTCGATTATGCGCGTAGCAGCGCCGCAATCGCGGTTTAAGTTTTCGTTGAAGCTCCGCCCCCTTCGCGCGGCTAGCGTAGCGGCGAAGGACCGGGCGTGAGGATGATGTCAATACAGGGGTCACGTGAGCGCTCTCTTCGAATCACGCTCCTCACCAATACCAAAGATGACGTCACTATCGTCTTTGCCATCATAGCCCGTTAAATGACCCGCAGCGTCTCCTGCAGACGCTGCAGCTTGTTTTTGCTGAATTAGAGCAATTAGTGGTGACTTCTGGCCTGTTAAACTATGATTTTCGTATTCAGGGGGTGAAAAACTACAAATATCGAAGAAACGATAAGAAAGGGACAAAAAAAAAGGAAGATGCTTGGCAGGTTGAACAGGCAGATGGTTTGACAAGCAGCACTAGCCTGTCCTGCCAGCAAAGAAAGCACAAAACTAGGCACAACAATCTTTGCGCTCTTGCTGGGTGGCAGTGTGAAGTAAGCGAGCTATGGCAGGCCGTAAGCTTTAGCAATGGACAGCAGAACTAGCGAACTCAGTGAAAAACAAGCACTGCGATGAAGCCTGTGGATCTAGCAGGAAGTTTTGCACTGATCCAGTCACGAGCTGTTGAAATGAAGTAAACTTCAGTGCAAGAGCGCATGCCGGCTCTTCCCTTGTCCACATATTGAGCAAGACTGTGCATTCTGCATGTCCATGCATTTGCATGCTGACTGGCTGAGTTTGGCACGGGTGGATTGTAGCCTTTTTCTATCGATCCTTCAGTGCATTTGAAGCAGCATTTGTTACAATGTTACAGAATTTTCACGATGAATGTAAGCAGCACAGGAAAATCAAGGGGCCGACAGTTGTCGCAAGTGGCTGCATGCAGTCCCACAATTCGTTGTTATGAAATGTGCAGAACAAAATTGACAACTTCTTTCACTAGGTATCTTTTGAATCAACTTCAAATGCCTGCTTTCTTTTTTTCAACATGCATAGCCTGCTTTATTGCAAGCAGTACAGTGCACAATCTTTACAACACAGTGAGCTGTGTAACAAAGGATTTTGGAGATCCCAAGCACTTCGTTAGAAAGGCATCTGACTGTATTGAAATGTGCACACTATATACAGTGGCCTGCGAAAATCCAATTATTTCTGCGCAATGCTTGTCTTGCCACATAATAAGCACAGAACATGTAATGTGCTCAGTACTTCTCCCTGTTTTCTGCAGATAAAAGTTGAAATCTTGGAGTGGGATGATGCTGTGTGTAAACAGCGTAAATTCAGTTATTCCTCTAAGAGCCACTGTCCTTTTTCTTTTGTTTCGGTATTTCTAGGTTTGAAGAGCTTGAATTACTGCATGCCTGTTCAGGTTAATGTGTGAAAGGTTGTGCTCGCCTCAGTGGATTGTATCAGGTTATTGTTTGCAGTGGTTATCTAATAAGTTGCTGTAGACAAGTCACATACTCGTATAGTTCTTTAGATTCCTGGTTGTGCAATCTTGCATCTTTTTGTTCTTGATACTTTTACAAAATGCTTCAGTAAGCAGACACTTATATTAAATTTTGAAGGTTTTATTATTTTAATGAACAGATATTGGATGAAATTTGCATTATTTCCAAATTGTGTAAAATAGTTTTCTCACAATGCGTAATGCATTTTATTCGTTGTATTTTCCAACAAACATTTTTGCAAAGATTTGGGTTAGTAACCCAAGCGTACCTTGGGGATACTTTGAACTCAGTTCCACATTCATAACATGAATTCTTTTGCTGTCTCATAAAGTCTTTACCTATGTGCATGTTTTGTATGCCTGATAATTAAATGATGATTATGTTGTGTTCACTTGGCTATGTTGTACATATTCAATCTGTTCCTATTATCATCTTGCATTTGCGATCTCTGTGTTTGGACTTTTGCTTTCAGGTGAAAACAGCATCCTGCCATTGGAGCCAGGTGTCCCTCTCATCAACTTTAATGAGGTAAGCATGACATACTCGGTGTGACTTCATTCAGGACTCTCTCACACTATCCTGTGCCATGTCACCTGTCAGCCATGGCATATTGAGCTGTGGTTAGGGTCAACTTTTAAGTTTTTGTGAACTTGCCTTCAGTAGCACACTACAGGGACCAGAAAAGGAGAGGACCAAATGCTCCATCTTGTCCAGGTCTAAGTTATCACTGCCTCTAGTTTTGTAGAGGATGTTAAAACATCCCTAGATAACACCATTTACTGGTTATCAGTCCTTGTGATTCGAACAACTTGTCTATGAAATTCATTTTTCAGCCATTGTAGCCTGCTCCTGCTGTCCAGTGAAAAAGCTAACTAGGAGGGGATCTGCTGTATTTCATAAGCCTTGATTAGCCCACTAGTGCAAGCTAGCACACGAAACATGCAGCAAGTTTCATGAAATACCTTAACCCTTTCAGTTGCTGTTCATCATTTCCTGAAAAAAAAAAAAAGGTGTCTTTTTTTCGCTCTAGATCTTTTTTATGGAAGCAAATGACGAGGTTGTCGAGAAAAAAAAAGCAAAACAGTTTATTTTTAATAGAGTTTTAAATAGAGTTTTAAAAATCGGTGCAGCAGTTGTATAATGCAAGTATTTCTGCTTTTCACGTGTACATAGTATTTGCATAGGAAAATCAGTTTGCCTTCTTGTCAGTGCTGGCAATTTTTTTGTGAATGCGGCGGGCGGTGACCCTTGGTGATCTTGGTTACAGACTTTGTCCCAGCCTACCACCACGTCCTCTTCGTCTGATGTCAACCAGAATTGGTTCACTACTAAGGAGGACAAGACTAATTTGCATATCAAAGGTAAGAGGCACATACCTTTAGCTTACAGAACATATAATTATGTCATGTGGATGACTCACTCCATACTACTGAATCTTTCAGGCCACTCTTGGAAACAGGGCATGTTCTCCAAGGAAGAGACAGAAATTCTGCAAAGTAATATACAGAAGTACTGTGAGGTAGGACATGCCATTTTTTTCAGGAAGTCATGTTGTGGTTATGCGAAGAAAGTTGGGGGGGGGGGGGGGGGGCAGAGAGCAAGAGAGAGAAACCTAGCCCACAACAAAGCACCACTAACTCTGTAAGTATGCAACAGCACATTTAGATTGTGATGATTGGGACGTCTCAGCAGCTGTGTGTGCGTTGTGTCTGGCGGTCCTTCGGGACAAAGGATGCCGGCGCCGACTCAGACGCGCCAATCTGGCGCCCCTTTCTCGCGGCCGAGAATTGTCACCTGGGACTGAGGGATTAGCAGTTGGTCTCCAGGCTACCTCATGCGTCGCTAAACAGTAGCGTCGCCCTTTTGGTGCGGTTCCGTGAATTACTAGCTCCGCCCGAACCACGACGAGGCCCGGCGCCGACTGCGACGCGCCGACTGCGACGCGCCAACCTGGCACCCTTTCGAGACAGCCACCACCCTCCCTGGTTCCGCGAACTGACCGCTATGGAGAGGCGAATCTTGAAAGGAGCCAGTGTCTGGCAATCCGGGGGGAACGACATCAACGTTCGGTTCCCAAGGTGTGAACCGCTGCCTGTGTTCGGGGGCGACCTAGCAAGATTGGAGGCGGAGCCCGGCGGGAAACGACGACACATCACGTGCGGGATATGGCCACCTGATCAAAGACTGTCATTGGCTAAAAGAACTAAAGTGTATTCCCTCGTCGAGTGAAAGAGGGAAACGAGAGGGATAAAACAGAGACGCTTGACCATGTAGAGACACTCGACCATGTAGAATGCTCGGAGATGTAAACGCTACTACATGCAAAGATGTTAGCTCGTAGACGGCTCCAATATCATGGAGCCCTTGTTGTAAAATAATGTACATGTGTATATAAAACAGTTTTTCTAATCTCCCTGGATATCTCCTCCTCTCAGCACCTGGCACGGCACCATACATGGAACCTTCGTGGCCGCTCGGACCTCGGACGTTCGCAACAGCGTGCATTATGGGTGACTTCGCACACTCTCATTTGTCAAAGTGACTGTCATGTGTATGACTCTGCCTATTATGTTGACTTGAGCCAACAAACTGGAAGCGCGAACTCAATTTGCAGCACACACAAAAGATTCATTCGGACAACACGTTATTGACGACAAAATACAGGAAGGATGTTATAGTACATGAAGTTCACCTATAACAACATTCCTTAGTCATGCAACCAGTCTTATCTGTTAAAGTTCTGCACACTTTTATCCCCTACCACGTTTATGGAAAGTAACGTCTTGAAGCTTAGACCTGCGACTACTACTTCATGACGCTTATGATACCGGTGTGCCCCACCCCTGCCTCCTGGACAGGGGTGCGGCTGTCTGGGGCAAGCAGCAGCGCATCCACAGCCAGCGTCGCAAGTGCTGGAGTGTCCCAAGTTCCTGGGTAGCTCAGGACCAGCAGCGGTTTCAGAACCGAAGAAAAGCGCCTCGCTGAGCCTGGTCCTCAGATGGGATGTCTCTGGTTCACCATGGTACTGAGGCGGAACCCAGCATGGCGTTCCACGGTTGTCTTCTTCTCCAGGAACGCTACACACCGGCCATGACATTCCTCGATGCGTGTGCACGTTTGTCCCTCTGCCAAGATGTCTTCTCAGCTGCGTGCTACCTGGTCATCTTCTTTCTCTTTCCTTGTTCGCCCTCATTGCTTCCATCAGTCAATTTTGTTCTTCTTACTCCTTTCTTGCCACTCCTGACAGTGACATTTCTATACCTTGTATCTTCCTTGTGATTTTAACGCGATAGCGTTAAGGGCCCCGTGTTGCAGAAAATCCGGCGTCAGCACCTGGCATCGGCGTGCGATGTGGGTGGCGGAGAAAATCTTCCCCAACCACCCCGACCGCGCAGGCCCTCCACGTGGTGCAAGGTTTTGGTGAACAAAAATTGAATTTCTCACAGTGAAATCCGTCAGGAAAATGGTAAAGTACGACTTTACCATTCGGTGTCGAATTCGCCGTCGGATTGTTAACCAATCGGCATTGGATTGTAATTTGAATGTACGAGAAAACCTAATTCTGCTACGAGGAAACTCAAACACAAACCCCTTTTCCAGCATTTCTACCAGACCTACAGCCACGCGTTGCGATGCGAATGGGTCCCTATAAAGCTATCGTGTTCTACTCTTAAAGGCAAAGCTTAAGCGTCCTCCACATTTTGTGCACATTTTGACACGTGATTGCATATGCTCAACACACCTCAAATTTTCTGTTAGATACCTCCAAAGTGGGCGAAGTCGGCTTGCATTGCTATAAAGAAACGTGTGACTGATACTGGGACTGAACCTCTGTCTTCCGGCTGAGCAAACCAATGCTCCAACCATTAGGCCAAGATTACACGCATGCTTCTCTTGTGTCAAAGTTGCTCTTCGATACGTCTGGGCGTGCGTCACGTGCCAGTTTCTAGCATTATTTGCTCATGACAGCTTGTACTTAGAGACACTGTGTTAGACTTCACTGCTTTGGGATCAGCCCACATTTTTCGTCAGGCAGATACCTACAAAGTGTGTAAGGTCTGCCTATAATGCTGTCGCAATTTAAAAAGATTGTTTTGGTGAAATGAACTGTGGCTGCTGCTCCCATACTCAAAATACACTTCCGGAGCTTCTGTATGTCACTTTCAAGGACTGTCAAGGCATATTTCAAACTTTTGAGAGCAGGGAGAGAAAAGAGGGTAGAAGAGGGGGTGGGCAAGAATTTTATTTCTTTTATGCCGTGGCCATTACAGAACAATTAGAAAAGCATAGCTCATGTACTAAGAGTCATAGTCTAGTTACAGTTGCACTTGCTGCAACAAACAACATAATGGTGACAAATTGAATTTTTATGGTACAACAGCTGATTTAACTGTAATGTACCAAAACTGCAGGATGCACAAACATTAGTTCAATTTACAGTAAACCCTTGTTATAATAAAATCACAATATTTAAAATATCACTTTATTTGAAGCTCTTTGTGGTCCCAACATAAGTGCAGTAGTATTGGGCTCCGCTTAGTAAGAAGTTCGAAGCAGTTCATCTGCACTGGACTGCTCTGTGAAGTGTACACAATGATCCATTACAATTCTTCATACCAGTATGCGGAGGCAAAGAGCACTACGACGGTCATTCTGCCATATGATGGCAGCTTTTCACAGACACCAGAAAATTTTTTTTACATTCTCATGTTGCCACTATTGAGTGTGGCTTTGTTTCACTATACATTTTATGATCTCTTGCGCTGTTGAACTGTACATCCTGTGTTACTACGCCAGATTACGCAGGCATAAACACACATACACACAAACACATGTACATACGTACTTACCTACATAATACCTACACACATATACACAGACACATACAATATGTGTATGTGCACGCACACGCAAACTCACATGCATTCATGCACAAACACACACACACAAACAACCAATGTGAGGTTCCCAAGAAATGGTAACCGCATTAAAAGAGAAAAATGTTTTTTCACACAGAGCCTGCCATTAAAATCGTATAAATCTTTAAGAGCTGCTTTAAATCTAAATGGCTTTTCCTTTGCTTGCAGTTTACTTAATTACAGCAAATTTCAGATTCAAATGAATTGCGCTTCTAAGAAGAATGAGGCTGAGCACATTGTTTGCCAAGATGGGTTTCTGTCTTGCTGGAACAATGGCCGACACTGCCAACACAGCCAGGAGGGATGACAGTAGGCACATTTTGACGATAGCAGTGGCACATGCTTAAAGTTGCATTGAGTAAGGCCCATAGATTTGTAGCAGTTTGATATGTCATAATTCAGTGTACACGAGTTTATTATAACCGGGTTTCACTGTCCTGCATTAATAGTACTTGGCTTGCTCAGACCGTTGGTTTGAACAGGCCACATCAAATTGTCCGATACTGCTTTAAATTTGAAAACGTTAATAATCTGACTTTGAGCACCAGCAGTCTGACTGGCTTATATATATATATATATATGGTGTATGTGTGTGTGTGTAGCGCAAGACAGGGGTAATTGGAGATCACAGGGAGAGGCCTTCGTCCTGCACTGGACATAAATATAGGCTGATGATATATATATCTACAGGGTGTCCCAACTATCATGCACCAAGAATTAAAAATATGCAAATGCGACAATCTGGGCAGAACGAAGGAAGGCAATGTTGTTTGCCGTCACTTGGAGATACTTCGATTATTTTTTGCATTCCTCCTAATTACGTAATTAATCTTAATTAACTAACTTCTTAAATATTGTAATTAGATTAAAAGTGTCAATGAGAAAATTGTAGAGCAACATGAACAATTCCCAATACATCTTTCTGTTGCTCAATACGTGCTTGATAAAAGTTTTTCCGAGTGTGAAAGAAGCCCTCGAAAAAACGCAAAGTGTCTCGAGCGGGCAGTCGCGCGGCAATTTTGCGTGTATTCGTGGGCTTCTTTCATGCTCGGAAAAACACTTTTATGCATCATGTATTTAGCAACAGAAAGCTGTATCAGGAGTTTTTCATGTTGCTCTATCATTTTCTCATTGACACTTTTCATCTACTAATTATAATATTTGAGAAGTTGGTTGATTAATTAGGACTAATTATGTAATTAGGTGTAATGCAAAAAATAATCTGAGTGTCTCCAAGCGACGGCAAGCAACATTACCTTGGTTCTGTCCAGCTACATGGCATTTGCATATTTTAAAATCTTGGTGCATGATAGTTGGGACACCCTGTATATATGAAAACATTGGAGGTAGTTGCTAGCATAAAATTTCTGCCTGCCCAAAGACTTTAGATGTAGCACATCTCACCAAGTTTGTTTGTTCAGTTGATAAACCAACCAATTTATCAATAGATCAACCAGTTTTTGTTTTGCAGAAACACATCATATAGTTTTTAAAAGCTAGTGAGAGAAAAGAAAAGGTCTGCTCTCACATGGCTTAATAGATCAACCAGTTTTTGTTTTGCAGAAACACATCATATAGCAAAAGCTCGTGAGAGAAAAGAAAGGGTCTGCTCTCACATGGCTTAACTGTGTTTGACTGCCTGCAGTAACTGATTACCGCAGCTCTGTAATGGTGCATGCTTAAACTTTTGCAAGTCACTGTGAAAACATAAATTGGCATCTTTAATACGCATTTTGATAGGGAATGAAATTGCAAAAGCGATGTGCTGCAGCTGCTGCAGATATTAGTAAATAAATACAATGAACATGCAGTGTTATTATATAGTGATGCTGGTTGTCAAGTTGGTTCAGTTCAGTTTTAAATGTATGCTACGTCTAATAATGGGTACATGAGATAAGGGCATGATATGACCCTTGGTCATGGGGCACTGAACAGCACAAATAAACATTAAGCAAGAAAACCGTGTGTGTAGGAGCGTGGGATCAGCAACCCAGCCACGGTGATCTTCTCGATGACCAAGGAGGAGCGCAAGGACTTCTACCGCACTGTGGCCAAAGGCTTGAATCGACCCCTGTTCTCTGTGTACCGTCGTGTCATCCGCATGTACGACAACAAGAACCACATTGGCAAATACAGCTCTGAAGAACTGGACCAGCTCAAGGTGTACGTAGCCTATCTCCTGTCTCTGGTTACTTCGAACAGTGAGCTGAGACAGCTCGTACACTCTTACCCAATGGCCTTAATATTGCCAAGTTTTCTCAGCAAACTGTCCGCAGTTTATTCTTGCTGATCTTATTAATTACTGGTTTGTGCACTGTCACATCAATGTGACATTATTATCTGACTCTCAATGGCAGTTTAACTAGTGAAAAAAAAAAAAAAAACACTACTCTATTTGCAATATCATTATATGATCAAGTGTAATGTGGTGCCGACTTTTTCAAGCTTCGAAACTGTAAAAATACATTGCCATGGCTGTAACACAACCTGATGTTATGTGAAGTCCTCAGTGAATGAAATATGGTAACTCCAGCTCAAACTCTTTAGTGAATTCTGTACAATATTGAAGTGGACATGCTTCATGCAATGCTAAAAATCTACAAGTGCCACATGCACTCGTGTCCTTTTCTCCATCAGCTATTACTAATTGAAGTGCTTGTCTGAATGCAACGACATAGTGTGACATGAAGTGAAGGAGGCTGAACAAACTGAGTTTCATTTATTCAAGACGCAGTCATTGCCAAGGGCTTTGATAAAAGCAATTTGCACACACAAACACTTGTGTAACATACATGCCCTCTGCTTAGCTGCTCCTCACAACTATAAGCGGTGCAGCCTAAGGGATAAATTTAGTCGGCTGGGCTTTGCTGCTGATTTGCCTAGTGTTGCACCATTTTGCATGCTAGGTATGCAGGGAAGTCCACTAACAGACCATTGTGAAGATGCTAGGGTTAAGTTTTATTTTATGGTGCAAGCTCCTGATGATCAAATCTGGTGAGTTGGGAAAAGATCTTAAGTTACACCTACAGTACTGTTAGTTCAAGGCACATTCTTGGGCTAGGAATTGCAAAAAAAAAAAAAAAGTGCTAGTGTTAGATTTATGTGAGTGTGATGTAATACTGCTGACATGAATGACATGCATACAAACACAGGAAATAATATTCATTAATTAGAAATTGAGGATGTTCTTAGGGGTGGGCAGTGCTACCCGGACGAACAACAGAGGAAGAGACAATACGAGCGCTGACTGAAAACTGATTTATTATCTTTGAACGAGTGAATATACATATACACAAAATGTGATCATATGACGCGTACAAGTGGTGAAAGGTTCTCAGCCTATTTTGCCATCCAAAAACATAGTTTCTTTATCATGCAGAGAGATAGAGGTCTGACTGGCACACATGCACACATGCCTGAGTTAACATGCATGTAGTAGGCTTCTAAAATCTCACGGTTCATTTGGTTTATATTTTTATACAGTATTTCAGCTTTTTCAAACATGGGTTTGGCTGAGGCTGAGGCCATATGGCATCTTGATGTGGCAGTGGCAAAACGATCTTAACATTTTAACAAAGTATCTCTCAAAATAATGATAGAGGCCTTTACTATAGATTGCAACACTTACTAGTTAAGTTACTTTAAGCCTTGATTCTTGAACTCTGGGACTGCACTCGAGAGAGCCGGTCAGCTTTGCATCTGCATAAACGTTTCCTTATCTGCAGGCTACGAGCAGCCCATGGAAATGACTGGAGAGTTATTGGAAATGCACTGGGTCGGAGTGCAGCATCTATAAAAGATAGGTGCCGGCTCATGAAAGAGAACTGCCGTCAAGGTAAGGACACACTGCTTCACAAGGTGCTGTTACCTAGAGAGTGCTGTGAATTATTCAGTCTTAATTACTTCCTAATGTGTGGTACTGTAGAAGCCTGGGACTGTATGTTCTTGTGTAAAAGTTGCACACCTGGATTTGGGTCTAAATGTATTAACAAAAAGAATACTATTCAGAAAATTATTTGTGCTTGGACTACACCCCTCACCCTCTAAGTGAACACCTTGCTTGTCATCTATGGCCACACAGTGCATATACAGTGGAACCTCGATGATACGAATCTCACGGGGTCACGAAAAATATTCGTATTAGCCGAAATTCGTATAATCAAAACACAATTAAAACACAAATTAAAGAGTCAGAGGTGAACTCACTCAGGCACATGCACGTAAAAAGCATTTACAGTATAGATCACTTATAACGTAACCGTTTATAGTGAAGAACTGGCTACAATGCGGCCTTTTCCGACTCCCATTTACCCTCCCATAGAACTCCATGTATACGCATACCGCTTACAGTGCAGCCGCGTGAGACGAAATACCGGTTATAATGCTGCTTCCGCGGTAAAATATTGCCGACACGGGCAATAGCGAGCACGCTTCTCAACGAGGTGCGCCCACCGATGGAAGAGGAGATCAACGAGGGCGATGCGGAGGAGGAGCATGAGACGTGGAGCATGAGTACAAGGGCGATAAAATCGTCGCTGCGCGCCGTATGTGCCAGTAAAAGCGCCCGGGGGATGCGCGCCTTCACGGAGAGCGAACGCACAGCGGAGAGAAAACGCGACTTCCGTGGTGTAAGAGGCCGTGGGGTTAAGGGAGGGGGGTGTGGCGACGCTGTGCTACGTCACCAAATGCGTATCTTGCAACCGAGCACGAGGATAACTGGCGACGCAATCTCTCACGCGAAAGGAGCAAAGCGGGAAGGTAGCGCGGGAGGGAGTTGGGGGGGGGGGGGGGGGGCTTTTGCTCTGCCAACAAATGCGTTCTTCTACTTTGCGCCTGTGCCGGCTGTCGGTGTTGTCGCGCGCACCGTATCTTGAAAGCGATCTCCACATGGCTCTGACCTTTGTATGCGCCGTGCCTACGCCGCTCAGTTTCCGTTGAAGCGATAGACCGCACGTGACTTCGCTTGCTGCGGCGGCCGCGCGTGGGGAAGAGCGGCCGCCACAACGAGCGAAGAGGCAAAAGGAAAAGCGCAAAAGCAACAAAAGCGCCGCCGCTTCAAACTCTTCGCACCCAGTCGCGGCTTTCGCGCTGTCCGGTGCCGCGTCCTCGCCTCCGCACAAAAAGAGAAAGGGAAAACGCGCGTGACTGCTCGCTGTTCTCTTTCGCGGCCGTTGGTGGGGTGGCGTTTATTCATATCAACCGACGTGGGTCGAAAATCGATTCGTAACAACCGTTCTCTAGCACATTGCAAAGTAATGGGGCTCGGCCGGGACCTCAGAAAAATTTGTATCATCCGGAAATTCATATTAGCCGTGATCGTATCATCGAGATTCCACTGTAGCTGTATTGGGATTGTCTTATGTCTTTTTATTGCTTCTAGTGCTGATAAACTGTAGCTTGTTGACTTAAAGGGACTGACAACCAATTTTTAACGACCTAGTTCTTTATTCCGCAATGAAAAGCTCACCCTCGGTAGTGTTTACACCTGCAGAAGGTTACTTCAAAAAGCGCATGGATATTTTGTAAGCAGAGTTCTCCGATCTGAGCAGCCTCTAAAAAAGTAGGAGTACGTCCTCCAGCAACAATGGGAAGTGAGAGCAATGCCGATAGCCCGCCTCTCAAATTGTGAAAGCCGCCCATCGTTCTGCTTTCACAGGGATGAGTGCAACTGTGGTTAACCACCTGTATTTTGACCTTTTCAACCACTTTTGAAAAGAAAAAGCTGGTACAATAAGTTAGCGTTGTCATACAGACCTTCTTATATTTGTACCATGTTTTCCCCAAGCACACGCCTACACCATGGCTGGCTGGCCCCCGTCGTCGCTATTCTGTTGATAGATGAGCCAAGCCAACTCATCAAAAACGAAGGCGAAGGCAGCGCCACTTTTCTACTCACTACAAATGAAAGCCTTTCTGCACATTGTAAGTTAGAAAAAAACTTCTAACAGAGAAAATTATACTGAATTTCAATACTAATAAAATGACCAGGAACCACGTACGCTAATACAGTGGAATCTCGATGATACGATCACGGCTAATACGAATTTCTGGATGATACAAATTTTTCTGTGGTCCCGGCTGAGCACCATTACTTTGCAACGTGCTAGAGAACGGTTGTTACGAATCGATTTTCGATCCGTGTCGGTTGATACGAATAAACGCCGCCCCACCGACGGCCGCGAAAAAGAACAGCGCGCAGTCACGCGCTTTCTCCCTTTCTCTTTTGGCGCGGATGCGGCGCCGGACAGCGCAGAGGCCGCGACTGGGCACGAAGAGTTTGACGCGGTGGCGCTTTTCTTGTTCTTGCACGCGGCCGCCGCCGCAGCGAGCGAAGGTTCATGCAGTCTATCGCTTCAACGGAAACTGAGCGGTGTAAGCACAGTGCATACAAAGGTCAGAGCCGTGTGGAGATCGCTTTCAAGATAAAGTGCGCGCGACAACCCCGACAGCCGGCACAGGCGCAAAGTACAAGAACGCATTTGTTGGCAGAGTAGAAGCCGCCCCCCCCCCTCCCTCCTTCCCTCCCTCCTACGCTGCCTCCCTGCTTTGCTCCTTTCGGTGGGAGATTGCGTCGCCAGTTACCCTTGCGCCCAGTTGCAAGACACGCATTTGGTGCCCCGCAGCACAGCATCGACGCCCCCCCCCCCCTCCCTCCCTCTTATACCCCCCGGCCTTTCACGCGACGGAAGCAGGGCCGGGCTCGTCTAGCGCGCCCGGCCCTGACGGAAGTCGTGTTTGCTCTCCGCTGTGCGTTCGCTCTCCGTGCGCGAAGGCGCGCGTCCCCCGCGCGAAAGGTGCGCTTTCACTCGCACATACGGCGCGCGGTGACGATTTTAGCGCCCTTGGACTCTTGCTCCACATCTCATGCTCCTCCTCCACATCGCATTCGTTGATCTCCTCTCCCATCGGAGGGCGCACCTCGTTGAGAAGCGTGCTCGCTACCGCCCTTGTCGGCGAGATTTTCCAGCGGAAGCCGCATTATAACCGGTATTTCGTCTCACACAGCTGCACTGTAAGCGGTATGCGTATACATGGGAGTTCTATAGGAGGGTAAACGGGAGCCAGAAAAGGCCGCGTTGTTGCCAGTTCTACGCTATGAACAGTTATGTTATAAGTGAATGTAAATGGCAGAACTGTGAATGCTTTTTACGTGCGCGTGCCTGAGTGAGTTCACCTCCGACTCTTTAACTTAGCTAGTTTTAATTGTGTTTTGATGATACGTATTTCGGCTAATATGAATATTTTTCGTGACCCCGTGAGATTCGTATCATCGAGATTTCACTGTGGAAGGTCACGATGTAGACCTCTTATGCATCTTCATGTTTTTGTCACGTGGGGCGACAAAGGTCATTTTTCGCAACCTTTAGTGAATAAAGATATAAATTCACATTTAATGAAGAAAACATGGCTCGTTTTAACCAGTACGATAGGCAAGCTTTCCATCAGCACGGATATCTCAATTGATAGTCTGAGTGGTTGTCTGTCCCTTTAAAGGGTCCCTGAAATGGTTCGGACAAATTTTGTAGACGTGTAGGATACAGCTACAGTAAAACATTCGCATCACAATTTAAGAGAAGCGTCTCATATTAAGAGAGCTACGGACGATTACAAGTTGTCCTCCTCCCTAGCCATGCATTTCCTCCTCAACTCGTTTGCCGAGTGATCGGGGATAAGCTCCGCCTTCGCTCTCTCTACGTCATGTTGTGACATATGTGTTCGTCTACATCCGGTTGTCTTGGAGCCAGCGCGCGAAGGCTCTCCAACCTCTCCGCTAGCCACTAGGCCGTCGATCCCCTGCGAGAGCGATCAAGCAGCGTGTGTTGCGAGTGTTCTGTCGCAGCGCCGAGCGTGTCCGGTATTCCGCTAACCACAGGCAAGCTGGGTGTTTTGACGGATAGCCAAAGGCGTAAACTAAAGTCCCTCCATACCGCTGTGATGAAGGAGCTTCGAAGATGTACGTGAGCGGCCTGATCGGCATGCACGGTCCCGCCATCTGGTGGCGCAGAGCTTAAACAGCCAAATACAGATCTAATATTCCTGTAACCAAGTGTAGAACATTTGAAACTTATAAAAAGACAATGTGTTCAAGATTACGCTCCTGCCAAAAATTTGAGCCAGCAGCAAATGGTTACTGCTGTTTTAGCTGTGTGTTTGGTTGAGCTTTGTGCCGCCAGGTGGCTGCACTGTGCAAACAGTTCACGTTTGCCCCTCCATTCATCACGTAAAACGTGGTAAAACGGCCAGTACACTTACGCTTGCATTCATCTGAAAAACCGGACAAGCTAAATTCTATTGTGGCAATCCTTCGACGTGAAGTGATGGCCGCAAACGTGTAGATGCTGGCACTGTTTGGATACCATCAGTCTGATGCGCTGCAGCCACTCCGCTCGTCTGCTGCCTTGCAGCGGGGCACGATGTCGCAGCTTGACATGTCGCCGATCACTACATTTGCAGCCCACAACACAAGGGCGAACCATGGTGCTTTCGAAAAGAAAGAACAAGACCAACACTGACCGCGCAGCTCTCGTCAACACGGAGCACGTTGTAACACAAGCAGACGACACTTGCTGTGGGCCGGAAGTGCTTTTTGTGTAGTGATACATGTCCTTGTGCATTCTCTTTCTGTTACTTTCTTTTTATAGAAACAAAACTAACATCTAAACTATTACGAACATTTGTTCACCATAATGTTGGAAAAATTATCGATGACGCACCCTGGGCAGCCAATCGAATAGCTGGCCCAGTGACGTATTCTGGGCAAATCGCGTCATCCGGGCACAAAACTCAGCCGCTTAGCGTGCTGCAATCGGTAGCGATGTACCTTTTTAAAACCTTATAATAAATTACACGCCTTACGTGGAGCGCTTAGATGTGTGAAATAATGATCAGAAGGACCTACTCTAACGACTCGGTACGTTTGTACAAAATCATCAAAATCGTTTCAGGGTCCCTTTAAGGGTCGGAATAGTCATGGAAATCCTATCCTGGCATCCCACAGCTTGTCCCATCACATTTTCTCCTTGTATTTCCCGCACCCTTCTAAGCCTGTCTACTTCACACTGTTAATTTATAAAGATAACTTATTAGCTTGCCCTAATAATCTTTTTAGTTCAATTTTCTTCGTGTGCTCAGTGTTTTAGATAAGATATTGAAGAGTTCAAGGAACACTTGGGCAGTCAGGTAGAGTGTAACAAGAAGGACAACAGTCACTGTTGAGGTATAAAAAGAATTCTTCAGATGTCAGATTGGTACCTTTTAAGGTGTCAATTCTTTAATGATGTTTTGGACTGCATTCCCTTGTCTTTTGTGTGGTTTTGCGTGCTCTGAATTAGTCTAAAATGCATCACCAGCTAACACATTCCCAAACTTTGGTGACCCCTTCTCCAAAAGCTTCTTGGCTATGCAACTCTCCATGAGCTCTTGGCTGGATCAAGGACTGAGATTACATTAGCTAAGCTCGTCATCATGATAAAGCATCCTTGATGCAGGGGTGTGGGTGCCTGCCGAAGAACGGCGACTGGCGGAGGCTGTGTACGACCTCAGTGGGGCACTGCCTGGGGAGATGGTGAGCGGTGGCCTGTCATGGACGGCTGTGGCAGAGCGTGTGGGCAGCCGTTCAGAAAAGCAGTGTCGCACCAAGTGGCTCAACTACCTCAACTGGAAGGAGGCTGGGGGCACTCATTGGACCCGCCAGGACGACCTCACCCTCATCAGCACGTAAGGCACAACATACCTTGGTTGAGCCCAGCCAAAACAAAGTTATAGCAGGATTTGGAGCTAAAGCAGTTGCCACACAAAGATATTTTCACATAACAAGCCAGTGTTTGCTTGGGATTACTATAGTCTACCAGTTTGTTTTTCTCTGATGAAGTGCTTTATTCAAACGGTTGCTGTTTGCTAAGCAAACGAAACATAGGCATATCAGCCATCAGATAGCCGACTCATTAAGCTGACTAGCCCTGCTAGAGGACAATACACCATATCATTTTATCAAAACATACTTCAGTTTATTGTTTTAAGACCATTGTAATGTAACTCTATTGCTGCCATCAGTTATCATAGCTGTGGCTGATTACTTTCAGAAATGCAGTTAAAGCTCGATGTAACGAAGTCAGTAAAATCAGCAATTTGCTTCGTTATATAGAAATTTCGTTGTATCTAAATTTGACCTTTTGTGCAAATAAGTACAGTCACCAATCGATTTTTCTTACACGGAAGAGGCCACAAAATTTTCCGAATTATCGAGCAATCGAAAAAAGCAAACTCGAATGAGAAAAAAAATTATTTTGTTGAATTTAACAGTTGGGGATGAAAGATACGGTTTCATACAGTGTCAACCATATCTTTGCATCGGCGGTACAAATTAAGCGAAGCCAGCCACTCCTTTACGTCCACATCACACCTGTGGCAGATAGTGTCGCCCGCAGTGGCACGACTCTATCATAAAAAGCGACGGCAGTGGGAAGCGAAGTCTTTGTCTGCCTCTCGCTTCATAGTGTCTATGAAACACGAGATTACGGCACCTACAGTACTAAACGTGTGGTAAGATGGGGCACATGATGCCACCCCATCTCGGCACGCCCACTTCTTGCACATGTGGCAGATTACCTCTAAAGCAAGGTGTTCGGGCTACGTATGCGCTCAGCCACTCTGAAAGCCATACACAGCCACAGCCTCATTAGAAAAGGAGATGGGCGGCAATTTCCCCCAACTTCCTTCCCCCATCTCCGTTCGTGCGCACTTGATCGCGTTACTGCAAGCTCTCTCCCCTTTCCCCTTGCTCATGTGAGAAGGCTGCGCTCATCAAGCCACAATCCTTCTCTGCTAACTCTTGCATGCTGTGGGGATTGAGGTATGTGCCAGCACCATTGCGCGGGCTTCATCTGTTCTGTCGTCCCCATATACGCCTTCCCCCCAGTCCTACTCGCAACTGATTTCATTGGCGGCGCTTCACTCTCGATGGTTTGCAGTGGGGGCGGGGCACTGACGTCACTATGTGGCTGCGTTTGGCTGCTGACTGCTGAGTGTGTCTCTCTTATTTCCGGGACTAGCGCAAGGTACATACATGCTTTCCTCAAGTCCGCCGACACCTTTGTGACTAGGACTTGAGCTTACCCACGGTGCCTTTGCCCGTGCGGGGAGCACATACTTTGTGCTGATCTTTTTCCTGACGCTAAGCAGAAGAGCGGGGCCTAGTGCTCGCGTGAGGTCATACCACGCCGAGCCGTACTTCTTGAAGGCCCAAGCCGAAGGAAACTGCCCGAGCTCTCACGAGTTGGCCCATTGATTATCGCCAGAGCAAGTAGCATAGCCAGCGGGACTTTTCCTAGCTGCATCTCCCAGCTTGAGCCTTTGCTCTCGCAGCGATGTGCTATTGGCGCCCGTGTCTGTATTTTCGCCCTTGGTGCGGGACCCCTTTGGTTCCCCGCTGCCCGGGCGTTTGTGCAGTGCTGGTGCTGCCGGTGACAATAAAGGATTTCCGTTAACTCAGGGCAATATTGTGTTCTTGCGTGCGTTGCTCGGTTGCCCCTTGCAGCCTGAGCTTGCGTGCAGCGGTGCTGGAGGCGACGGCTAATGCGGCCCTGTGGCTCGCTAAGCTTGAACCCACGGTGGTCGGTACTGCTGTGAGACCCTAAGACCCCACAACGCCTTCACTCGCACCAAAGCATAAAGCGTCGGTCACGATAGGATCTTATCACGCTTGGACTTTATATGGAACATGAAGTTGCTCTGCTTCAGGGGTTCTATTTGAGAATTGCGTTTGCAACAGCCGCTTGTAATTCAACCATTTGACCATCCTGCATCTGTGAAAGTTTCCATTTATTGTCTCAATATTCCTTCGTGGCGGCAGTGAAATTTTGTTATATTGAAATCGTGTATAAACACAGTTCGTTAAATTCAGGTTTAATTACATGGTGTTCTCTGAAAAAAAAAAAAGTTATGAAAAGTTTGTTACATCAAGAATTTTGTTACATTGAAGTTCGTTATATAGAAGTTTAACTATACTTTCACTTTTGCACCACAGGAGGGGCTTTTGATGGGATAACTTATTGGAGAAACAGGCATTTTGCTTACTGGCTTAGCCAATCAGCATCTGCTTAAAGTTGTATTCCCGAAAGTGATCTATCTAGATGGAGGCCCTAGTTGTCAAGTTTATATCTGCTAGGTTTACCTCTTGAGCCTTGCCTGGAGACTCAAGATGTTAAACATTTATGGACGAGATACATAAATACCCAAAAGAACTGTTTATATTTTATCTAAGGGTTCAAAACACATTGAGAATGAGCACAATCAACATGAAGAAAAAAATATTTCGCAGAAACTTTTTTAGCGGTAGGGGAAACACCAGTCAGAAAACTGGAAGTGGGCTTCACCCCAAGCTACCTTATGCTTCGTTTGGTATTTGTACAGACTGCTGTCGCCATATGGGAACCTTAGGGGTATATTTCATTTGCTTTACATCATGTGTGTAATACCACTGTAGCCTGTGGGGGCACGCTCTGCGTGAGGCTAGGGCCGAATTGCAGCACTGTAGAGGCTTGGGCTAGTCGGTACATACTCGACAGAGGAACAGCGCAAAAAACATGAGAGACAAGAAGGCTAGGGCTGAAGACAAGCTCCAGATCAAGCCCCACACACTCGTTCCATCAGACTCCTTGACCCGTAGCACGTGAAATCGCAGCTACGTTGGGTTTGGGCGAATAAGGCCAACCAGCGGTGTCAGCTCTAACAATCTTTATTCCTGCGAACAATAAGGCACACTTGCAGAGGGAAGTCCACTCTGTAATAAATAATAAACAGGCTTGCCTCGTTGTGTGTGATAGTCAGGCAAGCTATGATAGACAGCAAACGTACATTTACTGTAATGTATTTCTTTTTGCTAGGTTTATTTGGTGGTCTTCTCTCAACTCACTCTTTTCGAGCTATTTCCCTGTGTTTTTTTTTTCTTCACTCCTGCAGGTTTTATTAATTCATGACCAATACTCACATTCGCTACAAATGATGTCTCACTACATTGATACGTTTTGGAGGAACTACGTGTTACAACCATACTTTTTAAGTAAATGGTTACTTCTTTCTTTAAATTTCTTTATGCAAGTGTTGACAACTGTCGTCTGTAAGGAATACTTATTGGGATACAAGGAGCTTCAGCTTATACTTGTGACAGTGTATTTGTTGCTGCAACTTATGCTTTGGTTGTCTTTCTATGCCGCCATGTTTACTTTAACATGTTCCATAAAACATTCGTTTTGTAACAGGGTGCATGCACTGCAAGTTTCTGAGGAGAGCATGATCGACTGGGTGGAGTTTGCAAAGGACTGGACCAGGTAACACATCTTTTGGACATTTTGTACGGTTGAAGAGCTCATTAATGTAACATCAGGGATTTCAATGTATTTTCATGTGCTTGGGCCATTTTTGTGCCACAACATTTTTTCGAACTAGTGAAGTTGACTCCCTTGGATTCTTTTTAATGCTCCTAATTCTTGTTTTTCGATAAACACTTAGCTGGGCCTGAGCAGACTCTGTTTATTCTTGTTTATGATTTCACAAGGAGCTAGTGTGAGAACCTCAAGGCTGCTGCCCTTCTTTTGTTTTTGCACTGCTTCAGGTTTTTCAACTGTGCCTCATGGCAAGGCTCAGCTTCCCGATAGTATTTCCTATGCATAATTTACCAATCCAGCTTGACTTAATGTTACTCTTCAGTGACGTTAGTTCTTTGATAGGGACATTAAAACAAAAAATAGGTTGAGTTGTGTATTAGTCAGTTGCGCTTATAAAATACCAAAAAAGCCACTCTTACCGAGGGAGGAGGCTTGGTAAGCCAGATAAAATGCATAAACAAAGGATAGCTCGATGTGACATCAATTTTGATGGCTTCTGAATGGGCCTAGTTAATTGCTTAGTGGTAAAAATGTACCACATTGCATTCTAAAGGGGGGAGGGTAACCCACCATGCATGCCATTTCATTTGCTTCTATCTCGGTTTCTACGGAACCTGTTCTTGAAATCTTTTTATGGTGGAACGCTCCCTAGATGGTGCATTACAACTTCTAGCGTGTGAACAAGATTTCCAATGGGGCCTGGTAAGGGACATATTTAGACAAACGTGAAATCACCTTGGAAGTATGTTAATTTAGCTGAATGGTCACCATAGCAGAAGTGTAATGAATGTGCAGTGCTCAGCAGTTCAAGTGCAATAGTGAGATCATATGGCGGCAGGCACGTTTTGCGCCATTGGTTATCGCTGTGTGATCGCAGGGAGGCCAAATGCAGTCAGATAGCGTCACAAAGACGATCCCATTCATCATATACCACAGTGCATCAGCTCAACGTCCCCAACACACACCAGAGGCTCAAAAAGCACTAGCAGCCGTGTGCTTTGAGTATCGCGTTTCAATCAGTGAGCACTGTACAGTACAATTACAGTACACTCATCAAAAGTTCCCTAACTGGCCATCTTAGGAGAGATTTGTGCTTTAAAGGGACCCTGAAACGATTTTGACGATCTTGTACAAACGTACTGAGTCGTTAGAGTAGGTCCTCTTGATCATTAATTGACGCATCTATATAAGCGCTCCACGTAAAGCTTGTAATTTATTATAAGGTTTTAGAAAGGTACATTGCTACCAATCGCAGCACGCCAATTGGCTGAGTTTTGTGACCAAGTGACGCGATTTGACCATATCATGTTAGTAGGACCAGCTATCCGATTGGCTGCCCAGAGCGCATCATCGATAATTTTTTCAACATTATGGTGAACAAATGTTGTTTGTAATAGGTTAGATGTTAGTTAATTTGTTTCTATAAAAAAAATGTCACAGTTTCGCCCTAAGGGCGAAGCAATGAATGCGATAGCAACACAGCAATGTCATACGAAGTAAGGTGAGCGGTTTTGGTAGCAATATGAATTGTGGTAAACATGAGCTGATTAAGTAAGCAGGTGTGCTGCGGCGTAAGTAGACCGACATGAAGAGAGACTCGATGACCACGAGAAGGCGTGTGTGAAACGGTGGTGTTGATGAGAAGCGCTTCCCGTGGGCAGCGCGTGCGAAGGGACACACCTGTAGCGCTGCACTGCCGATCCGGGCAGCATTGCATGTGTGTAGCGTGCGTTGGAAAATGTGGCCCGACTATTACTAACTGAATGAACAAGCGTGGTGTGAGCGCGCACAAACAAACATGAATAGATCACACTGAATGACTGCAGACGACTGTCAAAACGCTGGCAGCAAGCACATACGCCGCAGCGGGCGAAGGTACGTGCGGTCTATCGCTTCAACGCAAACTGAGCGGCGAATGCACGGCGCATAAAGGTCAGAGCCGTGTGGAGATAAGAGACGGTGCGGGCGAGCGACGAGCGCGGTTGTTGGCAGAGTAGAAGTGCGCCCCCCCCCCCCCCCCCCCCCGCTCCCTCCGGTGCTGGCTTCCTTGCTTGCGCGTGGGAGATTGAGTGCGTTCGCTCTCCATGATGACGCGCGTCCCCGCACGCTTCCGCTTGGGCATACGGCGCGCGGCGAAGATTTTATCTATAGGGAACCTCACGGCGACGGCGACGGCGATGGCAGAAATCCGGTTGAAGTGTCCATATAATTGCTATTGCAATAAAAGAAAGTAACAGAAAGAGATTGCACAAGGACATGTATCACTACACTAAAAGCACTTCCGGCCCACAGCAAGTGTTGTCTGCTTGTGTTAAAACATGCTCCATGTTGACGAGAGCAGCACGGTCAGTGTTGGTCTTGTTCTTTCTTCTCGCGAGCACCATGGTTCGCCCTTGTTGCATTGTGGGCTGCAAATGTAGCGATCTGCGACATGTCAAGCTGCGACATCGTGCCCCGCTGCAAGGCAGCAGACAAGCGGAGTGGCTGCAGCATATCGGAATGTCGGTATCCAAACGGCATCAGCATCTACACGTTTACGGCCGTCACTCACGTCGAAGGATTGCCACAACAGAGTTTAGCGTGTACGGTATTCAGGTAAACGCAAGCGCAAGTGTACTAGCCGTTTTACCACGTTTTGCGTGATGAACGGAGGTGCAAACCTGAACTGCTTGCACGGTGCAGCCACCTGGCGGCACAAAGCTCAACCAAACACACAGCTAATATAGCAGTGACCAAGTTTTTCTACTTTGCTGCTGGCTCAAATTTTCGGCAGGAGCGTAATCTTGAACACGTTGTCTTTTTATATGTTTAAGGTGTTTTACACTTGGTTACAAGAATATTAGCTCTGTATTTGGCTGGTTAAGCTCTGCGCCACCAGATGGCTGGACCGTGCATGCCGATCAGGCCACTCACGTACGTCTACGAAGCTCCTTCATCACAGCGGTATGGAGGGGCTTTAGTTAATGCCTCTGCCTATCTGTCAAAACACCCAGCTTGCCTGTGGTTACCGGAATACCGGACACGCTCTCGCTGGGGATTGATGGCCGGGTGGCTAGCGGAGACGTTGGAGAGCCTTCGCGCGCTTGCTCCAAAACAACCGGAAGTAGACGACAACATGTCACAACGTGATGTAGAACCAGCGAAGGCGGAGCTTAGCCCCGATCACTAGGCGAATGAGTTGAGGAGAAAATGCATGGCTAGGAAGGAGGGTAACTTGAATTGAATATGAGATGCTTCACTTAAATTGTGACGCAAATTTTTTACTGTAGCTGTACCCTACGCATCTACAAAATTTATCCGAACTGTTTCAGGGACCCTTTAACAGAGTTTTACATAATAGGGGTTCTGCTCTTTGTATCTTTACCTTGTCCCTTCATTAACTAACTTATTAACCAATCTTAATAAGGTAAATGAAACATTCATGATTTAGTCCTATAGGGCTGTTTTCTTTTTTCTTGTTTTTAAGTTGGAACAACGTTTATTTACTTCCCCGCCCTTTCCCTTTCCAGTGTTCGGTCGCCACAGTGGCTACGTGGAAAATGGTGGAGCTTGAAGAGGACCGTTCCAAATGCTGGCAAACTAGCATTTCGAGGTGTGTGTCTGTAAAAATTCTGTTCATCCTCCTGTTGTCTGTGCCACAGATGGCAGTAACTGGAACATAATGCATGCAAAAATTACAGTAATGTGACAAGTAGGTTTCCTGAATGTAATAACTTCTACAAATATATCTATTTCTATTATAGCATATGGAAGTGACATTATGAAGAGTCACTAACGCTTACACATCTTCTAAAATTCCGACATGGGACACATTCTTATGCTATCAGCACAGGCAGTGCTTCAAATAGCTTTATCTTCTTTTGTGTTTTCTCTTAAAGGGACACTAAAGGCAAATATTAAGTCAACCTAAGGGATAGATTAATGCTCAAGAACGTCTAAGGCATCAATTATACTGCAAACATAGCTTTAGTAATCGAGAAATTGAGGTAAATGCAGGGCACGTTTAGAGATTCCCGCAGTACTTTCAAGTTTTAGTCCAATAACGAAGGCGCCATTCATAATAAAAAGATCACTGTATTGCAATTTAAGACAAAAGAAAATGCTATTTGTCCAGTTCTATTTGATCTTTAGAAAAAAGGACTCGTTGATGGATACCCTGGACAATGACGCAGGCAGACGAAAGGTTTTTTCTCCACTGCCCGCGCTTTTCCATTTCAGTAGTTTCATTGTCGCATATGCTGCAATGGTATTGCTGGCTCGTGAAACACCCACAAACTACATAGCAGACAATGCCACATCCATGTGACGTCGCGGGATTCCCAAACGGTCCATGCCACTTGACCAAGAGCAGCTGCAGCGGCAAATCCAACACTTTGTCTTGGCTCCGTTTCTCCATGGCCGTGTGTTTGTGTTTTGTGCAGAAAACCATAGCGCCGTCTGTCAGGAACCGTTTTACTCACCGACGGCAGTAATGTGCAGTGATGGTGTTTGCAACTTCACCACTCCCCGCTTGGGGATGGGCGATTTGAATTGCGCTAAAGGTATGCAGCCTCTTCAGACGTAATTTTCTCGTAAACTAAGTCTTTTCTTGGCACAAAATAAGTGCTGCGAGGTTCTGGAATGGTATTTTAACTGTCCACGTTGACTTAGTATTTGCCTTTAGTGTCCCTTTAAGTATGAAACACGGTATGTGTGGAACTTTTTGGATGAGCCAGAGTGTTCGCGACTATCCCGCATGTTAAATGGTAGTTAAATGGTAGTTGCTTCATTCAGCTTATGCAAACTACAGTAGACTTCCGTTAATTTGACTCCGGAAATTAAATTTTTCGTTTAATTCGAACCTGACCGAATCTCCTGGCCAGTGCCCATGCATTGCTATGGTCGAAAACTTTTTTCGAACTTGACCAGCCAGCATGCCAACATTCGACCCCTATGGGGACCCCAATAGTGACCCCATTACTGGCAGCATGTGTCCCGGCAGAGTTTAGGTGGGACAAAGAATGGGTTGAACATATGTAAAAAAAATTATCCCATCGAAAACGCCACTTTTGGGGCTGTCCTAGGAATATTTTAAAGCGACAACGGTAGCTCACACTGTCTGATCACCATTTTTACTCGATTCTAACGCTCGCCTTTTTTTTTCTCCGATACAGTTGGGCTGAAAACCGCCTTCGCGGCATTCGTATGCTTTTTTGGCATACGAAGGGGGCTGCATTGTGGCAGAGCTGATATTAGGAAACCGCCGCCACTGTGCGACACATATTAGACGGTTGCTTATTTTTTCTAAAAATCGGGTACGTGTAGATTTCTACTTTGTTTAGGAACTTTAATGTTACCTGTACATTAGTTTTCTGCTTCGGACACATAGAAAGCGGGCACGCATTTGATTTGAGGGTGTGCCAGAATCGAGCAGATACTGCCAAATTTATCAGCGATGTGTTCTGACGTTTGTCTGTTCAATTCTGGTCCCGTCAGGGTCAAATTAACAGAAGTCGACTGTATATAACTGATAATCTATTATAGCAGCACAATTGGTGCTAAAGGAATGGAAATGCAGTCGAGGTCTACAGAGGATTAGATGGTTCACGAGGGACATCATGGGGACATGCTGCGCACATTTTACGGACATTTGCCAGGGTCTTTTGCATAGCGTTTACGTTCGCAGCACACGCTGTATGACAGATGAAACAGGCAGAGCACCCACGCATCAAGAACGTAATCATAGCTTGCACAAACTATGTGGTGCGCACACGTGTATAAGTGTAGTATACTCCTCATTCTTCTAGGCCTTCCACCACGTGCAAGTGGCTCGTTGAACTAACTAAAGTTTTCAAAGTAAATTGCGTCAGAATATTCCCAAAGTACGACATACACACGATCTGTAGACATGATGGCATCAGATTGTAATTCGAACATGCGAGAAAACATCATTCTGCTTCAATGAAACTCAAAGGCAATTCCTCTTGAAGGACAAGTATCGATGAGTGTGCCGTAAAAGGCCCATGTGCGATATCCTTGGGAATATCTGAAACTGGACGTCCTGCAGATGTCCTATTTGTCTCCGAAACAGTGCACGGACATTGGGACATAATTCGAATGTCCTACGGACAAAGTGTTTTCACTGGGTTAGCAGGCTAGTAGCAGCCCCTTGCTTGGACAGTTTTCTCTCTCTCTTTTTGACATGCCTGATGGCCTTAGACCTCCAACTATGTCTGCCCCACAGAGATCTGCAGTTACTTGTATGAAAACTATGGCCCAAGGATGGAGCTGAAGGATGAAGGGGCAACCAGTTCACGAGTGGCACTTGATGGGGTCACACAGCAGCAGTCAAAGATTGTTGTCCCTGGTGCACCTCTCAGGATCCTTAAAGCTGCTCCTCCACCACACACTCCTGGGATTACTGCTCTTCCCATTGGCAAGTCTTCTTTATAATGTGTTAGCATTCTTAGGGTACTTCACGCACTTTCCAGAGTCTATGTATCCATGTATTTATTTGTATCTAACCATTTTCTCGCCTACCTGGGTCACTAGGTAATCTGTGGTCGAATGGGTAGCGCATCGGACTACTGTGCTGAGGGAACAGGGTTCAAAACCAACCAGTGGACCAACTTGGGTCACTGAGTATGTAACATTGTGCACATACGTGCTGCTCTTCAACATTTGCGTGTTTGCAGATGACTGCGTTATACAGGGTGTTTTTTTTTAGCTGCACCAAACTTTTAAAATTAGAAAAATGTATATCTTGGTCACGTTATCTTTACCATTTGAGTGTACGGATTGGCGGCCTCTAGATACAGAGCAATTTCTGCACTCACGTGCGTAATTAGTGAAGTTACGCTAATGAACTTTCTAATTATAAACAATAGGTGGCTACAGCAAATGAGTACTTTGGGGCCCGTCCGCGACACTACCTATCCCAACCATTAAATTATGAATAGCGGAGTAAATGTGGGAGGTACGCGAATAATTAGTTCCCCTTGGCAGGCTCCTCGAAACCAAAACTGGCCTCAAAAAGAGCATCTGTGTCGTCGATGTCGCCCCCCCCCCCCCCCCCTTTCGTCGCCTTTTGTCACGTCTCCGAAGTCACCGCTGGTTCGGCCGCGCGAGTAGCTTGCGTTATCTTCTTGCTGTCTGCGGCGTTGGCTTAGCGCTTCAATGCCGGCGGGCCGCCAAACTTACTTCGTCATTCCGTTTGGCGCCACGTTGCGCTGTAGCGCCAACCTCGCTCCTTGGGCTTTTAGATACTACAGGCACGGCGTCATATCAGTCTGTAGCGTCGACGGCGAACGCTGCAGATAGCAAGGAGATAACGCAAGCTGCTCACGGGCCGGACTGGCGCCTACCTCGGAGACGTGACGAAAGGCAGGGGGAGCAACGACATCAATGACATATACGCTCTTTTTGCGGCCAGTTTCGGTTTCAAGGAGCCTGCCAAGGGGAACTAATTGGTCACGTAGCTCCCACATGAACTCCGCTATTCAAAATTTGATCGTTGGGTTAGGTAACGTCGAGGACGGGCCCCAAAGTACTCATTTGCTGCAGTCACCTATTGTTGATAATTAGAAAGTTTATTAGCGTAACTATGCTAATTACGCACTGCGGAAATTTCTCTGTATCTAGAGGCCGCCAATCGGTGCGCTCGAATGGTAAAGATAACGTGACCAAGTTATATGTTTTTCTAATTTTAAAAATTTGGTGCAACTAAAAAAAAACACCCTGTATACCGCACAGTTAGTAACATCTCCCACCAATATTCTCTTCAATCCGATCTTAACCTCGTGCAGGATTTGTGCAATAAATGGTTGATGACACTTAACTCTGGTAAGTGTAAAATAATCTCGTTTATTCGCTGCGCCCTAATCCTGTTCTCTTCTTTTTTCTATTATACAATTTCTAACATACCTATTGACTATGTGCCTTCCTTAAATACCTTGGTGTCACCCTGTCCTCAGACCTGTCCTGGCACGTGCATATTGCTAACATTATTTCATCAGCTAAACGATCTCTTGGATTCTTGAAACACCATTTGCGCCACGCACCACAACATGTAAAACTGCTTGCATACAAGACACTGGTCAGATCAAAACTAGAATATGCATCTGCTGTATGGGGCCCACATCATTCATACCTCGCCAATGCACTAGAGTAGTGCACCAAATTGGGCTAGTTGGTTGAAGTTCATATTAGAAAGATTTTAACTGCGCTATGAACAGGGACAAAGGAGGATGAGTTGTCTTTTTCGTCCTCCTTTGTACCTGTTCATAGCGCAGTTAAAATCTTTCTAATATGCACTAGAATTTGTTCAAATTCGTGCTGCCAAACTCATTCATTTGTAATACTCTTCTGAGATAAGCACTTCGTCACTAAAAGCCCAGTCTGGCCTATTGCTCCTTTGCTCTCATCATTGTGTTGCTAGCTTGTTATTATTTCACAATTTTTTTTTTTTTATCACCTGCACACCCTACATTGCAGACCCTTCACGCATATCTCATTGCAACTTCAGTTTTCTCGTCCGCGTGCCTGTACCACAACATTTAATCCTTCATTTATTTTTCCCGAGCAGCCACTGACTGGAACAACCTTCCCCACAACATTGCCATCCTCACCTGCTCTGATTCATTTGCTAATTCTATTCGTACTCATCTCAATTCCTCATAGCACTTGTGCTTTATCCAGTATGGAATGAATATACTGTCACGAGCCTTCAGAAGTATTGTTGTGGTTTAATAAACCTTAGAGGCAGCTGGCTCCTGGCAAGCACGTCCGTCGAGCAGGGAAGAGCGTGCGGTCTTCTTTGTTGTTTTGGGCTCGACCCGCTCTTGCATTTGACTCACTACCTAAAGGTGGCATTATCCCCCCTTATGAACAAAATCATCGCCTCGATGATGCAAAATAGGCTTAAGAAGAAGAAGAAGAAAAAAATAAGACAACGCAGACAAAGCGAAAGCACAAACAAAAAAGTTAACGTCTCGCCGGCACAGTCAATGAACAAAGAAGCAAGCTCACAAAGATAAATGAAAAGCAGAAACAATGAAGGGTGAATTAGAGAAAAAAAAAGTTACACACATGCAATGTACGGTTCCATGCACACAACATGAACTATGTCCGAGCTCGGTTGTCTTTGTGTCCCGGTCCGTGTCAGCGATGTTGTGTCCGGGACCACTTTGTAGTTCATGTCACTGACGCGGCGTAGGACTTTATACGAACCAAAATACCGGCTCAGCCACTTTTCACGAAAGCCACGGCTACATACTAGAATGGCGGAGCACGAGCATTGACTGTGCGACTGTGGTAGAGCGACTGTTGACTGTTTTTCCGAGTCCCGAGCGATGCCGAGCCAACCACTTCCCCTCACTTCCCCCACACCGCACACGACACCACGCCGGCCAAAGCTGGAGGCTTGAAATGCCCTCGCAATTCAAGGCATACTATAGCAACCCAGTCGTTGATCATCAGCCCGCTCCCAGTTCACAAAAGACGTGGCACAACATGCGCGCCAGTTTGGAGCATGTATTTGACATAGCGTTGGAGTTCATGTCGATTCCAGCAAATCTATAGCGTTCGAGCATCTATTTTCGCATGTTGGTTGTGTGGCCATTCAAAGAAGGTTTCGGTTTCATCCAAACATCCCAGCCAATTGACACTCCTTCATCTCTAGAAAAGGGCATATGGTTTAATATCCTTAACCAGTAATATTCTTTTCCCTGTGCATGTTGTAATTTCTTACCTATTTTAGTGGAACGTTACCTTTCACTTTTGCCTTCTTTCTTATTTATTGTTTAACTGTACTATACAGGGATTCACTATTGCCATGTATTTTATTTAATTCTGCACTAAGTGCCATTTTATAGCATATATTTATCGTTTAAAAAGCCACTAGTGCTAACTGTATTTAGTATTTAACAATTTGAAGATTATTATTTATCAAGCAATCGCTGGAATCCAGGCACCGTTCACTATGCCGGAATTAATAGCAGCTATCGACGCGTCGAGACCACGCACAGCACCTGGACCTGACGGATTGCCTTACGAATTGTTCAAAAACCTCACATAGACATCATTGGTCTCGTTCCTGAATAACATCAATCACGTGTGGACTGAAGGCGATATACCTGCATCTTGGACACACGCTGAAGTTATACCTATACCCAAGCTAGGAAAAGACCCTTCTAGTCTCCGCAGTGTTCGCCCTATTGCCTTAACGGCCACTGTCTGCAAATGAACTGAGAAAATGCTTGCTACGCGAATAGCCTGGTGGCTTGAACATTTCAAGTGGTATCATCCTGCACAAATTGGATTCCGTCCGCACCTGGGCACAGAAGATGGCCTTGGAGCGCTTATTGGCATGGTTTTGGCAGGAAATCGGACTCGCCGGGTGCGAACAATATTAGCCATAGATGTGCACAAGGCGTATGATGAAGTTAGCCACTCTGCTATACTTGACATTATGCGTTGCGTGGGACTACCCGAGCGCGTCTGTAATTTTGTAAAGTGCTTCCTCACTAAACGGACGTTTGCCATCCGTGTGGCGGGACACGCAACCGGCAGCTTCAACGCAAAGCGGGGTGTGCCACAGGGGTCTGTGCTTGCACCGTTGCTCTTTAACCTGGCACTGTTACCCCTCGGGTGGCCTCTGGCAGCGATCTCAGACATATACTACATTATATACGCCAATGATATTACTGTATGGAGTGTTCACAACGACCTGCAACGACAGGAATCCGCCTTGTGGCAAGCACTCAACACAGCCGACGAGTGGTGTCAATCCATAGGACTGACACTTTCAACAGAGAAGACGCTCTACATGTCGGTTGCGAACAGCTGGGGCCGTCGACAGCTTCTGGACACACCTATCCACCTGCATCTATCTGGATGTGCTCTGACACCAGCTCCTCAGCTACGCATACTAGGCGTCGTCATCACGGCAATTGGCTCAGCAAAAGCTTGGATACGTGAAATTAGGCAGCAAGCGCACCGGGTGCTTCATCTGATCAGACGCATCTGCTCCAAGGCTGGGGGAGCCCGCACCAAAACTGCCCGTTTACTCGTCCGAACAGTTCTGCAGCCTCGTCTTATCTATTAGGCTCAATTCCAGCACCTCACGGCTACAGATCGGGCCCGTCTGGAATGCATCAACAGGGAAGCAATGCGCGTCGTTACCGGTCTTTCATGATGCACGCCAATCCCGAGACTTCAGGAAGAGGCACAACTAAACACCATTGACAAGCTGATTCATCAATGCCGTCAAGCAAGGGATCTAAAGCCATCATTTCTGCAACCTGCTGCTGACTTGGGCATACATGGGCAGTTCGGTTTCTACCTCGTCATCTTCGGGAGACACCCTTCCACCCTGGGACCACCAGCAATTTACTGACAACAAACCCATCAGCCGCCTCCGAAATCCGGTCCCTCGCCCATCGGCTACCTTCCGCCGCCACATGGAAGAAGCCGATGACGCACTCCCGACAAGTTCACTGGTGGCCTACACTGATGCGAGCTGCACGGACACACAAATGGTTACGTCCACCGTGGTGCAAGGGGGCCCATCCATAAGTTCTAATTATGTGTACCGTCTGACAACTCCGGCCCCATCGGTCAGTGCTGAGCTTTTGGCCATACAAGATGCAACAAACTTGGTGACAGCTGCTTCCACGTCGCCAGCACCGGTTATAATAATACGCACTGACTCCACCTCGGCCGTAAAGGAGATTCGGAAGGTATACAATGCCCACCCTGTCGCAGATGAAATACACAGAATGACTGCACAGATGCCCGGCCAGATTAGGATACAGTGGATCCCACGAGACACTATTTCTGTTCACATACAAGCTGACACCGCCACCCACAGTGAGCTGCCACTAGCTGCGGAAGCACCTTTCCCAAGTGACCCCCAGGGCGATTTCCTCCACAGCAAGGAGATTCTCCGCCGCACCACGCAAGATTTAATTCCACCGTGTGGTTCAAACCTCCCAGGCGGCCTTACACGCCAGGAGGAGGTGGTGTTGCGGAGTCTCCGTGTGGGGGTGGCACTTACCCCATCGGTCACCTATGCCTGGCCACAACACCTCCGTGGATCATTTGTGGATACCTGCCCATATTGCTCAGCTCGAGCATCCGCGGCAACAATCAAACACCTGTTGTGGACATGCCCTGGTCTAAGACAGGTACGACGGCGCTACCTGCCAACAGTGGCCCTTCATCCTACGCGACCACCGGACTATGATTCATGGCTCTATGGAAGCAACCATCGAGCACTATTGCTGTTCATCGCAGAAACTGGCCTACATTTCTATATTTAATGGTTTATGCCGTTGGGCGAACTTTCGAAAAAAAAAAAAAGTATTTATACACTTGTATTTCTAACTTGGTTCCACCTCTCAAACATTAAAATAGGGTCCTACAAAAGTGTTTCAATCTTTGAATCAATTGAAAACCCTGCATCGAAAAGGATTATTCGATTAAAGGCTAAAATGGTGAATGATTAATTGTTAATTGGATAAAAAATTAATCAACCATCCCAATTTTGTAACCCCAATTCTGTTATTATTTTCTTTTTTGTTTCCTGTATGTGCTTATACATACCCACCCCTCATGGGGGAACGTGGCTTTAGAAATCAACTTCTTGTTTCTACATGGGTGTTGATGAAAATTGGCACAAATATGTCTCCCTGATACTTCCATAAAATTTTCAGAGTGTTACATTCAGAACATTTTATTCAGAAGAATTTTTCTCCTTTGCATTTTCTGGAGGGCCTGGGGAGCAAGATGCAATGGAAGGCTTGTTGAGAATAATTGACTGCATCTAAATGTGTGCTGAAAGTCGTAACGTTCCTGCTTTCTTTTTTATTGCAGCCTGGATTGTCATTTTTTATGCAAATAAAAAATATGCCCTGCACTGTGTTTTCGCAGCATAGTTCGCGTTGATGGTAGTGCCAGCACGAAGGTCAATTCGCTAGCTGCTGCTGCCGCGCTTCCTCATCCCAGTGTTGACAGCGAGTTTTTAGCGGTCATAGAGTGAGATGTGTTCATGTTTGCTTGTGCATGCGTGACACCATGCTTGTAAATTTACTTGGTATGCCTGTGTTTACAAGTTTATACGACCGATAAAACTACTATCCTTACGTCCTATAGATGTCCACCAATTTACTATGGCAATCAGTGCTTCGACTTTCAGGCGAAACTGTGATTTATTTAACAACATGCTCATCTAGGCATTGAAGCATAAAAGTAACCGCCCACCTATTTCGTCCCACACTTTAGGAAATAATATCTAAAAATTGGTGTCATCCTGGAAATTATTTTAAGTGGATGCGTCTTTCAAACTTGGTGGCTGCAATTTGTAAATTGCAATATGCGCCATGAAGAAATTAATTAGTTAATGAGCAGTTGTTAATTAGTTCAATATGCATTTCGATTTCTCGTGCAAGTATTGTCCGCCTCTAAACAATCCAGCTCAAGGACTAGAATTATATCTGCTACAGGCGATTTTTAAAAATTCCATAAATTTAAAAATGATCACCCCATATACTAGCCACCGTCTCCTGGGCGGCAGACGGCGACACACAGTGGACGACGATCAGACGACGAGGGGAACGGCGGCACGTATGCAATGCCTACTGGTGCCTACTGGTGGTATTGGTTGACTTCCAAAATTTTTTTCTTGCTCCAAACAAAATTTACTCAAATAAAGATTTCTAAAACACAAGCTAGGAGGCAGGCCGGTGCTCATATTGAGCTATCTGACATATTTTTATCTGGAGGGCCTTAAGGCTTATATGTGACATGAATCTCGCAAAAAATGCACTTTTTGCCGACTGTGGAGGTGTTTTTCTAAAAAAATATATGCCTTAAGAATTTCAAATAATTTTTAGCATACACTATAGCAACATGCGGAAAGGAAGAAGGAATATTGTAGTTGAAAAATTTGCGCAGTTTATGCGAAAAAAATTCTGAAAATGCAAGATTTCTTGCTTTTTTACTAAGCCAAATAGATGCGATAAATTCTAAAATGCATTCAGTTATCACATTATATGAAAGAAGGATGCCCCTAGAATGCTCTAAAATAAACTTTGTTATTACACCTAGTTTCAGACATGAATAAAAAAAATTTACCTCCAACCAACTATTGCTTCTTTGCGGAAACTTCAAAGAGCGCTCACGTGATCAAAAAATTTTTTTCGATCAAAATACTTTGGTGAAACCTTATTCACCCATAGCTATCTAGCCCAATTTTTTTCAAGAAAATCAACGATGGTCGGTTTTTGGGCTGGGACGTTTTGCGTGCAATGACCCTTTTGAGAAATCGACTCTCAAAGTTTCACCTTTTCTTCAGTTTTCTAAAAGGCACCAGATTGTAGTCTTTGGTATGTACAGTGAAATCTCGTTGATACGATCTTCACGGGAATGGGAAAATAAAGCCTATCATCCGCAAATCGTATTATCCAACATATTATCTTGTCAAATCGTATTACAGTTAAACCTGCTTATAACGAACCTCCATATAGCGAATTCCTGGATATAACGAAGTTTTTCATTTCCCCGCCGTTACTCCATAGAAGCACATGTATTTGAGTATGTAACGAAGTGGCAGCGGGAGACCCCCTCAAAATAACGAATTTTCCCCATCGACAACCTAGATATTTCGCCCCAAATTTTGTCATTTCTGCGCGAGCAGCACCCAGAAGCACCTTCTCCGCCACGACGAAATGCGAAACGGCGGCATCGCGCTTAGTGCGCTCGAATTCACGGCGACTGCGAGGCGAGAGCGAGCGCATGGGTGCATGCGTGCGAGCGTGCACGAGGCGGGCCTGCATCCCTCGACCCGGTGATCTTGCCGCCGTGGACATGACCTTTCCCCCTCCCTTCATTCAAACCTGATCCCGCCGCTTGGTGCAGCTGGCCTAGCCCGCCAAGCCGGCACTCTCCTTTTCCGGTTGATGTTGCCGAAGAGAAAAATAACTTTTTTTTTTTTGTTCAACGTGCTGGCAGCGTCTCTCTGGTTACTGCGCAAGTCTCTGCGCTTCACTTCACGAACCTGACACTAGGACCCGATAAAACGGGTCCAAAAATTGCCTGCACGTTAGAATTGAGTACGACCCTAAATTTGCGCTACCATATCGCCATCGGCATTTCAATGTGGCCGCCTCCTACGCACTTCGAACCTAGCTCCCGTAGCTTCGCCCATGTGCTGTAGTACGTGTGCTTAGGCATTGGTCTACCAATTGTAGTCTCCGGGTTCTCTCAAGCCGCCTTTGTCCCTAAGGCTTAGGCTTGACGGCCAACTCTCTTGTGCTTGCCCTGTACTACCGGGGTTCGGCGGTATCAGGACTGGAAGAAACACGACAACGCACGATAGTGTAACAAGTACAAACAGGGTTTATTGCTCCAGGGGGAATTCGCTTGGAAGCAGGCTATAGAGTCGACCTCGACGTTTGTCGGGGTCGAGCGTGGTCGAACAAGGTAGGGCACGACAAAGGAAGGGAACAAGATGGTTACCTGAGCTCCGTCCTTCGTCGCGGCTCGCAGTCGTCTCCTCCGTCCCCGGCGTGCGCCGGTCGCGCCGATCGCGACTGCCCCGCCTTGTTCTGGGCTCGGTCCAATGGGCGCGGGACTCCGCGGCCACGTGACGGTCTACGTATGTGACCGGTTCGACGGGAGGGGGTGAGCTCGCGCCGCCGGGAAGCCGCCTGGCCTTCCCGAGCGGGAGAACCGTGCAAGGAGCGTCTGCTCTACTCGCGTCTCCTGGCGCACCTCTGGACGTGCGGAATTATCGGTTTCCATAATCCCCACACAATTTAGATAAACAGCGAATGTTTATACGGCCTATAAAACTACTATCTTTACTTCATATAGCTGTCTGCTAATTTGCTGTCGCAATCTATGCTTCGCCTCTCGGGCGAAACTGGGACTTTTTTGTTGATCGCAACTTTAGTGTATTGGGAGTAAATCTTGAGCGATAGTTGTATTTCTGTATGAAAGCATGATGTGCGCGGTACTGTAAAGGATTTTTTCCCCCTCTCTTTTAGTCACGGAAAATGGGTATGTGTTAGAATCGAGTAAATACGGTGAGCGTCTTTTTTTCGAATTTTCGTGCCGAACCTGCATTTAACGAAATCCTCTTTATAACGAAGTTTTTCGGGAATTTGTCAATTTCGTTATAACCAGGTTTAACTGTATCGGAAAAAGAAAAAGAAATGTATTATCCCGAAAAACGTATTATGCAGAATCGTATCAACGAGATTCCAATGTATTGTGATGTGGGGCTTCTTAGACATGTGGCCTCTGGTCTGGTGTGTCTTGGTTCTCCTTATTTTTTTATAGCATTGTTTACTGCTACTTTAAAAAGAGCATGGTGCCTGATTTCAAACACAATGAGACGCAGAACTCTGTGTGGGCATGAATATAGTTCCAATGTTGTACCTGCATTAATATCAGTCTTCAGTGCAATCAGTGAAGCATTTTTTATTCATTTTTTTTTTAGGTGAATCGACCATGTTATTGAATCAAGGCTCTCAGCAGCCTTCCGAGTCGTCTTCCCTTGGCAATGCATGTGGAGCTTATTATCAGAGAGCCACTGATAGATAGGCAGTAATGCAGCTGCTAGTTCCTTTCCAGATTGTACTTATATATGATGCCTAACTTCTGCAGCCAGGTGTCTGTGCCAGCCCAAGGGGCCTAGTGAACAGAGCTTATGGTTAGGTTCATTGGTTTATCAGTGCGTTTGCGCAGAAACCCGCAAAGCACAGCAGCTCACGACATTGACATCAACAAAGTGGGTTTGTAAACTTCCCAGAGCCTAACAACAATAGCGCTACATCATGAGTTTGTGTTGGCTACCATGCTCCTTGTACGTGCTCTTGCTCATCCCATGACCTAGCCCCCTCACTGCCCCACTCCCATTCTTCCTCAGTTAATAGTCGTAGTGGGACGTGCCACTGCAACAGTTTTTTTCGTGCCCGTTGAGATTTCTCGCACTATCTGCATTGACTGTGCTGCAAGACCACACACAAAACACGAGCATAGCACAATGTCGGGTGAATTCTGCCGAACACATCCATGGCTGGATATAGTCAAGCATACGTTTCCCTGCGATGGCCCTCAGCGGCAGAAGTGGACCAAATTTATGGGTGCCATTGGATGCAATGAGCAGACCCTGTTGAAGAGCAGCTGCATTTGCTCATCTCAATACTAGTGTAGAATAAAAATTATTTTATGCTTACCTTTTCTTTGACTTACTGAAAATTTGCAGCGCAATTGCATTTTATAGTCCGGATGGTTCATTATAGCACATGGCAATCTTACTTGCCTGGGTAAAAAAAAAAAAAAAAATGTGAATTTGCCTTCATCTACGGGTAAGCCAGCTGTTGTCAAGACGGTGCTAGCATGGACCTGTGTCGCCACCTATCGGCAGCTGCTAAAAGCAAAGCAGTCATTCCAGCTGGGTTTCCACGTGGGAAAAGCGGTTGGTTTGAAGATGCCTATACCTAACAGTGATCGGGCCACATTTAGTATGGGGTCAACTCCCATCTGCAGAAAATTGTCACCGCTGGACGATGAAGTAAGGATGACGGTTAGGATGGAGAGGATTTCGCATGGCACCTCTGTACGTAGATGGAGAAAAACAATTAGCAACAGCGAATCTCACACGTCAGCGTGGCGTGACAGTTTTGTGCGATCTCGTGACCAGCTGTGTTTACAAACCTACTACTATCTCCTCTCGTTGCGAGACACCAGTGCGAGGCACCAGAAATGAATCCAAAAGTGTGTGAAGAAATACATTGGCATAATTAATTAGTAATTAAACTTAAGTAATTTCTTTAATTACTCAATTATACATTTCGATTTATTGTGCAAGTATTGTTTGCCTTTTCAAGCCATCCAGTTCAAGGATTAGAATTGTGCTTTTTTTTAAAGTTCTGTAAAAGATTAAAAAGAAACACCCAAGGGGGAAGGGAAAGCGTGTTTGCTTGTTTGTGTTTGTGTGTGTGAAGGGAAAGGAAAAAGAGAAGAATTTATTTACGGAAAGGCAGTGAAGTCTTTGTAACTATAGCTTGCTCTGGCCTGCTACACTTCGCACGTGCATGACACACACATGCACACAATATTTTCTAGTACGACTTATGCCGAAGAAACATGAGCATACCTGTGACATCCCAAATTTCATAACACTAACATGAATTGGCACTCTAGACATCTTACTGACGGAGAGAGGCTGCAGTGAGGAACACGTGGCAATGCATACCGCACTTGAAGCCTTCGTCCATTCGGAGAGGGTGCGCAATATTTTGCGTGGCAAATTTCAGGCCATTAACAGGAACACCACATGGTCAACTAGCATTCATTTGAACTACTCAGGGCCACATATTTGCCTTTGCCTTTGTATTATGTGTGAGAATGTTGGATAATTATTATTGAGTGCAGCATTGTCGAAGGCAGCAAATTGACATAGCACATACTAAAAAACATAATGGTTGTGATCACAATAACCCACAGAACATCGTGGCAGTGGACTGTGGGCTACTGTCATTGGCAGAGGCTCATTCATTCCTTAACCCTGTTCACTCCCAAGCTTATCAAGCAACTGCTTTCCTCACACAAAATTTGCAAACATTGTAAACCGCATTTAAATGTGTTGTCAAAGCCATGTGCTGTAAAGGTTCAAAATGGTTTAACCAAGATCACAGTTCAAGCACTTGGTTGCCTTGGGGGCAAGCATTGAGGACATTTGGCAATTGTCTGTAACTAAGATCACAGTTCACGCACTTGGTTGCCTTGATGGCAAGTATTGGTTCGTTCATGCAGCGATTGTAAAGTACTTTTTGTTGTCCAAGCAATTATTTGATGCGAGCAGACTTCTGCAAGGCATGCAATATGCAGAATTAGTATGGAAAATGTGCGGAGAAATAGCTGGATTTACAATTCCTTTTTTTTTTATAATGTAGCACCACAAGCATAGCAGCTCTTTTTGATGAGGTGTTGTTTCGTTCTTACACCCCAGTGTATATTTGCAGCTGTTGCTCCTGGTCTTGCTGGAGGAACCTTGCAGTCAGCTGCTCCTATAACCCTGACAGCAACAGCAGATGGCATCTTAGAAGTCATTCCACAAAATTTCCAGCTTCCATCAGCCCCTCCACAGGCCATTCTGCTCACCACTCCAGGCCAAAGCAGCATTCCCATTTCCACTTTACCTCAGGGGCAGATCATCATACAGACCCTGCCCGTGAGTACTTTGCTTAATTTATACAGGTCATAATTCTGTGTATTGGAAAAGAGAGTATGTTTGATCTGTAGTACTATTCTATATAAGCTTTAACTTATAAGTTGGGATTTGTCCATGTTGAAATTTCAGTGCAAAAAAGGGAAACCTCACGACACATGCACGGTTTCATGTGGATTTTATAACTTCATCTTGCTTGGTGCCTGCCCTTTCCTGTCTGCTCTGCCTGTGATTGAGCATCAATACAGACGAAATGCTGGTGTCAAGTCATGTGGTTCACTGTCCGTTCTCAGAAATAGCGATTTCATTCATTGTGTTAATTGGCTTTAATGAGCAGACAATAACTAGCAGAGGTGATGTGCTGTTAAAGGTTTAGATGTAAATTTGTTTACATGTACAGATCGTAATTAAATTTGTATATTCGCCTGGGCATTATGGTCATGTGCACTAAATGGCATGACTGAGAGTTGTGTAGTTTCTCAGCAAAATAAATTTTAAGATGAATATGCACATTCGCAATCTGTCCCCTCGAATGGATTAGGCATTTCTACCAGCCACCTGGTGCTGCCACCTATGATATCAGCACAATAGCAGCTGCATTGGTGCTGACATCTTGTGGAGCTGTTTTTCAACAGTGTGTGCAGGGCTGCCATTGCCATGATGACTATCTTCAACTTACCTGCTCTAACTTACCTGACATGCTAAAGCCATCTCCTAATTGATTTTTTCACCAGGAAGAGTTTGTGGCACAAGAACATTTAGAATTTGTTGTGGTTGAGCACATTGTTGCAAGATTAATTTATTAGCTGCTTTTGTTCGAAGCGTGGGGCTGTTCTAACGGCACACTGGCATCACAAGAAACTGCTCTCTAGACCTCTGGCCTAGTTTAGCTATATAGGTCTCGTGTTATCTTTTGCTCTTTAACGGTATGTCTGATGTTTTAGATCAGTTGTAATTGTCTTACATGCCACAGGAAGTGCAGAAATATATATAAAATGACTCCTTCTTCGATATTGTAAAGAAATAGCCAGATTTGCTAAGGCAAGGACCCTTTATAGAACAAAATATCGAAGCAGAGCTTCCCAGTGCCATCACAAGTTGTCCATGAGAGTGTGGATGTTCCAGCAACACAGCTGCAACATTGTTAAAGACCGACATGAAAATATTCACTCCCAGGCTTATCAAGCAACTGCTTTCCTCACACAAAATTTGCAAACATTTAAGATTTCATTAAATTTATAATTATTGTCACGAAGCACTTTGGAAGTAAGTGTTCGCGACTAGCACGATAGAGCAGCGAGAGGTAACACAGCTGATCGAGCACCGAAACAAGGTTTATCTCCCTCGTCGTCGTTCTCTCTCTTATAGCCACAGCCCCACTGCTCATTATTTTATAGTACAGTTATCTCCCCCACGGAAAAGGAAGCCGTCCCGGCGACCTATGGGTACGACAACACAGGCGGATCATAGTACGGCTTGAGACGCTGGACATGCACAATTTCACGACCTCAACGGCAATGATCCAAAGGGAGCTCGAGGGGTTCCACGATATAGTTGACTGGAGACGATTGGTTGATCACGCGGTATGAGCCCTGGTACTTCGACGCGAGTTTTGGTGACAGTCCAGGGGTAGGGGCTGGAACCCAAAGTCACACTAGCGAGCCAGGAGCATAGGATGCAGGAGCATGGGAAGTTTCTCGAAGGTGCTTCTGGCGTTGCTGGTCTTCTGACGTAAAGATACGTGATAGCTTGCGACACTCTTCTTTGTGTGCAACAGCTTCAGACAAGGTAGTGGTTTCTGTGGTGTCAGGGTGGTACGGAAGGATAGTATCCATTGTGGAAAAAGGTTCGAGTACGTACAGTAGAAAGAAGGGCGAAAATCTTGTGGTAGTCTGCGTGGCAGTATTGTAAGCGTAAGTCAGAAATGGTAGAACATGGTCCCATTTGCTTTGGTCGGATGCAACGTACATGGCCAGGCAACGTACTGGCAACGTACTTCACCAAGAGTGCGATTAAAGCGCTCGGTCATGTCATTAGTCTGCGGATAGTAACCAGTAGTGGTGCGATGAATGATGCGGCATTCTTTGAGGAGAGCCTCGATGACGTCGGAGAGGAAGACGCGGCCTCTGTCACTGAGTAATTCCCTGGGAGCTTTGTGGCAAAGGATGATGCGGCGCAGGAGAAACCAGGCGACGTCACGTGCAGAAGCGCTGGGCAAAGGGGAAGTTTATGAATAGCGCGTAAGATGGTCGATGGCCATGATTACCCAGCGGTTGCCGTCTGATGTGATTGGCAGAGGTCCATAAATGTCGATGCCGACTCGATAAAAAGCACATGCTGGGCAAGGCAAAGGCTGCAATGGAGCGGTTGAATGACGAGGAGGACCTTTGCGGCTTTGGAAAACGAGACAGGAGTGGACATAATGACGGATGAATTGATACATCCCCCGCCAGTAGTATCCGAACGCGTAGACGCGTGTATGTCTTCAGTACACCTGCATGCGTGCACTGGGGGTCGTCGTGGAATGCTGCACAAATATCCGAACGTAGATGCCGAGGGATGACAAGCAACCATTTGCGGCCGTCCGGGAGGTAGTTACGACGGTACAAGAGCCCGTCGTGAATGGAGAAGTGGTGTGCTTGGCGACGTATTGCGCGATTGGTAGTGGGTGACGATGGGGTAGATAAGAAACTCAGCATGGACACAATCCATGCAATTTGTGACCAGGTCAAAAGGTTGTGGTCACCACGAAGAAGCTGCGTTAAAGGTGCTATGATGCTGGCGAAATTGCGGATGAAACGGTGGAAGTATGATGCTAACCCAATGAAGCTGTGCAGTTCTTTCAAGGTCTGTGGTCGTGGAAACTGGGCAACAGCTTGTAGTTTCGCCGGATCAGGGAGTACACCTTCTTTCAACACGACATGGCCGGGGATGACAGCTGCCGGGCGGTGAAGCAGCACTTCAAGTTAAGCTGGAGGCCAGCATCGGCGATGCATTTGAGGACGCGTTCAAGTCGAAGTAAGTGGGAAGGAAAGTCCGGTGAAAAGATAACAATGTCGTCCAGATAACACAGGCATATCTGCCATTTGAAGCCGCGCAATATGTTGTCCATCATTCTTTCAAATGTGGCAGGCGCTTTACACAGGCCAAATGGCATCACGGTGAATTCAAATACACCGTCAGGTGTGATGAAGGCCGTTTTTGGACGATCTGACTCAGCCACTGGCACTTGCCAGTGCCCGGATCGTAAGACTAAAGATGAGAAGAATTCGGCGCCTTGGAGGCAGTCTAGCGCGTCGTCAATATGGGGTATTGGATAAACGTCCTTGCGGGTGATCTTATTGAGGCGCCGGTAATCCACGCAGAAGCGATCTTTCTTTTTGACCAGCACTACAGGAGAAGCCCAGGGACCGTGCGAGGGTTGTATGACACCGCGTTGGAGCATGTCTCCAACGTGCTCAGCGATCACGTGTTCAGCGTCAGCGATGGGATGGACAACAGTGGAAGTACGGCCTAAGTGAGATTGTTGTAGGTCGAATGATGTGCGAAAGCAGTCAAGGAGATTGACGATCTGGGCGTGCTGACCGGGAATGAGGTTGGGATCAATACACCTGGAAAATGTAGGGTCACACGGCGGCGTTGAAGGAGAAACTTGAAGGGCCATAGCGTCAACCTGAGGCGAAGCCGGGTCGTCAGGCACATCATAAAGGAAGGTTGGTTCGATTTCATCAGCACAACCAAGACACTCATCGTGGAGCAAGCTAGCAGGGCAAGGAAACAGGTTTGAGACATAAAGTGCGCTGGAACCTTGTTGAATGGCAAGAAGGGCAAAAGGAAGCAAGACGGGATGACGGTGAGCAACAAGCTTAGACGGCGTGAAAAGAACTGTGGAGTCGGGAAACCCGATGCAGGAAACGGGTACAAGTACGGCAGAGTATGGAGGAATCTCGATGTCGGCGGTGACGAACACACAACCGGAAGTGTCGTCAGTATCTTCAAAAACGTGGTTGCCAAATGGCGACAGAACGAGTTCCACACGGGCTCAATCAATAACGGCATGATGGGATGACAGAAAGTCCCATTCTAAAATCATGGCATGGGAGCAGCAAGGCAAAATAATGAACTCAACACGCTATAGTGTGCCACTTATAACAACACGCACGGTACACTTCCCTAAGGGTTCAATCGGCGCAGCGCTTGCTGTACGTAATGAAACAGCAGAATATGTCGTCGCGACTTTTCTAAGTTGAAGACGAAGCTGGTCCGAAAGCTCTGATATCGCTGCTCCCGTGTCTACAAGTGCATGAATAGCAATGTCTTCTGCATAAACTTCAAGGACGTTCGCAGGAAATAAATGAGGTCTTGAGGAGTTCATTGAGATAGCAGTTCTTGCCTCCGGAACTGCGTTATTTAGTTTTCCTCTCGGATAGCTTCGGGGCGACGGACAAGCGGTGACAGAGAACGCCGACGGGGCGACGGAGACTGACGGGTATTGAAGGTTCGGGAAGCAGGAGGTGAGGCTTCGAAGTGCTGAGCGGCAGGAGCGGAACGGAACGGAGAGTCGAAACCGCTGCTTTGTGCCCTTAGTGAACCCGAAGGATATCATCCGCGCCGGCGGCAAAACCGTGCTACATGCCCAGGCAGGCCGCACGAATAACAGATAGGGCGGTTGTCATGGGCGCGCCATGGATTGAGAGCAGCGGGTTGAGACTGATGGAGATATTGGCGTGGTGGGTCCACGGGCAGCTGTGGCGGCCAGTAGCTGCTTGTAGGGGCATATGTTGCAGCTAAGTGCGGAGGTGAGAGAAAGGTGCTGGTAGGTCTGGATTGAATAGCTGCAGACGGGGGCCTTAGATTCGCGACAACAGCAGTGTATGTAAGGCGTAGGAGGTGGTTGATGAACAAGTGGGACGTCGTTAGTGACTTGTTCCTGTATCACCTGACGGAGATCAGGAGACAAGGGCGACTCTGACGCTTGACCGGCTGGCAGAAGAGAGAGTTGGCGTGCCACTTCTTCTCGGACAAATTGCTTCATTTGGTCAAAGATGGCTGTACTGCAAGGAGGAGCACTGACACCGTCACTCAGAGCTGAAAGCGCGACGTTCGGAGCGAGAGCTCGGCGGGTAGAAAGCCGTTGTTTGCGTAGCTCTTCATAGCTCTGGCAAAGCGTGAGGAGGTCGTTGACCGTCTGAGGATTCTTTGCCAAGAGCATTTGGAAGGCGTCATCTTCTATGCCTTTCAAGATGCTCTTGATCTTATCATCTTCGGCCATATCTGGGTTGATATGCCGGCAAATGTCAACTACATCTTCAATATAGCTGGTAAAGTTTTCGCCCTTTCGTTGGGCATGACAGCGAAGCTGTTGTTCAGCCCGAAGTTTGCAAACAGCAGGGCGACCGAAGACCTCTTAAAGTGTCGTTCGGAAAGCTGTCCAGGTGGTAAGGTCAGCTTTATGGTTCCGGAACCAAAGATGGGCAACCCCGGAAAGGTACATAGGACGTAACCAAGCTTGTCAGCTTCAGTCCATTTGTTGTGGGCACTCACTCGGTTGTACAGTGACAGCCAGTCCTCTACGTCATTATCGTCAGTGCCATTGAATATGGGAGGATCCCGTTGGCACGGCGCGCCAAGACAGACGACCGGAGGCGGTGCCTGGGGTGGATCGGGGACAGGGATCGTCCGGCTTCGGAGTTCCAGTTTTGCAAAAGGCCCAGCACCTTCCACCAAATGTTGTGAAGCACTTTGGAAGTAAGCGTTCGCGACTAGCACGATAGAACAGCGAGAGGTAACACAGCCGATCGAGCACCGAAACAAGGTTTATCTCCCTCGTCGTTGTCCTCCCTCTTATAGCCACAGCCCCACTGCTCCTTATATTACAGTACATTATTAATATTCAATTCAGTATTTGACTTTCCTTTCTTGGTTTGATTTGATGACTAGTGGAATTTCGATACGAATCTCACGGGGTTACGAAAAATATTCGTATTAGCTGAAATTCGTATCATAGAAACACAATTAAAACTAGCTAAATTAAAGAGTCAGAGGTGAACTCACTCAGACACATGCACGTAAAGAGCATTTACAGTATAGACAACTTATAACATAACCGTTTATAGTGCAGAACTGGCTACAACGTGGCATTTTCCGACTCCTGTTTACTCTCCAATAGAACTCCATGTATACGCATACCACTTAGAGTGCAGCCGCGTGAGTCGAATAGCGGTTATAATCCGGCTTCCGCGGGAAAATCTCACCGACAAGCGCGGTAGCGAGCACGCTTCTCAACGAGGTGCGCCCAACAATGGGAGAGGAGATCAACGAGGGCGATGCGGAGGAGGAGCATGAGTCCACGGGCGATGATATCGTCGCTGCGCGCCGTATGTGCGAGTGACACCGCGCTGGGGACGCGCGCTTTCACGGAGAGCGAACGCGCAGCCAAGGAGAGCAAACGCGACTTCCGTCGCGCGAAAGGCCGTGGGGGAGGGAAGGGGGGGCGACGCTGTGCTGCGGCACCAAATGCGTATCTTGCAACCGGGCGCAAGGGTAACTGGCGACGCAATCTCCCACGCGAAAGGAGCAAAGCGGGAAGGCAGCGCGAGAAGCAGGGATAGGGGGGGGGGGGGGCAGCTTCTAATCTGCCAACAAATGCGTTCTTGTACTTTGCGCCTGTGCCGGCTAACGGTGTTATTGTGCGCACCGTATCTTGAAAGCGATCTCCACACGGCTCTGACCTTTGTATGCGCTGTGCTTACGCCGCTCAGTTTCAGTTGAAGCGATAACTGCACGAACCTTCACTCGCTGCGGCGGCCGCGCTTCCCCATGCCTGCGTGGGGAAAAGCAAAAAAAAATTGTCGCAGTTTCACCCGAAAGGTGAAGCATCAATTGCGATAATAAATTAGTAGAGAGCTATACGGAGTAAGGATAATAGTTTTATCAGCTGTATAAACTTGGACATGCAGCAGCACCAGCAACGCGCAGAACTGTTGTCGATGCCGTCGGTGTTTTGCCTGCGTTCGCACCGAACGCGCGCGGCGTTGGTGACTCTGGGGGCGGCTCGGAGGTTTTTGACGAGATCAGAATGGGGCACTCGTCGAGCTGCGATGGAAATCTTACCCACCTTCTCGCCTCGCAACGTTTTTATATAAATACGCATTTGGTGCTGCAGCTAAACGTCGCCTCTCCTCCCTCCCTCCCGTTTCCCACGGCCTTTCGTGCGACGGAAAAAGTCGCGTTTGCACTCTATATATGGTGATTGTGAAGGAGGGAAGAGACGTTTAATTTTGCAGCCCTTCAGGGAGCACGGCGCAGAACGCGCGTTTGCTCTCCGACGTGCGTTTGCTCCCCGTGAAAGCACGGGTCCCTCGCGCCCTTTCACTCGCACATACAGCGTCCAGAGCGCGGCGATGATTTCATCGCCGTTGACGTCAGACGGAACCTCACGGCCGTATGACGCGCCATGAGGTATGCCGACGCCGACGGCAGGAATCCGCTTTGGTGTGTCCATATGATTGCTATCACAATAAAAGGAAAAGCAACAAAAGCGCCACCGCTTCAAACTCTTCGCGCCCAGTCGCAAGCTCCGCGCTGTCCGGTGCCGCGTACGCGCCTCTGTACCCAAAGAGAAAGCGCGTGACTGCGCGCGGTTCTCTTTCGCGGCCATCGGTGGGGCGGTGTTTATTCGTATGAACCGACATGGGTCGAAAATCGATTCGTAACAACGGTTCTCTAGCACATTGCAAAGTAATGGGGCTCGGCCGGGACCACAGAAAAATCCGTATTGTCCGGAAATTCATATTAGCCGTGATTGTATCATCGAGATTCCACTCTATATACTATTCTTTGTGTGAGGTATTGCAGTGAGATTTTTTTTTTGTTTTGGTCACTTAGCATTGTCATTTTAGAGGAGAGAGTGAGCTCTTTAACCCCTTCAGTGTTGGGTCCTTTTGGAGGTGATGCCCCCCCACCATCATCTTTTTGTTTTGTTTTGTTGGATCTTATAAAACGAGCAAAACGGTTTATTTTTGGTTATGCAGAAGGGGGAAAACGACATCGATAATGGCAAATGCTCCCTTGGTATGGCCCTCACATTCCTAACTAACAAAAGGAATAAAAGCCCACAGCATAAAATAAGTAAAAGCCACAGCATACTTGAAAACACCATCGTTCTTAGTGATTTTTCACCGTGTCAGGGTCAGAATCAGACCCGGTTGAAGTTGCCTTTTCCTTGGACGACATGCTGTCATCTTCTGAGCCCGAGCTTGGCTTGGAGTCGGGAGTCGTAAGAGCCGCCACTCAATAGTTGAAGGTGCTGCACAAGCAGCCATTTCAAAGCGATAACGTGACCTCACTAAAGGAAGGAGCACTTTCGTTTATTCGAACCCGATCAGACAATGCAAACACAGCAATAGATGAAACAGGGAACAACAGATAAAAGACATATTGCAGAGGGCAGAGCCATTCTGGAGAACGCACACTGATAAAAGGAGCACACACGTCACTAGAAAGGAGATGTGCAGTAGTGAAGATAGCGGGAGACAAAAAGAAAAACAAAACAAAAAACATACATACATTGGACAGATGGCAGAAACACACAAAGGTGGTGCCCTTGTGATACGGTGCCAATATTTGAACTGAGAATCACCGCCGTAGCGGTGTACAAAGTTTGGGAGCCCCCCTCTTACCTGCAGACATGCGAGCTCCGTCAGCCGTAACCACGCCCATGCATGGGCGCATTCCGCAGCCGCTAACAAAAGCCTAGACTGAGCAAGCCCAGAGAGAAAAGAAAATATGCTTCTAGAAATACAGTAGAACCCCGCTGTTACGTTCCCGGGTGCTGTGTTTTCCCGGCTGTTACGTCGTTTTCGGCCGGTCCCGGCACAGCTCCCATAGAACCCAATGCATTGGTAACCCCGCTGTTACGTCGCAACTGTGGGACCGTTCCCGCATCATACGTTGCGAACTGCCACACTGCGCCGGCCCGAGCGGCCATTTTGACTTTTCATGTTGCTTGGCTTGGTTGCTTGACGATGGCATTGGCCGCCCAAAGTGCTGGGGGCGACATTTATTACGTATTTTCGGTTTCCACCAGCAAAAGTATGGCCTTTGATATCCGCTTTTGCTATCTAAAGATGATGTCTATGACGCGTTGCGGCCCTAAAATTGGTTTTGGCTCATAGATGTTCCGTATAAAGTCCAAGGGCGATAACGCCGTCGCCGCACGCCGTATGCTTTCCTTCGCGCGCGAGACGCAGTCGTCGGCTCCCCTCGCATGCTTTCACTCGCACATACAGCATACGTCGCCGCGCGCCGTATGCTGTATGTGCGAGTGAATGCGTGCGAGGGAAGCCGCGCGGCCGTATGCTGAATGTGCGAGTGAAAGCGTGCGAGGGAAGCCGCGCGGCCGTATGCTGAATGTGCGAGTGAAAGCGTGCGAGGGGAGCCGATGACCACGTCTCGTGCGCGAAAGAAAAGCAGGGAGGAAGCGCGCCTCCTTCCGTTGCGCTCGAGGCACCAGCGAGGGAGCGAGGGGGGGGGGGATAGCGGGCAGCGTTGTGCTCTGGCACCATACTGCGCGGCGGCGCGCGGTCCCGCGGGCCGTATCTTGAAAGCGATCTGCGTGGGGGCAGATTCTACGCAGTGTAGGTGCGTCGGCGGCTCGTGGCTTTGTGCGTGCTGCGTGTTCTCGGCGCTCAGTTTGGGTTGAAGCGATAGACAACAGCACGAAGGTCACTTCGCTCGCTTCTGCAGCGGCGCTTAACTGCGCGTGTCCGCGCTCATCGAGTGTGATGTGTTCATGTTTGCCTGTGGGCGTTGACACCATGTTTGTTAATTAGTTAATAACCGAATGTTTACAAGTTTATACAGACGATAAAACTACTATTCTTACTTTGTATAGCTCATCGCAATCGATACTTCGGCTGTCGGGCGAAACTACTTTTTGTCGCACGTAAGAATTAAAATAATATTGTGTGCAGTTCAACACTACTCCCATTTCTCAATTTTTCCTGTTTTCTGGCTCTTGCGTTTCCCGGCTCTTACGTTTTTTTTTGACGGTCCCATGAAAAACGTAACAGCGGGGTTCTACTGTATACAGCAGATAGCGGAACCACCTCAGAGCTCACCAGCTTCCTGGTTCTGCGCACATCTGAGTAAACAAAGTGGAGAATGTACAGGTAAGTCAGTGACGTGGTGGGACAGAAATGCGGAAACATGCTGGTACATAAATGGCACTGAAAGGGTTAATAATGCAAAGTCTGGGTCCTGATTCACTGTAGAGATTTTTGGCCGTGTTCCGTGACATTTCATTCACTGATTGCTGTGTTAACGAAATGTGTTTGTCACGCTTTCACAGACGGAGCCCCTTCAGGCTGCCGAAAGCCTCCTTGTGCAGATGCACTTGCCACCGGCTGTTTCTCCTGCTGAGCTTGTTGTCAACAGTGATACAAGCCTTCCGCCTACAGAGCCATCATCTCCTCAACCTGACACTGGCTCCCTGGACACGTCAGACATAGATAGTTCAAGCTCATATGCTATGTGTTGCATTGATGGTGAGGAATTCCAAGTGCAGGTCAGTCTCATTATCGGCAGTATCGTATTTTAAGCTCACTGCAGATAAAAGCCTCCTCAAGCAATTTCCCGTTACCCCTGTCTTAATCCATCAGCTGACTCTTTATCATGCCTGCAAATTTCCTAATTTCATTCTCTGCCTTTGTCAGCCATGCATTCTTTCCCTTGACAACCACTGTGTTACTTTTAACAGACCATCGATCGTTTGCTCTACACCAGTACATTGATCTGTCCCACTCTACAACTTCAATATCAACTATGCCTATTTGCTCTCTAGTGTTCTCTTTCTCTTTCAATGTTGCATGTACTAGATAGTATGTTCCATGGCTGCTTTCTCTGTCCTTAGTTTCTTCTAAAGTTCTTTGCTGTGCCCCAAGTTTCAGCCTCTAAAGACATTATTGTAAAGGCGTTTATTGCACGCAAGCGTTAGGGCCGACCGTTGGTTCAGTTCAGGGAACCGCGAGCGCGAGTGGCGTAGCCCGAGCGATGCGCTGGAGAGACTGACCCACTAGACATCGCTGGTAAGGATGCCCCACTGCATCGTCCCTCTTCTTTACTACAATTACCCCGGGCACGAAAAAGGGAGCCGTCCAGCGACCTAACAGTTCGTCACTATTAGTGGGTCATAATACGGTTTGAGGCGCTCGACGTTGACAATGTCGCGTCCGCGACGGCGCATGTCCGAAGATGGTTCAATGGGCTCAATCACATAGTTGACAGGTGATGCATGCTCGACGATGTGGTAGGGACCTTCATACTTGAGCATTAACTTGGAAGACAGGCCAGGTGCAGCGGAAGGAACTGAGAGCCACACAAGCGCTCCAGGAAGAAAGGTGGGCGCAGAGGTGGTGTCACCGCGACTGTTCTTCTGGCGCTCTTGGTCATTGGAGGTAAAGGCCCGGGCGAGGTCGCGGCACTCTTCGGCATGTCTCACCGTATCAGAAATGGGCGAACATTCAGATGCGTCAGGCCGGTATGGTAGCATTGTGTCGATGGTGTGCGATGGGTGCCGGCCGTACAATAAAAAATATGGCGAAAAACCAGTAGTGCTCTGCGTAGCGGTATTGTACGTGTAGGTTACGAAGGGCAGAATGGCGTCCCAGTTCGTACCTCCACCACTTGTAAAGGCGTTTATTGCACGCAAGCATTAGGGCCGACCGTTGAATCAGTTCAGGGAACCGCAAGCGCGAGCGGCGTAGTCCGAGCGATGCGCTGGAGAGACTGACCCACTAGACAGCGCTGGTAAGGATGCCCCACTGCATCGTCCCTCTTCTTCACTACATTATAAAGAGGCTAATATACTTTTTATCATTGCTCTTTGTACTGTCAGCATACGTGCATGAATATTACAAATCAGTTCTGCGTAAGCCTGCAAGGTGGAGGAAAGTTCAAGAAGGGAAAAATTGTCATCTGTCCCACTGTAGCATGAAGCTACAAAGAACCCATTGTAGTCCTGGTCTGGGACCAATTTGCCCTGGTCTGATATTCGAACCCAGGAGTAACGCCCGATAAGGCATTGATCCTTGGTTCGATTCCCGAGCCAGGATGCTTTCAACTGTGAAGCTGTCTTTCTGAGAAACATATATGACTTTCTTTTGTAGCTTCGTGCTACAGTCAGGTGTATGACAATTTTTCCCTTTGGAATGCGTGAACCATTATATCCAGGTAAAAAAAAAAGCCTGCAAAAGACAATGTAGTGTGCTTTTCTTATTGAAGCGTACGAGGTGCCATTACCTCCATAGCAAGAAGGTCCAATAGAAAAACAAATAGCCTGCTGGATTAATGAACATGTTAGTTACTATACGTGTATTGGTGTTATAGGTGTATTTATCCTATAGGACGTATTGGTCATAAAGGTATATTGGTCATATTGGTCCTGTAGTTGTATTGGTTCAATTGGCCTATTAGTCTTATAATCCAATGGGCTATAGTCTCGTTCCAATGAGCTTGCTTGCTAGACCAATAGTTGCATCGCAAGGCAACCGCACACCATGCTTGCTAGTGTAATAGGTACATTTACACCACGATAAAGATTAGAGTACCTTGTTCGCAATCTCTGGGAGGACAGTGCTTACATTCAATATGCAGTAAAATAGCTTAAAAAGAATCACGTAGGCAGGCACAAAAATGACGCTAAGTTCCGAATTACACCGGATTGTGGCAGAACTAGGTTAGTAACTTCTCACGCAGGATTAAAACAGCTTCGGATGTATCCACAGAGACAGCAAGAAAGAAATAAAAAGTAGGGGTGTGCGCATACTGAATAGTAGATATTGAATCAAATATTGAATCGAATTGAGAAAAAAAAAGCTGAATATCGAATAGAATATCTAATATCGGAAAATTTAACACAAACTTTTATGCTTCCAAATATCGTGCGAAAAGCACAAATGCTGCACAAGCCCATGAGGCTGATCTCACTACTTAACAAGAGTCTTGCTATATCAGTAACTTGGGTACCTATATGAATCGAGATGTATAGTATGCTTTACTCTTATTAAAGGGAACAACAAATTGGTATGCAAGCAGTGATAACAACTCAGTTCATATACGAAGGTCTGGAAAACATCTTTTATCATTATAATGTCTGTCAAATAGAATCAAGTAATTAAAGGGAACACCATTAGTATGCAAGCACTGATAACAACTCAGTTCGTATACGCGAACGTCTGGAAAACATCTTTTATCGATATAATGTCTGTCAAATAGAATCAAGTGCTTTTTTCCCTCTGCAGCTGAAGAATAATGAAGTTATCCTAAATACCAATGTGGTTTTTGATTTAATAGTGAGCCATACTGTGCTTAATGGCAATCTTCTATTGCTTAAAAAGTTTTGCTTTCCAGTTTTCAGCTAGAAAACAGGAGGGGTTTTTCATCTTTATGGCAGATGGTTTCCATGGGTTATAGTCTGCTCGTTAAGGCCAACCTGGGTGACAGGCAAAAGCTGGGAATGTGTTCAGATCAGTCGGCCCCGCTCCGCGCGGTCATCGGCGCCGCATGGGTTGACCGCAGTCGGCGGTCATGGTAAAGAGTTCTCAAATAGGGAGGCCCACGGCCAGTTCCCGTGACGCCCTCCCCCACCCCCTTTGTTTTCTTCGGACGCATCCATCTTCCGTGTGTGTAAATGCATCTTCAGCCGTGGGTTAACGCGCTGTCACATGATATTTTCGAGCCTGCCATGTAAATCCAAAGCTCGTATTCTGACGGGTCACCCGAAGCTACAAAAAGAGATGGTTGTGCTCCTACGAATGGAGTTTGTAATGAGGGGTCACTGTACAAGTTTCACAAAATTCCGAGCAAGCGCCCCCCCCCCCCCCCTAACTTGCCGGTAATTTCGAATTGCTTGAGGGGGGGGCGCTTGCTCGGAATTTTATGGCAAACGTTTGATAAATAATAATCTTTAATTTGTTAAATTCTAAATACAGAATTAGCACTAATGGCTTTTGAAACGATGAATATATGCTATAAAATGGCACTTAGTGAAGAATTAAATAAGATACATGGCACTGGTGACTCCAGGCTAACTTCCATAGTAATACAGAGGCAGTGAGCGTGTCCAAGGCGGATTTGATGGTCAGTCTGCATGCATTTTGTGCTTTCACAGGCAACATTGTTGTAGTTGTTAGGCCTAGGTCATGTCGGCGCTACTTTGGTGTGACTGACACTTCACATTGTATTCCCCGTATTGGTGCCAAGATCCTTTGTCCATCATCACATCCTTTGTGATGATGGAGTGTAGACAACAATTGCAGATTGATGGCCCAAATCCCAGCAAACATTGCAGTGAAAACACAGGAGGGAAAAAAATTGAAAGACTGGCTAGATGAAGTGACCACAACTAGTGCTTGTTGATTGCGCGCGACCTGTCATGGCGGAACACTGATGGGTGTACACAGAGTTTCAAAAGCCCCATTCGCCTAGTATTTAGCATAGCAGAATCATGTTATTGGAATGCCAGCGACGCAACTGTGCATACATGGGCTCCGCCGGCACAATGAAATGGAGAAGGCTACTGTCGAATCAAATCGGTCATATACAAAACTGCTACATTCTCTCAGCGTGCGAGTTTCGTAATCACCACCACTCCTTCGCACACTTTTTCGAGTAGCACAATGAAGTATTTTGGGAAATAGCACTGCTTGGGGCATTTCCAGCAGCATCACTTTTTATGTTCAGAGTTTTATGTTCAGTATTGGTCCAACAGGAAACAAACAGGCAACAAATAGCTTGTACCAATATAAGCCTATTGGTCCTAAAAGCGACAAATAGCTGTCACAAACTGAAACCTATTGGTGCAAAAAAACCCTATTTATTTTTAGGTAACAAGTAGAGTTCACTTATTTGACTCTATTGGTGCTAATAGAAACCTAATGGTCCTATAAGGAACAAATAGCTGCCATTTATTGGGCCTTATTAGTGCCAATACAAATCTATTGGTCCTATGAGCGTCCAATGGCTATCACCTGTTGGTGCCAATGTGAACTCTATTGTCCTATGAGCGTCCATTAGCTATAACCTATTGGTGCCAATGCAAACTCTATTGATCCTATAGGTGAGAAATAGTTGTAATCTATTTGACCCTATTGGTACCAATAGAATCCAAATAAAGTCCATAGAGTTACAATAAGCTACTTGTAGAACCCATAGGACTGCTCTATTGGACCAGTAGAAAATCATATTGCTAGGGCAGGGAAATGACATCAACACATTAGTAAATGACACTTGAAAGCGTGCAATGTGGTGATTAACTTTGTACTAATGTGTAGCCTGGTTGACTTCTCGATAACTGCAAAAATTGCTGCTTTCTACACGAAACACTTCAAGCTAGTTTATCTTGCTACTAAATCTGTGCACCAGAATTGGGGATCATGCCTAACTGGCTGATTGTTTGCACCATGCTTGGAAACTTGAGGATGATAGGTATTATATGCCTCAGCTGTGTCTTTCATGTCGAGAATTATTTCTGAGCAATTAACAGCCTTGTGTAGCAAATATAATCGCAGCTTCAAATACGTTGCTGACTGCAAAATCTGAAGACACTACGTGGAATCTCGATGATACGAATCTCACGGGGTCACGAAAAATATTCGTATTAGCCGAAGTTCGTATCATCGAAAAACACAATGAAAACTAGCTAAATTAAAGAGAGGTGAACTCACTCAGGCACACGCACGTAAAAAGCATTTACAGTATAGACCACTTATAACGTAACCGTTTATAGTGCAGAACTGGCTACAATGCGGCCTTTTCCGACTCCCGTTTACCCTCCCATAGAACTCCATGTATACGCATACCGCTTACAGTACAGCCGCGTGAGGCAAACTACCGGTTATAATGCGGCTTCCTTGGGAAACAAGGGCGCTAGCGAGCGCGCTTCTCAAGGAGGTGCGCCCACTGATGGGAGAGGAGATCAACGAGGGTGATGCGGAGGAGGAGCATGAGACGTGGAGCACGAGTCCAAGGGTGATAAAATCGTCGCCGCGCGCCGTATGTGCGAGTGAAAGCACACGGGGGACGCGCGCCTTCACGGAGAGCGAACGCGACTTCGTCGCGCGAAAGGCCGTGGGGGGGGGGGCGACACTGTGCTGCGGCACCACATGCGTATCTTGCAACCGGGTGCAAGGGTAACTGGCGACGCAATCTCCCACGCGAAAGGAGCAATGCGGCAAGGCAGCGCGGGAGAGAGGGAGGGGGGGGGGAGGCGGATTCTACTCTGCGAGTGAAAGCGCATGGGGGACGCGCACCTGGGAGCAAACGCACAGCCGAGAGCAAACGCGACTTCCGTCGTGCGAAAGGCCGTGGCGGTATGGGAGGGAAGGTGGGGCGACGCTGTGCTGCGGCACCAAATGCGTGGCGCAAGGGTAACTGGCGACGCAATCTCCCACGCGAAAGGAGCAAAGCAGGAAGGCAGCGCGGGAGGAAGAGAGGGGGGGCGGGGGCGGCTTCTACTCTGCCAACAAATGCGTTCTTGTACTTTGTGTCTGTGCCGGCTGTCGGTGTTGTCGCGCGCACCGTATCTTGAAAGCGATCTCCACACGGCTCTGACCTTTGTATGCGCTGTGCTTATGCCACTTAGTTTCCATTGAAGCGATAGACCGCATGAACCTTCGCTCGCTGCGGCGGCCGCGCTTCCCCACGCCTGCTTGGGGAAAAGGACAAAAGGAAAAGCAACAGAAGCACCACCGCTTTAATCTCTTCGCGCCCAGTCGCGGCCTCCGCACGAAAAGAGAAAGGGAGAAAGCGCGTGACTGCGTGCTGTTCTCTTTCGCGGCCGTCGGTGGGGCGGCGTTTATTCATATCAACCGACATGGGTCGAAAATCGATTCGTAACAACGGTTCTCTAGCACATTGCAAAGTAATGGGGTTCAGCCGGGACCACAGAAAAATTTGTATTATCCGGAAATTCGTATTAGCTGCGATCGTATCATCGAGATTCCACTGCACTTGTTGGAGAACAGGATCATTCCTTATACTTGTCAGCTAGGGAACATGCATTATTTCTTTTTGCACACCCCCTTCTTCATGTTACATCCTACACAAAAATGCCTTTATTATACAGTTACATCTCGATATAACAAACTTAAGTACTATAATAAAATTCTCAGTATAGCGAAGTATTTAACTTTTCGTTCATGGAACACCATGTATTTTTGAATCTCAATATAATGAAGTGTGTTTATGCATGATTTTAATGTAACTAAATTTCACTGCCACCTTAAAGGAATACCGAGACGATAAATTGGAACTTCCACGGATGCAGATGGTCAATTGGCTGAAGGACATGTGGCTGCTTGTAAATGCACCTCTTGAATTGTGCGCCCTGCGACTGAAAGCGACGACCGAAGCAGAGCAGCGTCATGTTCCGGTATAAAGCCCGAGTGTAGTAATATCCTATCGTGTCCCATGCAGTGTATGGTTTAGGTGTGAGTCAAAGCGTGCGAGGGTGAGGCGAGAAGGATCCTGGCTTGATGAGCGCTGTCTTCCTGTGCCAACAAGGGGAAAGGGGTGAAGCGGAGCGAGCTCGTGGTAGCGTGATCAAGCACCCGTGAGGGTGGGGGGAAGAAGTGGGGGGCAGGTTGGGGTGTGTCTCCATGTCTAGCGCAGCGGTGGGTGCACATGGCAGATGAAGCATTTGCTCCCTGCTGCTGGCACTTTTTATGATAGCCTGGTCCCACAGGTGGCAACACTAGCAGCCGTGGGGGCGAAGTGGATGCGTAACTGTGGCTTTGCTTCGTACTGCTAATAGGAAGATATCGTCGACACGGCGTGAAATAGTATCTTTCGTTGCCGACTGTAAAATTCAACAAATTCATTTCTTTTTCTCATTCAAATTTGCTCTTTTCGATTGCCCGATAATTCGGAAAGTTTTGTGGCCCCTTCACTGTGAAAAAAATCAATTAGCAAATATACTTCTTTGCATAAAAGATTGAATTCGAATGTAATGAAATTTTGATATAACAAAGCAAATTGCCGATCTTACTGACTTCGTCATCATCATCATCAGCCTATATTTATGTCCACTGCAGGCCTTTGTCCTGCAGTGGACTTCGTTGTCTTTAACTGTAACTGTATCTGTATTTAACTGTTTGTTATATTTAACGTTTAGGTTTAACTGTATCTGATATTCGTTATCAGCATATATTCGTCACCTACTGATATCTTTCTGTCTTTCTTTATTACACATCTACGTGAAACTAGGCAGCACTGATTAGACCCATAGCCAAAGGCTAGTAGGGTGTCTAAACACAAGCAATAAATGTGTAAGCACAAGTAATAAATTGTGTTTATAAAGCAAAGAATATATAAGAATTCCATTTCTACTCAGAAAAAAATAAATGCGAAAAACAAAACAACACATAAACTGTGAATCAGTATAAGGTGGTACATAACAGGAAAACAAAATACATGATAATACAATTAACTTAACCTACAACATAGTGCTGCATACATTGCAATTACAATATAATAGAATGCTAATACATGATAAAAAATATAAGTTATACATGCTAATGACACTTACAGTGGAGGAGAAAAATTATTTTGATATATGAAATGAAAAGTAATCTAGAACAAAATGTGTAAGTTTAGCTGTTTAGCTGTTCGTCATATCATATCAGGAAAAAACATGTTATATTTGCTTTGTTATATCGAATAACTTGTTATGTTTATATTCGTTACATTTGAAGTTCGAATTCATTCTGAAATCCTGCATATACAGTGCAACCTTGACATAATAAAGTCGGTAAAATTGGCTCTTTACTTCTTTATGTTGAAATTTTATTATATTAGCGCGAAAGTGTTAAGGGCCCCGTGTCGCAGAAAATCCAGCGTCGGCAACCGGTGTGTGATGCGGGTGGCAGAGAAAATCCCCAACCACCCCAACCACGCAGGCCCTCCACGTGGTGCAAGGTTTTGGTGAACGAAAATTGAATTTCTTGAGTGAAATCTGTCAGGAAAATGTTCGACGTCGGATTCGCCGTCGGACTGTTTACCAATCGGCGTCAGATTGTAATTTGAATGTACGAGAAAACCTAATTCTGCTGCGAGGAAACTCAAACACAAACCTCTTTTCCAGCACTTCTACCAGACCTACAGCTGCGCGTTGCGATGCGAACGGATCCCGATAACGCTATCGCGTTCTACTCTTAAAGGCGAAGCTTAAGCGTCCACCAATTTTTTTATAATTCGAACTTAAATACAAATAAGCACAGTTGCTGACAGACATTTTACACGAAAATTTTTCCGGATTATCAGGCAGCCAGAAAAGATGAATTTTAATGCAAAAAAAAAAAAATTAATTTCGTTCAACTTGATAGTCGGCTACCAAAAATGTGGTTTTATGCCATGTTGACGGTATCTTCAAATCAGTGTTACAAAGCAGAGTCTGCGAAGCTTTTGTGTCCAGTCCACAGCTGCGACTGATAGTGTCGTCTGCAGTGGGGTGAAGCTACTTATCATGAAGAGTGCAGGCAAAGGGGAGTGAACGCTTCGTCTGCCTCTCACACGAGCACATTCCTGAAACTTGTGATTTTGCTACCTTCAGTGCTAAATGCATGGGAAGACAGCGCACATTAAGCCATGGCCATCTCAGCTTATGCCCACCTTTGTACCCACCACAGATTATCTCCAAGTTAAGGCTTGTGCGCCACACCACATAAGCACTCAGTGTCACTGACAGCCATGCGGCTGGGCTAGAAGAGAATTGCATGCTCACCTGCTTCCATTCAAGCATTTGACCATCTGCATTCATGGCAGTTTCAGTTTATTGCCTCAGTATTCCATCATGGTGGCAGTGAAATGTAGTTATATTGAAATGTTGTATAAGCACAGTTTGTTATATTGAAGTTCAAAATACGTGGTGTTCTATGGACACGTTATAAAAAGATAAATACTTCTTTCTGTTGAGAATTTTGTTGTATCGAGGTTTAACTGTAATTACAAACTTAAGTATAGTACAGTTGAGTTTCATTATTTTGACTCTGACAGAATCGACAAAAATGATAGAATTATCCAGCGGGTTGAATTAAACAAGATGCAGAAAAAACGCCAAAACATACCCTCGATTCATTTGGCAGTATTTGCCCTATTCTAGCACGTTCCCCGAATCAAATGCATACCCTCTTTCTGTGGGTCCAAAGCAGAAAACTAACATAGAAATTACATTAAAGCTCCTAAATGAATTAGAAATCTTAAACACACCCAGTTTTTAGCATGAAATATTGTTGCACTGTGGCGGCCGGTTTTTAGTCAGGTTCGATACAAATTTTTTTTTAAAAGTCAGCTTCGCCGCAATACATTTTTGTTATGCGGCAAAGCATGCGAACATTGCAAAGGTGGTTTTAGTTCGGTCTCTGACAATACTGCGCAGGCACTTTTCCGCCCAATTTTCTTCTTAAATGTAGGTGCACATTAGAATCGGGTAAATACCATAATGAAACATTGTGAGTTATGGTTATTGCTTGAAAGTCTTCTTAGGGCAGGCCAAAAATAGGCATTTTCGACAAGAGATGACGTGTGCTCAGTGCATTCACAGCCAAGCCAATCCAGCGTGGCGAGCTTTGTTGGCCGCCTCATTCACACAGTAGACCACCGTCCCTGACAGCCCCAGACTGTCCGAGACGCTTCAAACGCAACACTCATTGGCTGAAAGCACCGCCTCACGCAGTCCAGAACTTTCAGGGATGAATAATCTAAGAGGCCCAGTGGAGCCATGTAAGAGCAGTGGATCAGCCTGGATCAGCTGCATGGTTGGCGCGCTGTGTTGTGTGCCACATGCTGTTCGACCACGACACAGCGTGGAAGCTGTTTTCTTCAACCACGTCGCTGTTTCTCTGGTTTCACGACGCTCTAGACAGTAGACGAAGTTGAAGTGGAAAGCAGAAACGAAAGACTATGACATTGGAACAGGAGGCAGCTATCATTAAGGCAATCCCATCAGATGCTAAGAAGCCGAAGATTCTTTTGCTGTTGTATTAAAATATCATTGCATACGTGGCTGTGTAGTGGTTCTGTGGGCCGCAGAACTGTCTTCTTCTATGCATTTTAAAATTGTGCGCACCATTGGGCATATATTTGCTGTAAAGGACAGTAATGAATATAACGAAGTAATGTATATAACGAAGTAATGTATATAACAAAGTAATTTTGGCTCCCCCTTCAACTTCGTTACAACGAGGTTTTACTGTATACTGACATGGCTATTAGAGCACCCGCAGCAGTAGCTTAGTAGCTATGGAGCTACTCTGCTGAGCATGAGGGCCTGGGTTTGGTATCAATTGTGGTGGCTGTATTTCGATGGGGGTGAAATGCAAGAAGCTTGTGTACTTAGATTTAGCTGCACGTTAAAGAAACCCAGATGGTCAAAATTATTTTGGCACGTAAAATTCCGGAACTTTTTTTACAGGAGGCTTCTTTTAACCTTTAATGCGTAGAAGAAAGGGCTACTGAAAAATATTGATCTTATGAGAAGTTACAAGGATCCTTAAGGTTTTCTTTAGGTGCGTCTGTAGTGTGGGCTACTCACCTTGAGTAATTTTCCTTTTTAAAGGTGTACTCCTGCTCATTAGATCCACAGTGCAGCAAAATCTGTGGGTCATGTCACCCAACGAGGAACGAGAACCTGAAGGGCCTCGTTATTGTCCACTGCTCAACCCCCTTGTTTGCAATAAGGATAGATTGGAAGGGTCACTGGAGGATTAGTTGCAGTATCTCTCAAATCTGCCCTCAAATATGTGTTTTCTTGTTCAGCAGCACAGTGCTCCATCACTCTAGAAAGAAATGACGGGGATGTATGTTGAATTGCTTTATCGTGGGGTTCTGCTGTGCTATGGTGCACATCTTTTGCATCCTATGCATAAAAGATGCTTGCACTCTTTGTATTTGCAGGAGATCCACGGCACTTCTCTTGATGAGGTGGATGATCCATCTCTTGTGGCTAGTCAAATGAGTGAACATAGGGCAGAAAGTGTTATATTATCAGGTAAGCCAGCTCAATGTGCTCCGATTCTCCTCTAAAGCAAACCCTCTGTCTATGCCAAATTAAATACTATAAATGAATAACTAAATACTATAACAACCTAACTGTACCTTTCTTCCTCAGATCCCATGCTAGCTGGAAGCCCTGGGTTATTGGGATCTTCGTCAGACATTGACAGTGATAAATCCCACGTTGTGGATGGTCTTGATGGTGTGCCTGAAGATACTTGAGGCATTTCCTTGCTCTATTACTCACAGCCACGGTGTTAAAAAAGCCTTTCTCACACCGTGCTCACAACCTTATTTATGAATAGCACTGGTAAATAAAATGATGCTTTTAAAGAAAGTGATGTGTGTGTCTGTGATACAGTTGCTCACCCCACTGCATGCATAGTTAAGACAGAAAGTTGGGCTAGTTGGTAACGAGCATAATAAGACATGATTATGAGCTTAACAAAACAGGGGCTAAAGAAAGAACAGGGGACCACGTTAGTCCCGTGTTCTTTCTTTAGTCCCTGTCTTGTTGCGCTAGTAATCATGTCTTATTATGCATGCATGTGTTGTTACACTATAGACATCACCACAGATAAAATGGTAGAATTGTACATCTCCAAAATGTGGTCACTACTACAAAATCCTGAGTGATGCATTAGATAGGACTAATGTTTCTCCGCCGCTCTCCTTGTTGCTTTTTTAAGCCGACATAGTCGGCTTCCTTGAGGGCGAAACTGTCATCTTCACCTACTGCTGCCGCCTTCGTTACACTTCTTGCTATCAGAGATTGGACGTCGTAGATGCTTTACTCTTGGAAGACAGCGAGAGCTTATATGCAAGTATTTACAGGCAGTTATGTATAAGTGATCATTGGATCTGATGCACAAATCTTGGCTGAGTCAAAGCACTGCTCCTTCACCCAGAACACTCATGAGAGGTAGGGAGCTTGGTTTTAAATCGTTGGTTGCTCCTCCTAAACCACCTCACAACAAATCGCAACAAGCTATTGATTTGACTGGGTTGACTGGCACTTCACATGCACGTGATCACTTCTCTTTCTCCGCATTATTCAGAACACTGCCTGAAAAAGAAAGGAACAGGAAAGACAATCTGGGGCCTGAAATGTTATCACTCGCGTCATGCCGTTCTCGGAACTATTCTATTGACGAGGAACGTGAGAATGCGCGTCCCTTGTGCTACAGACAATGAAACATCATCCATAGGCAAAGTGGCAAGAGACACTGAACTGTGTGGAGTGCAGGGGCACATTAACAATATCGGCATCTGAGCGCTGCATCATCCCCATTGACACTAAGGGCCCAACAACAATGGCCACACTGCATTCCAGCGGGGTTTGTTTCCACGAAACCTTCAAAATTGAGTGCTCGTGAAATGTGAGGCAACGATCATTTTCACTTCCATAGCTTAGCTGTGTTCAGCCCTCATGCCTTGCGTCACCATCCTTTACAATGCGGTAGGTATTCTTGTGTCTCAATATGTCTGCAATTTTGGTCTTTGGGAGTGTAACTAATGAGCAATAATTTATGTGCGTATGTTTAAAAATTGTTGTCAAAAACTTGATCAAGCATAAGTTTGATGAACAGCGGGAGCTAGTGATTGTGATTGATAAAAGTCGCCAGGAAAAATTTGAGGCCTTAATATTCTGATTTAACCCTTTGCGGTCCGTTGTCGGGCAGGGCCCGACAACGCAACACGGCCGTAGCGGTCCGCTGTCGGGCACCGCCCGACAAGGGTGTTTGGGGGTTAAATTTCGCGGTTTTTCTCACAGCGATTTGTGCGCATTCTCTGTATACATGATGCGCCATCTCTTGAGGGATAAATAAACATTGTTTGTTGAAGTTTACTTCTTTTTGCACTAGGGTGCAGCACAATGTTCAGCACGGCTGCTGGATACCAGAGCGTTCTCACTTGCGCGCGGAACAGCACGTTCGTGCGCAATAAACATGATGCGCCATCTTTTGAGGGATAAATAAACTTTGTTTGTTGAAGTTTACTTCTCTTTGCACTAGGGTGCAGCACAATGTTCAGCACGGCTTCTGGATACCAGAGCGTTCTCACTTGTGCGCGCAACCACATGTTCGCGCAGTTCGCTGAGAAGCATGACCACATTTTCGTCGCATGCGTTTTACGGTGGTGCATTTAGTGAAAGCTTCTAGGGGTTTCCATTGTCAATAACTTTATTTTGAGGTGCACACAGCTGCAGAATCATGCTGAGAAAGAACAGCGACACCTGCAGTACCGCCGCAACCTCATCCTACAGCTGGTGGGTGACGTGAGGGCTAGAGCCAAAAATCGAGGCCCGTCTGCGCGGAAGGAGTGCGAGGAAAGGCTAGATCGGAGGAGCCATTTCATCTACAAGCTCCCAGGCCGAAGCAGCAAGGACTGTGCCGCTTCTAGCGTTCGAAAAACGAACGGAGGCAGCAGGGAAACTGTGTTTTTCTGCAAAACCTGCATAACAACCCTGGCCTGCACCCAGGAGAATGCTTCGAGCGGTATCACACGCTGCTCAAATATACGTAGAGGTGTTGCCTGCAGAATGCAAGAGAAAAAATATATATCCTTTGAGTTTTTCTTCCACAGTTGGTGGTTTTGGTAGCGGCGCCACAAACTGGCAAAATAGTTTCAGACCGGAACAGCCGGAAAGTGGGTAAATGTTTCGGACCGCAACGGGTTAAGCATAGGAAACTTAATGCAAAGCCCATAGTAGCATTCTTGATATGTTGGAACAATAAGTTTCAATTGTGGATAGCTCATCAAACCAGTTACTAAATTATTAATTACTGTGCTAATTAATTTTAACTCAAATGCCATATAATCATTTTTTAATGAATGTACCCTCCATGGCTAGAAATAAAGGTGAACAAGTTGTTCTAGTTATTGCGATAGCAATTATATGAACACTCCAAGTGCTTTTCTGCGGTCGTCGTCGCCGTGATGTTCGGTATAAAGTCCTAGGGCGACAACACCGTCTTCGTGCGCCATATGCTGTATGTGCGAGTGAAAGCGCGCGAGGGAAGCCGACGATCGCGGCTCATCTGGCGCCCGCAAGAGAGGGAAGCTGAAAAGAAACGCGCCGCCTTCTGTTGCGCGAAAGGCCGTGAGGGGGATGGGACAGAGGGAGGGAGGGTGGCGTTGTTCTCCAACGGCAACTGCGTATTTCGAAAGCAACTGCGTGCATGGTGCACCGATGATCGCGGTTCAATCTCGCGCGCACAGGAAGAGAATAGGGAATGCAGCGCAGAAGGGATGTGGGGGGGGGGGGGGGGGCGGCGGCGATTACTCGGGCAACAACTGCGTACTTTGCACGGCCGCGCGCACTCTCGCGCGCCTTATCTTGCGAGTGATCTGCAGGCGGCTCATACCTTTGTGCGTGCGATGTTCTTGTCGCTTAGTTTACGTTGAAGTGATGCACAGCACGAAGGTCACTTCGCTAGCTGCTGCTGCCGTGTTTCCTGATGCCAGCATTTTGACAGCGATGTGTCCGCGATTATCGAGTGTGATGTGTTCATGTTTGCCTGCGTGCGCTGACACCATGCTTATTAATTTAGTTAGTAAGTGGATGTTTGCAAGTTTATGCGGCCGATAAATTAACTATCCTTACTTCGTATAGCTGTCTGCTAATGTGCTATCGCAATCGATGCCTTTCGGGCGAAACTGCGGCTTTTTTTTTTTTGCTTTTTTTTTCTTGATGTACAAGGGTGTTTGGGCTTTCTGGGGTTAAAACTTACATATGTAGTCGAACATGTATGTGATGCCAAAGAAATATGCAGTTCAAATATGCAAATATTCCTCCACTAAACTCACACTCCACCTCAACTGAAGAAAGTGGATGGCAGCTAGGCCTCTCGGCAGAAGTGGTCACTGCTCTTCAATGACACTTCACAGCAATTCTTGAGAAGCGTAGCGACTTCCTCAGTCGAGAGGCGGTGTTGTGCTCAACTCAGTGGAGTGAATTAAGAGCTTCAAGTCAAGGATTGTTTGTGAATACGGGGGTAAGGCTACGTATGGTGGTGTTGCTCATAGAAAGAATACTAAGAGTGCTGTGTGCATTTATTTCTTGCTGAGCTCGCACGTGGCGGCTGCATCAATCACAGGAACAAAGCAAACCGTTGTAACGACGTCACGACCCATCCTCCTTTTGGGGGGTACGTACTTAGTAGAAACAAGTGTTGTAAACTATTTGGGGCACTCTGGTTCTTCCTACTATATTTTTTAAGGTGTAGAGCATTTAGAACTTAATGCATTGGGTGAAAAAAAAAATAAAAAAGGCGTTGGAAATGTCAATATACTCCTTGAAGTGCTCCTCACAAGTGAAGCTGTAAAACGTATTTATGAGCTCGGTGTCCACCTGAGCTAAATGGCATGAGATCAGTGGACATAATCCGACATATTCATTCAGTATGAAATATGCATGATACAGTCTAAGCATCATTTCATTGAAATGCAAAAGTCTGTGCCCCTTTGAAATTACTTTTACTATACGGCACTGTTTATTTATATCGAACATAGAACTCAGTCTTGCAGTAACAGCGATATTAGGTTAAAACAATTACGCTTGCACTGGAATTCTTTACCATTGCAGTGCTTTATGGCTCTTGCCCTGCTGGCGTGCGTATGGACATGTCAAGAAAAAAGTCGAGGAAGCCGACACAACCCCGAAGGTGGCAGCCATGGAGGAAATTAAAAATATCAGGTGGCAGCAGCCTTTTATACATAACTTGCAACTACGTCACACCGCGGAACTCTGGGATACGATCTCGCAAGGCGCCGCCATTACCGAGCACATTGCGGCAGACGACACAGCGCCAAGCTGTGCGGATTTCTCATTTCCCGTCGACGCCGTACGTCGCAATGGCGATTTGTGCAATATTTGGCTGCAGTACGAGAAGTAAGTGCAAATCGCATGAAAAGGGACCAGACTCGGGGATGTACTGTTTGCCTAAGGTAATAACAAATCAGTGCGACCGCACAACGGCGCTGTCCGAGAAGCGGAGAGGTACGTACTTGGCTTGCGCGCCTCAACAGGAAGGACCTCAAGAATAGTTTACCTGCAGAGAAACAGTCAAAACAAAATATCGGTCACAGCCTCCTTCATTTTCTGTCAGCAATCACACGAAATCGTTTTTTGTTTTTTCTATTCCCCACAACAGTTGTTCATTCTTGTGTTCGGCTGCAAAGCAAAGAAAAAAAATATGCGGTGACTGAGCACCACAATTGCTGTTTGCAGTGTTGGGCAACAACGGTAATGATCCCGTTTTGAAAGCAGCTTTCCTTCAGGTAATCTAATTTAAGGAAAAGAACCTCGGGGGCATGCAGTAAACTAAACACACTAAAGCTGCTTTCCTTTAACGGAAAGCAGGAAAACGAGTGTTTTTTTTTTTTTTTTTTTTTTTTTGCTTTCACTCTGCATGGCTCATTTCTGAAGATTGTGAAATTCGGTGTACCCCCGTGAACACAAGCTTCTTTCTTAGGCTGATGTATGTCCATGTGGTTATTGCTGTTTTTTTTTTATCATAAAGAGGAGTGCATTCAACTCACCTGCTAAGCAAGACAACTCTTAGCGGCAACATTTGGCAATGAGGTTCCGGACCCATCCGCTCGTAAAGTAGTTGTGCGAGTCGAGCGACTTGTAAGCTTTCATCTGATCTAATGAAACATAACACGAGATAATTTATAATGTAGATAACACGAGATAATTTATAATGTCAACATGGGTAACCGGTGGTAGCAGATCGCAGGGCCTTGGTCCTGCAGTGGACATAAAAAATAGGCTGATGATGATGACTTATTAGCACCGTGCTTATTAGTATGCTTGTACTTACTAAATTTTATTTTAAAATATTGCTTTTTGTGATCATTAAAAAAATAAACGAAAAAAAAAACGTGAATGACAAGCATCATCACGATTTGTACTACAGTCATAGTACAGCCTATGGTATAGCCATAGCTATCCATAGCCGCCTATTATATTCTGTTATTGCTAATTTTTCTGTGCGGCGTGCGCGTGAAAGCGTGGTTATTCTCTGGCGTCTGACAGCAGTGTGTTTTCGAATAGACGATATAATTTTAACGTCTAGAAATGGCTGAACTCGTTCAGAGAAATATCGAGGGCTTCATCCCCGAATTGGAGCAAATGGAAAGGACTGGTCTAGTCACTAGAGATCAAGTCAGGCAAGTGCGCTTCAAGCTGGGTGTTCAGCAAATCTCGGTTGCTGTCGGCGTTTGTTTGGAATTTCTACTCGTCATCACGTATAGCTATTTGAAATTCTAATAATTAATGTTGGCGTGGTGGTTTGACATGCAGAGAGATCCTGAGGCGCAGGAAACGGTTCGAGTATCGTCTGCGTCGAAGAAAGAAGTCCAAAGAAGACTACTTGACTTACATTCAGGTATTAATATTAGACTGTGCAAACGGCAGCAGTATAATTGCACCTGCTACCGCATAGAGCTCTTGAATACTAACTGGAAGAATGTGCTCGATAGGTGATGCGAAATCGCTCGAATTTAATCTTTTATACTAGCGTGTCTTTGCGCTTAACTCCCTTTAGTCATGATGCACTACCAGCCCACATCGCTACCCTTTTTAATCAAGCCCACCCGGCGGCCCTCGTTTAACGATTGTTTTTGGAAGGTATTTCTGATCACAGCAGCTCGAGTCAAAACAAAAGTCTGGTGCCTCAAAGAAACCTCGACTATTAAATTAAAGCCATTTCCGGCTCCGTAGTGCGCATAGCATCATTCTTAAATTAAACGCTGTGAAGGTACGTCGGGCGTACGCGAATACCAGAAGCTAAAGGTACTTCGGATATCACTGTGTCTAAAGGTACCCGGAACCTGGAGTCTAATGATACGTCTAAATATTCCGAGCCCTATGCGTCGCCGGGCGGGTCGCGGCTACGGCCTACCGATTTTTGCATATGTATCGTGCAACGAACCTTTGCATGCGTCTGCTAATATAAAAGACCGACAAGGAGCGAGCACTACCGAGCCATGTGTGTTTCGACACACCTAACCTAACCTAACAGATCGACAGTCGCGTTTATAAAACTTTACCAGCTTCTTTTTGCTGTATTTCATATACAGCGTCGGGTACGTCCGAGGTATCTTTAGCTTCCGGGATACGGGTACGGCCAACGTACCTTTAGATACTTTGTAAATGAAAGTCAGACATGTAAGTGCCTGTGGTGCTGCTGCTGCCTAGTATTGAAAAAAATCACCTTGGGAGTGACAGTGTGTGTGTTGAGCTCTCTGTGCATGATAACCCTTAGCAGTCACCATTAACCTGGAGGGCTCCACTGCGGTGTCCTGTCTGTATTAAATAGATTTTTGACCCGTGTGGCCTCGGGACAGTTAAACTTCATGTGAATAATTTTGCACGTAATGAAGATTGCTGTCACTCAAGTCTGTGGCTTGCCAGCAAACCCACCGACGAGTAACAGCTGCAGGCGACTCTTCTATTACGGTAGACTCACACTTTTCAACTGCGATTTGCTTTTGAGTTTGGAACTACTGCCAACAGTTGTGCCACGACGTCCTTGTGACCATTGCTCAACGGCACGATTTCTGGGATCGAGCGGCCGTATACATCGCCGCCAGAACACTGCACCTTGCACAGCTAGCCACACGGAGTACATTTATGGCTTCCTGGGGCACGGAATTGAAAGCATTTTGTTGGCTTTTCAACCTTGTGTGCAATCAAAAAAAAAAAAAAAAAAAACTGTGATTGTGTTTGTTCATATTTCGTCTCGACATGCAACGGTGATGGGCACTCAACACACTGAGCTGCACCAACCTAGGAGGTGGCGCTGGGCAGCACAATATGCTTGGTTGTGTGCTTCGGTGCTTTTTTCTATGTTAACAGTGAGCCCGCACTTTCCACTGCAATTTGCCTGTGAGTGCGCCAACTACTGCTGACCGTATCGCCACAACTTAATTTGCGTCCATTGCTCAAACGGCGTGATTTCGTACATCGCAGCCAAAGCACCGCGCCTCTTACAACCACACCAGACATGTACACGATACAGGGAAAAAGTAACCTATTACAATTAAAATTACTTCATTCAACAATGTAATTGATTAGTTATCCCTTACTCTTCCTAGACTAGTGCACGTTAAAGAACCCCAGGTGGTCAAAATTAATCCGGAGCCCTCCACTACGGCATGCCTCATAATCATAACTGGTTTTGGCACGTAAAACCCCAGAAAGAAAAACATCCACGACAGTAATTTAACAATTGGTAAAATGTAATCAATTACTTTTACATAGCTTTCCTCCCGGTTTTATCGACATTGCACAAATAACAGTAAATAGAACAAGCTGGCCTGGTTCCTTCAATGCCTCACCTGAACATGCTGTTTATCTTCATTAACAAGTGGTTTAAAAAATGTTTATTATCTCTTTGTCTTGTGAAGACTCCAACAGCGACACTGAAAACTCGCTAGATGTGTGCGTGAAGGGTAGGGTTGTGTTGAAATGTACACCCGTGAGCGAAAGTATACGGGGGGGGGGGGGGGGGGACCACAGGGTCGCCTGAATTTCTTTGTTATTAACATGCATGAATTGAAATTGATGAGTGCACTAGAATGTTTGCAATGCCAAGTTTGGACTGCAGTCTTCACTTTCGAGTTACATTCACAGACAGAGAAGAAAATCAGCTTTATCGTGCAATCCCTGGTTCGTGTGCTTTTGCTCATGGGTGTTTAAACATGTTGTGCACAAGATTGGGGTTACTCGGTCCCGTGACAATCAGGTCAGGATCTTTTATCAAACGCACTGCTTCATAGTTGCTGGGGCTTGGAGAAGGCGCTCCCACTAGGGCCGATGAAAAGCTGAAAAAAATTGTCTATGGATGGTTTCCTGGCATCAATGCCCGCAGTGGCCATCGCTATCGAGTGATGGCCACTGCGGGCATTGAATCATCGGCCAACATCTGATGTAGTGTTAAGATGAGAAAACGAATACTGGGTACCCTGGTTTGCCTGTCTGAACATACACATACGCGAGGCTGCTGCGTGGCACGACAGTGGCCATTCTACTGTAGTTCTTGACAAATTCAAGTGCTAAAAGCTGCACAGCCCATTACTGTTACAGCTTGGCTCGTCAATAAAGTAACTGGTTACATTTAATTAGTTGCTGAAAAAAGTAATTCAATTACAGTGAGCATTACCAAGTAAAAAAGTAATCGGTCAATTACAAAATTACCAAAAATAATTGATTACATGTAATTTGCTACATAAAACTGAACCACATGGAATCTTGTCTCATTAGCGCTTCCTGGGACTCCGAAACGAAAATGTTTTGGCAGATTTTCAACTGTGCATATAACCTACAGATCCAGTAACAGTGTTTTCTTCTTTTAAATTTTGTCTCAAGTTTCAGCGGCAATAAGCACACAAAACCACGGGCCACACTGTTGTGGCGAAACGCACCGAGCTGCGCTTGACTATAGAGAAGACATGCTCCACTGCAGCACAAGGAGGAAGAGCAATGGCGTAGAGGAAGCCCGTACTGTAATATCGTCGCATATTGCTGTCGCGCGCAAAATAGCTCAAATGGAGTTTGGGCTTAAACCCCACCAAACAGTCAAGTGCATGTATAAACGTCTATAGCCATGGAAGAATAATACACTTCTGACTTGCATAAACAAGGTATTGTGTTTATTAGCTTGGTTCATTGTCCTTTTGACTCATTGAAACTAGATTGATGGAAGCATTGGGCCCAGTGAATTGAGAAATAGCATTATAGTGGTGTGGTACATAATGCTTACTGTGTGCATGCCTTGTAAGAGAAATACATATATTGCGTTTTCTTTCTTTCAGTATGAACTGAACCTGTATGAGCTGCTTCAAAAGAGAAGAGCAGTAAGGGCTTCTACTAATACACATTTGCTGCAAACTGTGCACATTGCACTCTAGCTGTTCACTGTTGCTGTATTGTTTTCTCCAGAGGCTCCGAATAACAGACAAAAGGCCCGAGATTGATCTCATGATTGCAAAGAGGATCAACAAGCTTTTTAAGGCAAGCTATATTCCTTTCTGTTGCGTAAAATTAGCAAGCATGTTTGGTAACATTAAATCTGTATTGATCTTTCAATGCAGAAAGCTGTACTCATGTTCAGTGGGGACTCGAAGCTGTGGCTGTCACACATTGATTTTTGTGTGCGCATGGTGAGTGGTTTTTGTGCTATATTGAAGGTTGCTGGTGTTCATCATCATCAGTATATTTATGTCCATTGCAGGGCCTTCGAAGGCCTCTCCCAGTTCTCTCCAATTACCCCTGTCGTGCACTAGCCGATTCCAACTTGCACCTACAAATTTTATGATTTCATCATCCCACCTAATTTTCTGCCGTCCTAAACTCTTGGTACCTATTCTGTAACTTTAATGGTCCACATGTTATTTGCCCTTGTGCATTAAGTGGCCTGTCCAGCTCCATCCTTTTTTCTTAACGCTTTCCCTACCATGGGGAAAATAGGTGTATAGGTTACGCTAAATTTTTTTCTGAAGGAACTACTGCACTCAATATTTTATGCAATACGTAAGCAAAAAGCAGAATGAATGTACTTTTAACAGATAAAATCTTTATCAACGAGATATATGTCATATAAATTGCCAAAATCAAGATTGTGGGATAAAATGGAACAAAGTTTGTAAGGAAATGCTTGTAGCTACTAAGAAAAAAAGTTACGAGAATTATGAGATATACAAAATGTATTGCTGTCTAATAAACACTATCTCCGAAAAAATCAAAATTTACCATTGAACAGGTATTCTTCTACAAAACTTTAACTGCTAGCATTATGGTTGGGTGTGCGGGGCTGCGGTTGCCGATGCGTCATCGTCGCTCTCAAAGTCAAAGTACAATGAAAAAGCAGCATCGTCAGACTCGCTGCTGCTTAATCCATGAATAAAATCAGTCGCAGATGCAGCGGAATCACAAGATCTGCGATCTTTTAAAGTGCGCATGCTGCTCTCGGAGGCGGCATTGCTTTCTACTTTGACAATCGGGGAACTTTGGAGCGCATTCAAAGATCATCGTCTCGTGGAAAAAAAACAAACTGCTGAGAAAACTAAAATATAGTTCTCCTCCTTCACGTCCGATAGCGCAGTGTGTCCGTGAGCGACGCGGAAGGTCTCGAAAGCGGCGCTTCAAACCATCGATAGTGGGCTAACGATGCCCAATGGGCACGGTACGCAAAGAGTTAACGTTAACTACAGTATTGGCTATCCCCGTTTGCTCTCCAATCCACATCGTCTCTTAATGTTTTTGCTAACGTTTTTCGTTCCTTCACTCTTTGCACGGTGTTGCGAAAGGTGAGGTCCGAGCGGCCACGAAGATTTCATGGATGGTGCCGTGCCAGGTGCCAAGAGGAGGAGATATCCAGGGAGATTAGAAAAAACTGTTTTATGTACAAATGTACATACGGTATTTTACAAGAAGGGCTCCATGATATTGGAGCCGTCTACGTGCTAACATCTTTGCAACTTGTAGCGTTTACGTCTCCAAGCCTTCTACATGGTCGAGCGTCCTCACAACACTCAAGTCCCGCTGTTTTATCCCTTTCGTTTCCCTCTTTCACTCGATGAAGGAATACACTTTAGTTCTTTTAGCCAATGGCCACCTCCATCGCGGTCAGTTCGCGGAAGCCACCATTTCCAGTCAAGAGTCGCCTCTCCGTAGCGGTCAGTTCGCGGAAGCCCCCATATCCAGGGAGGGCGGCGGTTGTCTTGAAAGGGCTCCAGGTTGGCGCGTCACAGTCGGCACCGTGCCTCGCCGTAGTTCGGGTGGCGCTGGTAATTTCACGGAAACACACCAAAGGGCGACGTTGCCGTTTAGCGATGCATGAGGCAGCCTGGAGAGTAACTGCTCATCCATCAGTCCCAGGTGACACTTCTCGGCCGCGAGAACCGACAAGCGTGAAGAGCACTTGATAGCTTCCCTGAATGTCTATAAGGCCTCCTTTGTCCCGAAGGACCGCCAGACACAACAACGGTCCTTAACTTCTTCTCGCGCATCTTTGTTAACCTTCAAGTTTCTGCCCAATATGTTAGCACTGGTAGAATGCAATGATTGTAAGCTTGTTTTTCTTTTTCGACGACAGTGGTAAGCTTGTAATCAGGATTTTGTAATGCCTGCCGTATGCACTCCAACCCATTTTTATTCTATAAATTTTCTTCTTGTGATCAAGGTCCCCTATGAGTAATTGACCTAGATAAACATACTCCTGCACAGACTCTAGCGGCTGACTGGCGATCGTGAATTCTTGTTTCCTTGCCAAGCTATTGAATGTTTTGTCTTCTTCGTATTAATCTTCAACCCTACTCGTACACTTTTTCGGTTAAGGTCCTCAATCATTTGTTGCAATTCCTCCCCAGCGTTGCTGAACAGGACAGTGTCATCTGCAAACCGAAGATTGTTGAGATATTTACCGTTGATCCTTGCTCCTAAGCCTTCCCAGTCTAATACTAGCTTGAATGCTTCTTCTAAGCATGTAGTGAGTGGCATTGGAGAGAGTGTTAGATATCTTTAAAAAAAAAAACATTGCCACTTGTAGGATATTACCTTTTTTTTCTGTGAACAGAGGTGTAACTGGCATCATATTTGTCATATGTCATGCTACTTCTGTAGCAGATTGATAGGCAGGGCCCAGCTTCAAAAAGTTTTGTTCTGTAATAATCTTGATGGCTTGCATATATCGCAAGTTCTTGAGGCGACTATGCTTTCATTGTCTCTTCCTTCGATTTTTCTGCTGCTGCTGCTGCTGCTGTCTTGCACGTTGCGTAAGGGGGGGTGTGGTTCGGAGCGTGCATCTTTACGTGAAAGGCATGTGGCAGAGAGGAAAGACGACGCGAGAAACTCGTTTGTAGGTTTCCATCGCGTCGCATGTGCACAATGCCCTCCGGAGCTCCCGGTTGTATTAGCCTCTTGACAGCTGGTAATTATCTGATTTATTGCAAAAGCATTCCAGAAACTGCAGCGCTTACCCTCCTACTAAAGTGCAAAGGGGAGGTAGATAGTATGGTAGAGAGTCCTGCAGGGAGAGAATGGGTTGAACTGATGCTCTTGTGAAATGAGTGAATAACAGCCTTTCCACACTTAGCTCGCAGTTCCCATACAGGGGGTAGGGCGGGAGAGGAAAAAGATTGCGTGAGAAGGCAAGGAAATGTTACTACTATAGACATGACAGCGGTTATGAGCAAACTGAAGGTACTGTACGGTATGGTTCTGCTATTCCTGAAAAAATGAACACTATGTAAATTTGTCAAGCGGTCAACTGACGCAGTGGGTGCTAACGCAAAACTGTATTAAATCACTGCAGGGTCTAGGCGACACTGTCTACCGAAGCGGTTGCACATTGAAACAACATTTCTGTGCCCGTCGTGATATCTTTGTGGCTATGGCATTGTTCGAGGTACTGGGTTAGATCCCGATCATGGCAGCCCCATAATTCTGCCATGATGTGATGTGCCATGTGAGGCAATGACAATGCTCAACCCTCTCAGAGGTTTCGAACAATGGCGCACAACAGTGCCTCAAGCTAACATGTCTCCCTGTGGGGTCTGTGTTCCACGCAGACAAACAGCAGTGGTGCACACAAGGTAACGTTTAACATCAACTCACCACTCTCGTAGTGGACTAAACGTTGAAGAAATATAACATTCGCTGTCAACATCACCGCGAATTATCGTAAATCAATGCTAACAGCACAGAAAGCTTCGCTTATATTGATTCCCACAGTGCGTTGAATCCGCATATTTTTTTATAACTTTACCTTCTTTTTAATCCATTCCCGGGACCTTTTGCAGGGCTGGAACCATGCTGTGGGAACACTTTACACCCGCATGCTAAATCTTCATAGTCACAGGCCAGGTGAGCTGTCTTTATGTTATCGCTGTTCTCACTGTGCCCTTCAGCCATTATTTTTTCACATACCATATTGTTGCCAAGTGCTGCTCGAGACGAAGCTGAGGATTTTCTTTAGGCGCGTATGGAGGTTCGAGTTCATAACTGGTATGTGTGCTCCTGTGTCAATCAGTGCTGTCACAGCTACACCGTCCACATCCAGGCAATGTGAACAGTGTATTTACTTGATTTTAATGTGCCGTTGATTGTAACGTGCATCCGATTTTCATGGCCAGGAGTGGTTGCTCACTCACCTGCTTTTTGTAAATGTATTGTTGTAAATGTGATTTGTTCTGACTTGTAAAAATAAAGATTTATTGCGTCCCTGCTATGGTGAACTGGGCATCACTCTTCGTCGCTGTCGGAGGCCTCCTTATTACTATCAGCAACCCAGAACATCTCACATTCAGTGCCATCTTTGGCTTTTGAAACACATTAAAACGCCTTGGAGACCATGGCAGCCTAATAATCTTACAGAGCGGGCACAAAGCTACCACAGTATTTGCAGCTGCAGCAACATTGCATTGGATAACAGAAATGTTTAAGGCCAATGCAGTTTTGGTTCGCATTTAAATCTAACAAGCATTTAATTTTTCAATGATTTTTTTTCCTAAAGAAAGGCACCTTATAGTAGAGTGAAAATGGTACTTGTGATGTCGTGTTAATGATGTCTAACAATATACCGCTATGTCTTTGTCTTCATCAGTTGGCTGTTTCAAATTTTTACATGTGGCCGCTGTTCTAGACATCATTCCTTCTCGTCACACTTTCTTAATGTATGTCAGCATGAAGCAGAAAGGCACAAGACAGCTTTGTGTTTTAGTAAAACATTTTCTTGGACGAGTTGATTAATAACTGAAGAGAAAAACAGAAGCGTGAAAAAAACAAGGATGAGACGAGTACATAGGACTGATGCTTCCTGTGTGCCAGTCTTGTGTATTCGCCTCGTTGTCGTTTCTTTCGCACTTCTGTTTTCCTCCTCATGTATGTGCCTTGTCCCTTTCTGTTCTGCGCTGACATACATTCACAATGATGTACCAACTCGCCTTAACTACCACCTTTGAGCTACTCCTTCCTGTGTCGCGACCTCCCACTTTTTAAACTGACCACATTATTTCTTGCCATCGATTATCAATATTCATTGTATTGCTGGGTGATTCCATGTAAGATCGAACAAAGGGTGGCCGGTCGGCCTATTAAATTTATTTCAAAATTTTATATATTGTTCCCTGATGAGTGGAAAGAAAATATCTGCAATGGGGTTTTGCTGACCCGCCGTGGTTGCTCAGTGGCTATGGTGTTGGGCTGCTGAGCACGAGGTTACGGGATCAAATCCCGGCCACGGCGGCCGCATTTTGATGGGGGCGAAATGCGAAAACACCCGTGTACTTAAATTTAGGTGCACGTTAAAGAACCCCAGGTGGTCCAAGTTTCTGGAGTCCCTCACTACGGCGTGCCTCATAATCAGGTTTTGGCACGTAAAACCCCATAATTTAATTTTTTTGGGGGGTTTTGCTGGCAAAAATTTTTTTGAAGCACTGCGAATCAATAATGATAAGAGGTGGAGTGCCGCGCTCACCTGCTCTGCTGTTTTGACCAACATTGGTTATGAATTACACAAAATATATTAAAGTTAGGTAGCTGAAATTTCTCTAAATAAATATATGCACGTTTTTGCTTGTGTTCAGTTATTTTTGGTTTTTGTGGGTAGTGTAGATGTTTCTATAAAAAATCTCAAAATCGGCCCAGGAAACGTTTGTCTACTTTGCAGGTTTTTATCTCAAAAAAGGCTTGTGGTAAAGCGGCAACAATTCCGCATTACGTTCTAAGCATACTTATTTACCAAACTGCTAAAGCTTATATTTATATAAATTTTCAATAAAGAGATACTATTGGGCTAAATTCAAGAAAACACTGAACAATGGAAATTTCTGATGGCAATTAAAAAAAAAACACAATTTTTGATATTGCTTATCCTTTGCCCACTTATTCTCCTCCCCATCAGCTTTCACAATCATTAAAAAAATATTGCATAATTTTGTTCCATTCTTAGTTACAGCCTGTCGAATGAGACCCTTACGCAAGGCTCAGCTCACCATGCAGGTCTGAAGATTCTGGCATTTGTGATCGCATACGACTCTTGAGTTTTGGCATGACATTGTATCCAGTCATTTATGCCTCAAAGCTGCTAGTTAGCTGTGGGACAAACCGTAGTGAATGAATCATAATCAGTTTTGTATGCGTGGGGTTCCTGTATGCGCTGCGGCATCGGAGAGCACACAGACGTTTCGCGCAAATAACCTCTACGAAAACGAAGTCAGAATTCGATATCCAGCTATGATAACCCAAAAATAGGATAAAATTCAATGAGCAAGCAACGGTATTCCAAATAATCTATAGCGTAATGGAAAAATTGTGAAGGTAATGGAGAACCGCTTCATTAAAACAGAATTTGTTTCTGGGCTGCAATCGTTTATTCGAATGATTCGAGAACGCTGATTGCCTTCATTCCTGTACACAGTTTCTTCCATGCAGACCCGGCTATGCGTGCCATGTGCAATTCAGGAGATGCTTCCGTTGACCTGGATAGCTGCCAGGCATGCCAAGACTGAATGCCATGGAAGGCGGGCACTTTCTTCCACTCATCCTTTTTTAAGTCGCGGAAGGCAACTTCTTTTTCTTCAAGGTGTATTAGATGCACACCTTTCAGTCTTTCTAATAAAATTGTTACAAAGTCTCTGGCTGCCCGAATTGCACTTACAGGGCTTGTTCTCTGATGCTTTACGAGTCCTCTAACTCCGTCGCATCCATTTTTCCCGTGTCCAGTTGCTGAGAATATCCATTGGGTATTGGGACAATCGCTCTTTCCGAACTCGAAAAGCCGGTATCTATTTTTGAAATGACTGGCGGCTCCATCACTTACATATGTAACCTTGGAGTACACCGGCAGGTTATCGTCCACCCATTCTTTCACTTTCTTTAGAGCCAAGCAGGCGTGAGCGGAGTCGTGGCTCAACTCGTTACTAACAATAGCGAAACCCTCCATAGATTTTTTCGTTGTAACCACGCATGTAAACAAGGATACTTACTGCTTTTGCCAGTGGTATGCCTGAACTTCGTCAGGAAGCACGACAGTCCAGTTTTCGGCAAAATCAAAGTGGAATACAATGCTCCCAGGCTGTGTACATTGCTTTTCCTTGTAGATAGCTTTGCCTTGTGTCTTCCTGATGTGGTTGTGCACGATCCACTTTGCCACTAACACCCGAGGATGATTCAAAAAAGTATCGGCATCCAAAACCTTTTTCACAAGGTCGCCTGCCTCCCACGTCGCTAGCAGTATTTCTTCTTCTTCTGGGATATTAAGTTCCTCCACTGTCAGGGACCTGCCTTTTAGACACTGATTGCATTTGCCTAAAAGGCACTGTGCTGATGACGGAATGCAAATGAATGCTGAGTGAAGGTCATCAGAATTGATTCTGTGGCCAGTAATGTTCCCAAGAGCGGCAAGGCAAAGTTTATAGTTGGCGCAAATGACAGAAACGCACACATCATGCTGGGCATAACATTTTACCCAGCGCGGTCGCAAGGTGTAGAATTTTGATAGGCCAATGCCAGAATCAGGATGGTCGTCTTTGTATATGTGGAATGCCTCTCTAGTAGATCTGGTCATGAAATGCTTTGTTACTAATACTTTTTCTCCATCCATCGTAACCGACAAGACATCCTTTCTATTAGGGCTTGGTCTCGAGCATTCCAACTAGTCCTTCGTGTAGTACTCACGTGCCGCAGATACGCACTCAGGGCTCACCTTGTGCCTGGTGAAAGGATCCGGTCGGTACCACACAGTGATTTTCTTTCAATTTCCTGGACTTGTTGATTTGATACATCGATGCCTCAGGAATAAGGTTCTTAATCTCATGTTTAGCTGGTGTTGATGGCAGGAGAGGGAGAAGTTGATAACGTTCCTGGGGTGTCGTCGATGCTGCATAGACTTGCCGAAAGCTTTCGGTCCACTGCTTGCAGAAGGAGCACTTTCCTTTGGCTGAATTTCCCGATGCATCACATTTGTTGTACGCCCGGCGTATCTTGTTGCGAACATTTTCCGCTACCGCCTTCTGCACCTCACTTTGTTTTCTTTTGATGTAAGTAGGCCTGTCCCGACTTCTCACTGCACCTGGACGTTTCAAAGGGGACACGCAGGTAGTCGCAATGATCTGGTTGACGACGTTGATTTCTGCTTCAGGGGGCATAAAAATGTCATCGCTCAACTGTGTGTTCCGTGAGGATATTTCATTGCAGAAGTAGCGAAAGCACGGGTAGCACAAGTAGTCCTCTTTGACAGTTACTGACCTTTCGGATGTTAAAAGTTGCTCCAAAGCATCGACGTCTACGTCGGTAACTCTGCGAAAATTTCACTTCTTAGCAATGAGCTTCTTGTGCTTAGAAAGGTAGTCAGCACAATACACTCGCTCAGAGCTATACTTTGCCGCCATGAGACGCACAGGAACAGTAGAGTAAGAGCAAAGCGCAAGCACTATCGGTGTCAAATGAAGTGTGAACAGCGGATCGATTCAGGCTATCTCATGTCAGGCCGTCTGCTGTTCAGGCAGTCTGCTGCCGTAATCTGAGATATGCGCGCGCATCCAGTTACCGATAGTTTTGCTTTTGTTTCCCTTGGCATTCTACATCTTGCTTTGCCACTGGAGTGCCACGTTCATACTTTCCACCTTTTTCGGTACTACTGGCCTTTCAAAAAACAGAAATCCAATCCTGCCTGCATTTTATACATTTAGCGGGCAAGAAGTCGGATCTACAACAATTGCTTATCCTTGCGTAAAGGTCTCATTCGACGGGCTGTAACTACGAATAGAACAAAATTATGCAATATGTTTTTAATGATCATGAAAGCTGATGTGGAGGAGAATAAGGGGGCAAAGTTTAAGATATATCAAAAATGGTGTTTTTTTTTAAATTGTCATCAGAAATTTCCATTGTTCGGTGTTTTCTTGAAGTTAGCCCGATCGTATCTCTTTATTGAAAAGTTATATAAATATAAGCTTTAGCACTTTGGTAAATAAGTATGCTTAGAACGTAATGCGGAATTGTTGCCACTCTACCACAAACCTTTTTTGAGATAAAGACCTGCAAAGTAGAGAAACAAACGTTTCCTGGGCCGATTTTGAGATTTTTTTATAGAAACATCTACACTACCCACAAAAACCAAAAATAACTGAACACAAGCAAAAACGTGCATATATTTATTTAGAGAAATTTTAGCTACGTAACTTTAATACATTTTGTGTAATTCATAACCAAAGTTGGCCAAAACAGCAGAGCAGGTGAGCGCGGCACTCCACCTCTTCGTCATTATTGATTCGCGGTGCTTCGAAAAAATTTTTGGCAGCAAAACCAATTGCGGATCTCTTATTTCCACTCATCAGGCAACAATATATAAAATTTTGAACTAAATTTAAAAGGTCGACCGGCCATCTTTTGTTCGATCTTACATGGAATCACCCTGCTGCTCTTGCTTCTTATTGTACAGCCGGACCATGTCACTCATCCCCATAGTCTCATGCAGTTGTCATACAGTTTCATGTTAACATTATTTCTTAATGATTTTTATAATGCAAAGTATTTTCTCAGTGGGGCCATGCAAGAATGAAATTCAGAACATCATTGTATTGTGCAGGTTCCAGAATATATTACAGTAGAATCACAATGATACGATCACACCTGATATGAATTAAGAGATACAAATTTTTTGAAAGTCCCAGCTCAATTCCATTAGCTTAGAATGTGCTAAGTTTCGAATGTTGCTAACTGCCTTTCATGCCACGGCGAATATGAACAATCAAGCCGCTGTGCAATCCCCGATGGAGCCAGCGAGGAGGCCCCGGCGCACTGGTACAGTGCAGTCCACTTAGAACGATACCACATATAATGATATATCGGTTATAACGATGAGTTGACTTAAGACTGTAGGGATGGGCGAATATTTGGTATTGTCGAATATTCAATCTAATAATTCTATATTCGTTATTTGCTTCGATTCGAATTCAGGTATTCAATATTTTCGAATTATTCGGCGCTCCCGAATAGGCAGCCAGAAGCCACAGCCAGCCGGTACACATCTCGGAGGCTATACTTCATGCCATGGCTGCCATATATCAATCATAAATCTCGAAGGCTATATGTTTTTGCATTAAAGAGCCGTAAATGTGCGACGCAAGAGAGCAGAAACGGCGCTAGCATACAACCGAAATGAAGTGGCGGAGTCTGCATCGCCGTAGTTATCAGCAGAAATCGTTCGTGAATGACAGCAATGATGGAATGCTTCGTGCCTATTTGTGCCTTTATTGCGTTTACCACCATGCATAACAACGCATTGGCCGTGGGATTTCATAGTCGCCACCCATGATCGCGTCGATAGCTGCCGTGGTTTCTTCCGCAGCGGTTGTGGCAATAAGTATTTTCATTTTGACTCTTCGCACGTCGGCCATGTGCCTAAAAAGCTGCGTAGTGGCCATCCACGATCGCATAGATAGCGACCACGATTTCGTCTGCGGTTGTTGCAGCGGTGCGTCGGCTGCTTGCCTTAAGCACCGCAGAGTCGCCGTTCATAATCGCGTCGATAGTGGTCGCGGTTGTGACAAACAGTTGTTTCGGTTTGACTTGGTGCAAAGCTGTCGAGGATGAAGACCACCGGCTACATCGCGATGGGCGTGCGATCTGTTGGTGGGCAGCTTACTGGCGAAAAAATAATTGGGATGTGCACGCGGTAGTGCAAAGCGTGTCGCAAATGATGGCGCGCGCCGCGGCCGTGCTGCGAAGGAAGTCGTGAGGCCTCGATCGCCGCTGCGAGAGCCAATCAGTCACGAGATAATGAGAATTCCAGCTTCCGCACTGCTTTTGTGCAAAAAAGCAAATGGATTTGCTTATCCATTACACTAATAAAATCGTGCTGACGTAGTAAGCATTTGCTTATTGTTTTCTGGATACCCTGATAATTAGGCATTCGGTTAATTCGGACGTTTTTTTTCGGTCCCGTGAAATGTAATTCACGGGATTTTCGGTCCTACGTTTTACTGTAATATGTGCATATACTATTCGAACTATTCAATTCGAAATTATTCGACCGAATCACTATTTGCTTCGAGCCTCAAATTCACTATTCGCCAATTCCTACTTAAGAGTTATCGTGTAGCAGCGCCCGCCCGTTACAAAGGGACCTGCCACAATTCATCATCATCATCATCACCGCATTGCTGGCGGTCGTGCGAGTGCGACAGAAAAGAAGGAGAGAAAGAAAGAAAAAGAAGAAAAAGCGATAAGCAAGCGGCGCCATACTCCCTTCACAATCTCCCTCTTTCTCTCTCTCAGCGACCGCAGAAATGCCCCGCGGAAGCAGCGGGAGGTGAGCCGACAAAGCGCAAAGCTGTGTCGCTTGAGACGAAGCTGCAAATTTTGCAAGACTCGAAGAAGTACGAGCTTGCACAGTCGATGATATCGAAGATTATGAAAACCTGGAGTGCCACGATCATGAAGGCTAGAAGCATTGGCCATGTCGTTCAACGCAAAAGGCGGGGTTTGTGTGCCAGGACGAAACCCCCATGAACACGGTGGAAGCCGCTGTCATTTCCCTGGGAGCACATCGCTACTGACGGTGAAATAGGTGGTACTTCGATGGAGGAGTTTCTGAGTGCAGATAGTGCTGCCTCGTTCTGCGAAGAGATCTCTGACGGGGCAATCGTCGAGACAGACAGCGGCGTTGTGCGAAGGAGGCGACGACAGCAGCGGCAGTGACGATGAGATTGACAATGGCCCATGTTTAACACTGACCCCGATGTTCAACCAAAGTGCAGTGTCGTTGATCAAGTCGCTCATTGATTTAATGCACGCTAAATTATAGCCGCCAGCTTTCATGCATCAGCTGGACGCGATGCACACCGCGATTGTGAACCAGAAACTTCCGCGAGAGCAAGTGCAGGTTTCTGACTATTTCAGCGCGCCTAACGATTCAAACGCTATTTAGAGGTATAAATGTTTTATTTTTCACAGCCTACTTTCTACAACATGATTTTTTATCACCAGTGGCAAATTTTGTTTCTGGCCTACAAAGGTATGTTCGGCAGCTTTTTTTTTTTTTTTTCCAACGGCAGTCCAGATATAGCAATCATCGGTTATGAAGATCATATTTTTTGTTCTTTTTGATATCTTTATAAGTGGCACATAGATATCTGCGGGTAGGAGGGTTTGTTCCTTAATGACGTACTCACAGCAGCCACTTCTTTCCTATCCTTCCACGTGACTGTTTTGCATGCCACAAATGCATCGTCCACTGTCAAAAGCAGGAACATTGCACAGCTGTCACTGGCCTTTAAGGCGTTTATCATACATATTCTGAAGCACAGCAATTTCAGTCTGTGATGACATGTTAGCATGAATCCAGCGAAGATGGCAAATATACTCCCATATCGTTCTTTGTCCATGGCTTGGTACGTGGTGTATGACATTGCATGCGCTCGTTTAACGCTTTTTGCATCTTCCAGTCCCACCTGGCCTCAACAACAGCCACGAGAACACAGTCTAGATACTGACCCAGTGGAACAAAACACGGAGACTAACACAAACCTGCACACACGATGCCTTTGCCACGGTACGAGACCTACGGAGCAGCACATGCATGAGCACACACCACCGCAACAAAACCGCCATTGTGCCTCGACAACATGGCCGCTAAAGTGAAAAATACCATGCGACTTCCTCCACACTTTTCTCCTAGCGTGCGGACTGGATAGGGCCTCTCCTCAGTTTTTTTCCTTCCTCTATGTCATTGACAGGGGCACAGGCGGTCGAAAGGTTCCACTTTCGCTTGACTCTGCGCCACCTGCATTTTATTGTTGCACTAGTTTCATTAACGCTTAGTGCTGTGCGGGTCTTGCTGGCTCGTGAAACTCCCACAAACTGCAAGAAGTTGAGAATTCCATGTACATGTGATGGTGCAGGATGCCTGAGCGGTCCACACAACTTGACTAACATTTGTTATTGTGAGGCATAAATGAATAAAAATAAAAGCCTCTGCCCGCACCATAAGAATATAGCAGGTGTAGCTGTAGCAGCAGCGGTGAATTGAATGCTTTGTCTTGGCTTGGTTTCTCGATGGCGGCGGTTTTGCGTTTCGTGCAAGACATTGGAGCGCCGTCTATCGGGTGCCATTTTACTCATCGACGGCAGTAAAGAGCGGCGATGGGGTATGCTACATCACTTTCCGGTCGGGGGCAGCTAATTGAATTGCGCTAAACGTATGCGGACCCTTCATACACAATTGTTGCTTAAACTAAGTCTTTTCTTGGCATGAAAGAAGAGCTCTAAGATTTCTGGAATGGTATTTTAACAGTTCGCGTTGACTTAATATTTGCCTTTAGTGTCCCTTCAACTCCCCCCCCTAAAGAAAAAGGCTTTGCTTTGGGCATTGTCATGCAACTTTTCAGCTGTTTTCAGACACCTTGTTACTTGATCAGGAGCCAGAGATCGCACACTACCCAATCTTGCCACGTCTGCAAGATTGGTGGCATTTGTGTTCATGAGTAGCCTCATCTCTTCTTTGGCGCACAATATGAAGCAGTTTCGCTACCACAAAGAAAAGCAGCAAACAGATTTCCTTATCTTGCGCAAATCATGTCCTTATCACCATAACGGAGCAGCTAGGACACAGTAACGAAAGAAACTTGTGATAGCCAGACAAATCTTTAAATTTCGGCTTGGGAACACACGATGTGGGAATCTGCCAAAATGTGTGCAAAACGAGTGCGCCAGTGATCCAAATTTGTGTCAGCCAAAGAAGCACTCCCTGCACGCCGCGTGACTGCAGTAACCAATCGCGACGCTAGTTTTCCCCTTATCGCACTCGCTTTTGTTACTTTTATTTCTGCATGGAGAAATGCAGCGTTGCAGCTATCAGAATCTCCGATTTTTCGTGTTTACGGCGACACCAAGATGACAGTGCTATGTAAACGGAAAGCTACGCTCGCGTGATCAGCGGTGCGCTTCACAGGTTCCGATTTCGAAGACAACACACTAAGAAAGTGTAATTTTCTCAAATTCTGCTGCATGTTTCCTGCAAGTATTTCATCATGGGTTAAAGAAGGGTCTTAAGATTGCAAAAAAAAACGAGAGGAAATTTTCAGCAAGTCGACCATTTCGTTGCCAATTTCCCTTTTGCTGGATTTTTTATGCTTTTTGGTGATGGGAATTTTTCCGCCGTCCCGAGAGATTCACATTATCGAGATTCCACTGTATCATACAAAAAGGGTTAATAGACCGTTTTAATATTGCGGAAATGGCACCACGCTAAATGCAAAAAAAACAGCGGGGTCAGACTGCGCATGCTCAGAACGCTATTTCAGTTTTGCGCATGGCCTACGTCCTCTATTTTTCGAATATAGCAGAGACACTAAACGCTCGCTAAGTTTTTAGCGTTGCAAACGTGGCAGCACCCTCGGAATTGACGGCTGCCGCTTTGCAGAAATCGTCTCGTCCTGCTGGCTTGTAGGACTCACTGATTTACAAATGAATGATGATGCTGGTTTTCGCTCCGGGTATTCTGGCTTCGATAACGGCCTACGGTGGATAAGGCAGCATTGTTGTCGCTGTCGATTCTAGGTTAAGCACACTCCACATGCACAGCGAAAGCGGAACTCTGCCTGTAAACACTCGTCAGATTGAGGAAAGAAATCTTAAAATTATTGTTGCCCAATTTATTTTATTAATAATTGTTTACGTGCTTCAGTTGTTTTGAACTTACTAACAGCATCCGATATGTCTCAAAGTTTTTTACCGATCAATTTCCGTGCCCGAGCGCTTGACTATGCAGGCTCTTTTCAAGGCTTGGCGTGGAGCCACACGGCTAGTTTGGTTGTCGAGCTGCTCAGTTTGCTGCTTTGACTACTCGCAGCTAGATGGCGCAGCGAAGTTTTGCGCTTAGCGGCATATCGTTGTCTTACGCTATACTAAAACTCTATCGAACAACATTCTGCTAAGATAAATTTTAGCGTGCGTAGCACGCTAACGCTAGCGCAAACATTTTCCGCAATACTAAAACTCTAATGTGGTTCAATGTAGCCCTCATTGATGATATACTTTGTAGACTGCTTTTTAAAAACGAGGTTGTTGAAGCTGGCTGCTGTTGTTCTGTCAGAGATCTGGGTGGCCGCTGCAAAGTGGCAGCTGGAGTGCAACTCCTCTCCAGAAATGGCTCGTAAGCTGCTTCAGCGGGGGTTGTTGTTCAACAGCAAGTCATTCCTGCTCTGGCATGAGGTAAGGCCCTTTCTCTAGTGTCGGCTGCATGTTTGACTGACTTGTATTGTGGTGAGGTTTTCCATGGCTTAACTTTCTGTTAAATGGTTACAGTACTTCCGCATGGAACTGATTTTCGTTGACAAGGTGGGTCTTACAATATCAGCAAATACTACCTTTGTATTATCCAATTGAATAAAAAAAATTTTTCTTTTGTTCTTCTAGATGAGAAAAAGGAAGGAAGTTCTTGGCATTGAGGATAAAAAGGTAGGTCTGGTGTGGAGTCATCTACACACATAAAAAAGCCTTAGAAATCTGGTAATTTTATCAGAAGTTCTAGCTTAAGAGTCGTTCACAGAATCAGTGGGAACTAAACAAAAATCAATCTACAGTGGAATCTAGTTGATACGATTCTGTGGAATCTAGTTGATATGATTCTGCATAATACATTTTTCGGGATAATACGTTTTTTGTTCTTTTCCTGGCCAATGTCTTAAAGGAGCAATGTATTTCGGATAACACGATTTTAGGATAAGTTTTATTTTCAGGTTCCCGTAAAGATTGTATCAACGAGATTCCACTGTATTTGGCTTGAAGGACTAATAATATCTAAGTTCATCTTAAAAGGATGCTACTGTAGCAATGTTGGCACATTGCCCTTCTCCAGAGAGGAATTATTCCGCCATTTATCATGAATGTAAGTTTTTTACAGTTAGCCTAACTACTATACTAAGATCCTAGGTCGAGCTAGGTTTGTAGATTGTGTTGGAGTAAAAGCAACCATGTAACATCTAAAGAGGCCGAAGGCCTGGGTATGACAGACAGGCGAGTAACAAATTGAAATTTTTACAAGCAGAAGAAAGCGTTAAGTGCACTTTGCTGCCATGTCACATATTATGGCAGTGAGTGGACAAAGCTGTTTATAGCTGTTGATCATAGTGCAATATCATTGCATATAACAAACAGACAGTGTTTGTTCTATTGCGGGAGAATGCACCAAGACTGATAAAAGATACTGCTTTCAAATGCGCTCAAACTTGATTCAGATTAGAAAGTATGTAGCAAATATAAATAAAATATGGGCAAACTGTGACCAACAAAAAAAAGTGATGGTGACTTACGTATAGGTTGCCAACTTGGCAAGCTGTAATGCACCAAATTATATCTTGTTGTTGTGTTGCAAGTAACTAGATTACTGATTTTAGGTCTTAATTGCAGCCTCTCTGCTGCAGTCATTTCGTTTAGGCCGTGAAATTTCGCAAAGATGCTTTTTACTAGAAATTTTACGTAATAATATAAAAGGATCTGCTATATTGGTAGTGCACAACCTTGGTAGCTATATTACAAAGCACCATGTGTTTGAGAAGGCACAATTAGTTAACGCTGTAATATCTGCTAGCCACAGGAAAGTCAATTAGCTTTGTTTTTGAATCTTTTATGTTCTCAACTTAAATAGCAGAGGCAAACAAGAAAACCAGTGCACTTGGTTTCAAAGTTTTTTCAGCTGCCTACAATCAAAATGCACACATCACCTTACACACATCACAGGATTGCATGTCACGTGGACAAGAGGAATTAACTAGTGTCATCATCAGTGAGAGTGCGCTTCTTTCTTTAAAAAGATGCAGTGGAATCTCGTTGATATGATCTTCACGGGAACCGGCAAATAAAGCGTATCATCCGAAAATCGTATTATTGGGAAAAGAAAAAAAAAATGTGTCATCCCAAAAACTGTATTACGCAGAATCGTATCAACAAGGTTCCACTGTATATAGGTTCCTATTGACATAAATCTCTGTGATACTCAGTGGAGATGTTTAAAACTGTACTGTTTACCACACTTGGTTATCCTGTGTATTCAAACCGGTTTATGGCCTCCTTAAGTTCTTCCATTATTGCCCATGCTCACTAAAAGTTTGCTTACTGTGTTATTTTCTTTAAGGGCGTGCTGAGTGTAAACTCTGCATGCAGTGATGGGTGCAGATGCACGAACCCCTATAAGCGATGATATTGACTTGGATGGAATGGTTACACAAGATTCATCACGCAGAAGTAAAAGTGAAAATAGTAGACTTATCAGCATGTGTGCATTAGTGAGCAAGTGAAGGGTTAGTGTTGCAGGTGGGAGGGAAGGGCAGAAGAAAAAGGTGATTACACCAGATTCTGAAAAAAAAAAAAAAAAATGTGCTCCATTGGTTCTGTGTAACAATATTGAGAACCCTTGCCCTAAGGTATGAATGTATGGCCTGGTTATGTAGTAATTTTCGGTACTTTTCTTGTGAAGGATGATGGAGAAGCTGAAGATGCTGTGCTCAAGGCAAAGATCCCTTCACTCATCTACGATGCAGCTGTCAAGTCCATTCCAGGTGCTTTCATTACACTACATTGCTAACCTTGCCATGGTCTTGATAGCTGCAAGGCTGTTACTACTTTTACTGTCTTCAGTAATGAAACCACAAGAAGGCTGCTGCAGCCAAGAAATGGCGTGTGTTGTATTGCAGCTCTTGGGTTATGGTGCTCCCTGCAACGGGGTCATGCATGCTAAGCTTGGGTGCATACTTCGACTCTTTCATTGCCGTGGAAAAATGTGCTACACTTTGTAGGTTCTTGTAATTATTTTTTGTAATAATATTTTTTGTAATTTTGTAAATATAATCGTGGTTACAGTGTCATTTTATATATCCATATAAAGCTAAATAAGTGTACTTTCTAAAGACATTACTTTTGAAAACAAATAATAGGGTGTGACAAGTAATATTATTTATATAAAAAAAGACTTATTGAAAATTGCATAGAAAATTTTCAATGTGGTGCTCATAACACAAAAGGAGAGAAGAAAAAAGAAAAATAATCTGAAATATACAAAATGTTTGCAAATCAATTGTCTATAAATGGAAAAGTTTGAATTATCTAGCATGTAAAGCATATGAGTTACACATTTAATTATTCTGCCTAGTGAAAACTGCCCTATTCCATCAGGTGCCGCAATTATAGTTTTTCTCTCTACAAATTTTGCAAACACAATAATACAATGGATTATTGAGAAAAAGAGAAATAAATGAGCTATTGAACCGTGCGTATTATAGGAGATTAGGCTAAATAGCAGCTCAGAAAAAAAATGTCACATATGAAACATAACCCTGAACATGGCACCCAAACACCGTAAGGTATGCCTTTACCATAAAAAAAAGCTTTAAATTGTGTAAGCAGCAAATAAAGCTTCACATTACAATGTATAACAATAGAATACCACTTGTGGACAGGAGAAAATCGGCAGAACGACGACTTTCGCGCGAGGGTCCGGTGATTGGATCGTCTGCCATTGTCTTGAACAAATGAAGCGAACTGCACTCTTTGAGCCGCCATTAAAAATCACCGCTGTTTGGGAAAAAAACGAAACTACTCAGGAAATGAAACACTAGTGCTTAGAAAATCCGCTAGATGGTGCAGCTAGTCCATAGGAGCGCCTGTATTTTTAAATTTTCGCGCGGCGACTTTAGGTCACTGGTGACCCAAGTTCAATGGGTACGGTAACAAAAGAATTAAAGCGAATTATGTTGTTGATTAAGTAGCAGAAGTATTGTGGGTATGCTCGACTCTCTTGTGCCCCCTTACGTTGGTTTCCCCGCATGGCTCTTGAATCTCCTGTAATCAATCTTCCCTGTGTAGGTAGGCGCTGCTGGCGGTCGTTGTAGTTGCAGAATAGTACGAGTGTTGCGCTACTAATGCCACCTAATGGCGGGGTTACTCCAGTGCAAAAGGCAGTAGCCTCTTCCTCTTTGGCTTAGAATTGGCTGGGTGTGCGGGCATCTTGTGCATCTGTCGGCACGCTTCGCGGGACCATCCCGAGAAAGGCTTTGAAGCGAGGCATCGGGAGGGATGGACACAATTGTTTGATTGCATCGCCGTTAGCGTGGCTGTACATGTGAACGATGAGGCTTTGGTGACCAGCATGGGGGTGAACAGACATATTCGCTTGAAATACTGTCGTGGTGAGTCGGACTTCCTTAATTCATCAGCACCCATCGGCACATTCTATTGATATGTAGTAATTCGGCTGGCTAGATTGGTGTATAAAAGGCACAATTTTGATTGTTTGCACTACCGTGTTGTCGTTCCTTTGTCCCAATGGCACGTTTGAGGTCCCACAGTATTTGCAGCAGCTAGTATAAGTTATTGAGTGTTAATGAACTAATACTCCTGACGTTGGTGCTGAACGATGATTGTTAAGGTTTTTTTTTCTTGCTCTTTGTAGGCATTGATTTTGCCTTGTCCTTCCTGCCCATCTGTGATGCCTTTGACTTTGCTGACCACTTGGCAGAGCGGATACTGGAAGAGTGAGTCCAAACATGAGCTTGGCTTATTGTTTCAATTAAGATTCAGAATTATAAATCTCCATGTAACAAACATAAATATGTTTAATTAAATCAGAGATGTTTCTCACTGATATCAGTGTGTAATAAATATTGGATACAGTCGAACCCGGATATATCGAACCCACATGTGACGAATTATTGTGTATAACAAACAGCAGTAAAATCGCCTTGAAAATTTTGTAGCGTGAGCTACACTGGTCGAGGTTGAGCAGTTTCGTGTGGCTCCTGGAGAGCCGTGCTGCGCATGCGCGAGGAGTAGTGACGTCACACAACGAACAGCTGGCGCGCCGGAGCCGCCACCGCGCGTGCCTCGCCGGTCTGCGCATTCCAGAGGAGTGACGTCAATAGCCACGGCAGACGCACTGGCGCCGGCGCGTGTCCAGCTGTGCGCCTCCGTTGCGCAGTAGCCAAGTCTGACGCTGCGCCGGAGCCGCTTGATAGTGCCTCTCATTTTGTGCACATGCGCAGAGGTATAAGCGGGGGTATACATATAGCGGGGCGTTTGCCAGTGTGGTATAGCCATGGAGAAGGAGAGCGAAATTGCTGCTCAGCAGCGCAGAAGAGCGGAGAAGCTTAACTCATCGGATCCCGAAGTAGTTGCCTGGCAATTAGCGGTTGAGTGTAGGAAGGACGAACAGAAGAAGGCTAAACGTGCTGCGGAGACACCGGAGCAAAGGGAGGAACGTCTAGCAAAGCGGCGTTGCCAGGAGACTGAGCGACGTGCCCGACCATCTCGTGCTACGTATATCCTGGCATAGCCGAGCTAAGCAACTGCTAATAGATCGAATTACCTATTTTTCGAACTTTTTTTGCGATTACCTTCAGTTTTGATATATCTGGGTTCGACTGTATAACAAATATATTTTTGGGCCAGTTGTGACTTCAATATAACGAAGTTCGACTCCATTTAAATATTTAACCTTTTGAGGGTCGTTGCCGTAAATATGTCCCAAATGGTTGTTGTCGTATACAGTGTGTCCGTAAAGTCGTTGTGCACTTTTGACCGGTCACAGCAAAGCAACAAAAGAACATAGAAATGTGAAATTTTCACCAAATAAAAGGAAAATTTCCAAGTTTCCGTAGTATGATGCACACAGGTGAGGATGCAGCAGCACAAACTACGCAGCAGCTGATCAGCCCACGCTCATGCCAGTCGAGATGTGGATGGTACAGAGGGATGCTCAGTGTGTTCTGTGGCTTGCTAAACTCAAATCCGTGACCAAAGTGCAACGTGATTATCGTCGCGTTATCAACAGATTGCCACCACATAGGAATAACATTTATCGGTGGGATAAGCAGTTGAAGGATACCGGCAGTTTGTTGGACAAACCCCGCTCAAGTAGGCCATCGGTAAGGGACGAATCTGTAGAGGCTATATGGGAGAGCTACCTAAGGAGCCCTGAAAAATCTGTGCATGCGTGTGCTCGACAATTACATCGAGCAAGACTACCGTTCATAAGGTGTTAAAAGAGACGTCTACGATTTTTGGGTTACAAATTGCAGCTGTTGCATGCTATCAAACTGGCGGATAGACCCAAACGATTCGCGTTTGCTCCAGATATGCTTCGTGAGATCGACGATGATGAATGATTTCTGCAGAAGATTGTGTTTAGCGATGAGGCGACATTCTATGTCTGTGGATATGTTTATTGCCGTAACGTCTGAATAGGGGCTGCTGAAAATCCTCATACCTACGTTGAATACGAACATAATGCCCCTAAGGTGAACGTGTGGTGTGTATCAAGTGATAGGCCCATTTTTCTTTGCGGAGCAGACTGTGACATCAAAGAACTACCTTGACATGTTGGAATTGTATGCAGTGCCACAATTTCCAGAAGGTGTCATCTTTTCAACATGACGACGCTCTTGCACAGTACGCCAGCATTGTTCGTGAGTTTCTGGATAGAACATTCCCCCAGTAGTGGCTAGGCAGGGGTTCTGTCAAGCCATGGCCACCATGATCCCTGGATCTGATGCCATTAGACCTTTACTTGTGGGGTTATGTGAAGCAACAAGTGTACAGTGAACATATCAACGACATTAATCATTTAAAACAAAGAATCACAGACGTTATTCACTCTGTTACACCAGAAGTCCTTAACCGTGTAATCAACGACATTAATCATTTAAAACAAAGAATCACAGACGTTATTCACTCTGTTACACCAGAAGTCCTTAACCGTGTGTGGGAAGAACTTGAATATCGTTTAGATGTGTGTAGGGCAACAAATAGAGGCCACATCGAACTGCACTGAACAAATATGAAACTTGTAGAGCTTTCCTTCTATTTGGTGAAGATTTCAAATTTACCTTGTTTCGTTGATTTCCTGTGTCTGGTCAAAAGTGCACCATGACTTTACAGACACACTGTATCTACGGTACCGACTGTGTGTTTGAAAAACGTGCCAATTTTGCAGCTGTTAGTTGCCCAGCAAGTGCTGCCAACCTCTGTATATACAAAAAGTTTTCTTTGTTTTTCTTGGTAGTCTCTTGGTTTTCATTCCACGGCTTCTTTACGCTGCCATTTCAGCGACCGCTTGCGCATCCGCGCATGCGAGCGCTTGCGACGGTTAGTTTTGGTTTTGTCTCGCGGGCTGTTTTCGTTCGTTGCACTCGTAAAAATTGATGTCTATCCGGTTTCTTATCTCTAAAAGGGTCACCGCTGGATGCTCGCTCGTTAGTTGCTCACAGGGGTGCTATTACATGTGTTCACGGGCAGGCACTGGTACATACAAACAGTGCTGCCGTATTCAAACAATATTGCTATGCTTGTGCTTGTTTTCTTAAGACTCTGCTCGCGAAAACTGATTGCCCCTTGTTGGCGATGGAATGAAGAATTACTGGAAGTTTCTAACTCATTTGGTTTTTTGGACTGGTTTTCTGGACAGGTGCACAACCATAGAGTTTTCTTGTGTGCACTCACATACACCGTTTGATTACGCTATGGGCACGCGTGGTTACTCTGCAGCAAGTGAGTCGAGCGGCAATTCCTCCGATGTGACTACCGATTCCTCCGATCCGACTACCCAAGCGCCGAATCAGAATACCGTATTTACTCGAATCTAGGCCGACTCCGATTCTAAGCCGACTCCCCAAAAGTTCGAAGCCAGAAAAAAAAAATATATTTTGAATGTAGGCCAAACAAAAAAGCGAGGGACAGCATTCGCAAAATGAAACAGCATTTATTAAATATGAATATGCCGAGCTCATTCTATGTCAGCATCCCTGCTAGCCTCGTCGGTATCTTCTATCTTCAAACAGCGCACTATTTTCAGTACCATCAAGCGCATTAGAGATGCTGCACTTTTTGAAGGAGCACATGATCAATGTTTGCCACGCAAAAAGCATCTCCGGTGGCTCCTTCCAACGACGGACGTTTTTCTTATCGATGCCGAAGTCCCGCCCGGCTGGAACGTTTGACAATGCCTCTACGGCTCGCACAACTACCGTATTTACTCGATTCTAACGCGCTCTCGATTGTAACACGCACCCGTATTCCGTGACGACAAAAAAGTCATTTACAGTACCGCGCACCTCGTGCTTTCAAACAGAAATACAACTTTCTGTCATTTGGAAAAACAGATTTCCTCCCAATGCACTGAAGTTGCGTTGAATAAAAAAGTCGCAGTTTCGCCCGAAAGGCGAAGCATCGAATGCGATAGCAAGTTAGTAGACCGCTATACGAAGTAAGGATAGCAGTTTTATCGGCCGTGTGAACTTGCAAACATTCGCTTACTAAATAAATTAACAAGCACGGTGCCACATGAACACATCTCGCTTGTTGACCGCGGTAGCGAACTGTCGTAACGCTGGAGTGACGAAGACCTTTGTGCTAACATGCCTCTCGCTTCAACGCGACCTATAAGCGGCGAAAACACGGAGCGCTGCGGACTTTCCCCGTCGCAGATTGCTTTCAAGATAGGGCCAAGGCGATCGTATCGCCGAAGTGGATCGTCGCAGATTACGTCCTGCTTCGGTCCACTGAAACCGTTCCGCATTGCTTTAGTGGCGAAAATCCTCTCCTTCTGTTTGCGCCAGTCCTGCAAGCAAGTTTCAGATTGTCCGAACGCCCGTGATGCGGCCTGATTTCCGTGTGTCTCCGCACACATGATCACTTTCCTTTTAAATGCGGCATCATGATGAACTCGGTACTTCATACTGATAAGAGCAGACGCAGAGAACGTGAAGACAGACAGTAGACTATTGCCTAAGCACTTGTACTGCAGCACACAGAGGAAGCTACGGTAGCTAGGCTCGACGCGCGTGCGAGGTGGCCATTTTGAAATGCCGACGGCTATAAGGTAACGCAGATGTAGAGTCGTGTTAAAAGTGAGCGTTAGAGTCGAATAAATACGGTATTCGTTAGAAAGTGGCACTGTAGTGACATCGCCTGTTTGGTGCCATTACGATAACGCCACGCCGCGCGCCGATGCTACACCATACCGATCCGACACGGGTTAAAATGGTGACGGCCCTCGTGTACTTCAGTTGGCTACTGGCGCGGCTAGTAGCGGCTGCGATACTGACTTTTCTAGATGGCGCTAACTATGCACCATATTTATCAGTTTCAGTTAAAAACTGGCGCGTTTTTTAAAATCCTCGAATCTAAGCTGACCCTAGAGTTTCGTATATTATTTGAAAAAAAAAAAAAAAACTATTGACCTAGATTGAAATAAATGCGGTATATATATTTCAGTGTATCTCCTTTTTCATTCTTATAAGTATTTATGGAAGCCCATCTGTATTCATGAATAAACAATGCATGTTTACCTAGAGGAAATATTTTTTTTTTACTTTATGTTCACTCTACAAAACATTGTGGTATATTTTTTTTAAATAAGTCAGACTGCAGATTTTAAACCTGCAATAAAACATTTTACTCCGAGAGGTCGCATTTGGCGAAAGAATTGACCCTGAAACAATTAACACTTTTCTGCCTGGGGAAAAGCAGCAGTTCTGGGTTAGTGTAGTACATACTTTTTTTTCATTTTTTTTCCCTATCACAGAGCATGCTCGATACTAATAAAGTGTATACAGTAAATCCTTGTTAATTCGACCCTTATCAGTTTGGAAAATCAGATAATTTGGATTCGTCCTCCGGTCCCGGCAGGTGTATGCATTATTTAATGCAATGAAAATCTGGTTAGTTCGAACTTATTTCGCAGCACATTGGTTAATTCGGACAACTCTCGGAGCTCATCGAGCATGAGCACCGCAAATGTGCAATGCGAAAAAGCAAAGATGGCGCTGGTCTCCAACCGAAACGGCAGAGTCCGCAGCGCCATAGTCATCAGCAGAAGTCATACGTTAACGACAGCATTGCCGGAACGTTTTGTGCCTATTTGTGCCTTTAAAGCCTTTATTCTTGCATTTACCGCTGCGCATAACACTGCATCAGCCGCGTACCTTCGCAACTGCCTATTCGCCACCCATAATCGCGTTGATAGCGACTGCGGTTTTATCCGCAGTGGTTGCGATGAACAGTAGTTGTGTTTTGACTCTGTGCAAAACTGTCGAGGATGAAGAGCACTGGCTAAATAGCGATAGACGGGCGATCTGCTGATGACCAGCTCTCTGGTACAAAAATAATCTATGTGTGCGTGGTAGTGAAAAACATGTCTCTGTGAGTGCTAATAATTCACGAGATGACAAGAATAGCAGCTTTCGCACTGCTTTTGTGCAATACAGAAACAGGATTTGCATATTCATTCAGTGAATAATAGCGTGTTGACGTACTAAGCCTTTGTTTTCTTGATACTCTCAATAATTCAGCAAACGGCTAATTCGGGACATTTTTTTCGGTCCTCTGAAATCCTAATTAACGAGATTTTACTGTAGTATCAAATTAAAGGAGAAATTTTTTTACCAATGGTACAATTCTCTAACAACATGTTTTTAAAAAAGAATTTGAAAAAAGAATTTGAAAAAAGAAATCTAAAAAAGGGGACATTTGTAGAAAAAAGAAAAAGTTATATAAAAATGGTATTGTTGCTTTGTACAGAAAAAAACCTTTAAAAATTTTCAGAATATGCATTCTTAACATGAAGGACCTGTGCAATATTCCAGCAAATATCATGTTCCTGTGTAAAAAATTTCTTGAGGTATAAAAGGAAACATTAACTCTAGTGACTAGTCCTAGCGTGCTGACAAGGTCTACTCCCAGCCGTGTTTTTGCACCTAAATTGACTCGCTACGCGTCCGCCGGCAAGTGATCCCGACTGAAGGCTAACAACCTTCAGATAAGAACTGTGACCTTTAGAACAAGCAGAATATCTTTATATCGGCGCATGACAGCTTAGAAGCAGTTTGGCAAAGAAAGCAAAACTCCGTTAGGAAATTTACAAACTGAAGTTGTCTTCCACATCAGTTGTGGGGTCTCACATGTGCGCCACCGTTCGCGTGACTGTACACGTGAACGACTAGGCGATGGTGTCATAGCATGGGGGCGAACGTATTCGCTCGCTATCGGGTCGCAGTGAGTCGGACTTCCTTGATTTGTCGCGCGCCCGTGTGAATGTTCAATTGGTAGTAATTCGGCTAGTGTGCATTAGTGTATGAAAGGCGCAATAAATGCCCTTTTGATTGTTTGCACTACTGTGTTGTCGTTCCTTTGTCCCAAGAGCACATGTGAGACCCCACACAGTGCTGCTTCCAAGAAGTCCAAAAAATTGCGTGCAGATGCATTAGAATTGGCAGAAATACAATGTTTCAGTGCACGAGTGCTGCGTGACGTTGATGCCATCTTGAAAGCTACAAGCGCTCATCACGCCGACCACGCCCCTTCTCTGGAGGCGCTTTATATATCTATGCGCGGCGGAAAAAGAAAACTGAAAACCGAAACTGACGAATAGCTCATAAACAGGCCGATAAATGACACTAGCTGTCTGAGAACATTTGGAAAGCGGCAAAATACAAATTTGCAACCATCGATGGCATGCCATCTGTGGGAATAAGTGCAGAAAGAAAAGTGTTATGTGCCGTGCCCAAGTATACTTGTCTGCCGTCTGATGCAAACCCCTGGCCTGAGATAATTCGTGAACACAAAACATTCGTAGCCTGGTTGTGCCATCTACTCATAAGTTGGTTAAACTAAAAATGTTATGGTAGGCTTTGTTTTTATACGACTGATGGTGTGACAAAGCTTATCAACTGTCAGCATTGCTAGCTTTTCTATTATTTGGACATGGGGGACTGACACAAAAAGCTAGTGCGTTTTTTTTTAATGATAAAGAAATTTAAGAACTTCTATGAGCTCTGATTCAGAAGGCCTTTATGCTAATTGCGAGGTGTCTTCAAGGGACAATGGTGACACAGATGAAGCCACATTGCCTGCTGAACACTATTAAAATGACTAATTAGCACAAATCTTTCATTTTTGTTTAAATTATTAGCTCAAAAAGATTTGTTGAATGTTTTCCAACATTTGCAAAATAAATAGCAATCGAATGCTAATGTGTTTCTTGGACAGAAATTATTATACTTTCGAAAAACATCTGGCACCCAAAGAGTTAAAAAAGTGAGTGCATGAAAGCCACCAGCACACAGCCCGCAGTATTCTCCCCACATCTGTGTCACAATGCTTGCATGTAGGGGCTGTATAACCCTACAGGGATTTCTATTCATTGCATCAGGGACAGAGAAAGTGCAGTGTCTCGACCTGTAACTATAGGCATTTTTATCGGAGAGAGCGAGGACCTCTGGATTGTGGTGCAGGAGCACAAAGGCATGCATGGCAGCTTCTGCAATGCTTTTGTGCTGGGGTTCAAATGCAATTAGCACAGCTCACAGAGCATTATGTTGACACCACGGAGAAAGAATAACAGGAGGCGCAACTCTTCTCCTTCTCCCGTCATCATAATGTCACACTGGAGCGCAGTGGCAGACGTCGTGACAGCGCCCCCTACCAAACGCCGGACGCCTGACATATGGTAACGTGATGGTTTGTCGAAGTGATGCAGCGGATGCGGGAAGCGCGGGGCTCGGTCGCTCGGTCTTGTCGTCTGCTCGCGCACGGATGCTTGATGCCAGTGCCCTTGCATTAGGTAGCTATAGCTCGAGTACGCTAGCTGAACACGGTGCCTGCCGCTAAACGAAACGGCAGCAATTACGTTTTCTCGCTAAGCTGGCTGGAGCGTCATGAGACGGGGACTGACCAGTACCGCCCCAAGGAGCAGCAATGGGCCTCTTCGATTATCCATCTCTGACAGTCCCGGACTGTCCGAGAAGCTGTACATGCAACCCTCATTGGTTGAAAGACTGCTTCGGGCAGTCCATGGCTGTCAGGGACGGATAATCGAAGAGGCCCAATGACTTTTTCAGCTGGTCAGAGGAGACTGCGCCTCCAAGGTCAGCGTAGTATTTACGCCTGCTGAGCATTCCGCTGGGGAAATGTTTTTAGCAGACGTTTTCGTTTCTCGTCTGTTCTCGATTCTCGCTTTCTATAGATCTCGCCCATTCTTGCAGGCGTTCGTCATTTGGAGCTTTGAAAGTTCGAGCGTTTTCCGCGCATTACTTATATCCGCTGTTACATTTGGGACGAAGCATCGGTGCCCCATTTTCGATAATCATGAAACGCATACACAACGAACACTTACATTGTAGAGGAGCAATGGAGGAACTGCAGAACTTAGAAGCAATGATTCTGACTGCGCGAAGCGAGCGGCAGACTGCTCTATTCTGCTGTTCCGTCTGTCCACGTCTTCCGAAACGTGCCGCAGAAATATAAACTTAGTTTCCCCGCAAGGTAGCTATGTATCGCATACTCTGATCGGTACTTTTTAGAGTGCATGATGATAAAGATAAGCAAATTCTCGTTTTTTGTTACGCCGAAAAATTTGAAAAAGCATCAAGTGCAATTTTCCATACGCGCCTGGCTATGGTTGCAGATCGTCTGGTCTTTCAAGTGCTCTAGTTTCTTGCTCTTATTGCCGCATAAAAAGCATGTGATCTTGAATTGAAATCTTGAAAAAAATATTTATACCATGACAGTCTATAGGTATTTTATTGCTTGAGTGCAAACCACGCTGGCGCAACTCTTTTTGCGGCATCAGACAGCCCAGCGCAAACGGCCAGTAGCAGACGACGCCGGGCGCCGTCGGAGAGGAATTTTTTTTCTTTCGTGACCGTGGCCGCGCGCACCGCTCCGACCCCGACCGCGAGGGAAGTAGTTCCTTCCGTCGCCGCAAGGGGCGCTGCGCCAAGGTTCACCACCAGCACGTCTCCTCCTCTCCAAGCGTGACATTATCACGACGAGTGCTCGTGCTGGCGCCGGCCCAGAGTTTCACCTCCTGTTATTTTTTCTCCGTGGTTGACACCCAGGGCGTTGTCATTGAAAAGGTCTATACCTTGCCTCGAAAAAGCCCTACTGTGCACCCAAGGCTGCCAGACATGTCATCCAGCCACAAAAGCAATGTTCTTTCCAATGCTATAGCAACCTGTGTGCAGACCAGGGTCTAGGCTACACATCGAAAACCTTAGCAGATCTATGCAAACCTTTAGCAGGCTTACATTAAGGATAGCCTCAGCTTAAAGCGGATCCCAAAGGACCTACTATAAAGATTTCTGAAAGAAATATTTAACCGATGCCAAGCACTTCGTAGAGATGACTCAAATCTGCAAAAATTTGTGTGAAGACTGAAAACATTGAGAAAGCTCCTTGCTAGCTGCCGCGGTGCTTGCCTGCTCTACCAAGGAACGTTGGCAATTGCATCAGTCTTTAGCTAATTGTTCAAGCTTCTGGATATTATCATGCAATAAATTTCCTTGACTCCTGTAAATTTTAGCCACAATGCATGGCACTACTTTCTGCAGTAGCTCAGTGGTTGTGGTGCTATGCTGATGAGCATGAGGTTGCATGTTTGATTCCTGGCTGCTGTGACCGTGTTTCAATAGAGGCAGAGCGCAAAAATGCTTGTGTACTTGGCTCACTCAGATTGAAGTGCACATTAAACAACCCCAGGTGGTCGAAATTAATCCGGAGCCCCCTTTCTAAGCATCTCTCATAGACTCAGTGTTGCTTTGGGACGTTACACCCCATAAATGAATCAATCAATATGCACCACTGGCGGATCCAGATCGGAGTGGGGGGGGGGGGGGGGGGCAGGGGTGACTGAGGGCTACTTAGGCTACTCTGTTTTCCTACTTCGACAACAATATGCACTTAGCTGATTTGATGCATTAGACGAATTATTGTTCTCATGTCTAGTTTTGGTAGTAGTTTGCCCAACACACTACAGATATGATGCAGGTATCATCACTGACTCTTCTTGACTGAATCGCTTTTTTGTACTCAGTGTGCAGACTCGACATCCGAATCAAGAGCAGGTGTGGGATGCCATGGCAAGAAGGCAGCTCGTTTGCAAGGATGATACAGTGGGGCCTCTTGCTGAAAATGGCAAGTTGCTTCTTTGTACATTTTACTTTGTAGTAGCGGTTTTCGAATATTTGAAACTTTGAATATTAGATTTGAATCAGTTAGTATTCGATTCGATTCAAAAGACACTTTTACTATTCAAAATATTTGAACACACTAAAATTGCTGTTGTTGGTTCGTTAAGTCAGCTTCGCCGCAGTACAGCCGCGTTATGCAGCAAAGTATTCAGACTGTATAGGGGTGAAGCATATTTGCAGTGCAGTGGAGCCTATCAAAAGTAAAAAAATGTCACAGTTTCGCCCTAAGGGCGAAGCAATGAATGCGATAGCAACACAGCAATGTCATACGAAGTAAGGTGAGCGGCTTTGGTAGCAATATGAATTGTAGTAAACATGAGCTGATTAAGTAAGTAGGTGTGCTGCGGCGTAAGTAGACCGACATGAAGAGAGACTCGATGACCACGAGAAGGCGCGTGTGAAACGGTGGTGTTGATGAGAAGCGCTTACCGTGGGCAGCGCGTGCGAAGGGGCACACCTGTAGTGCTGCACTGCCGATCCGGGCAGCATTGCATGTGTAGCGTGCGTTGGAAAATGTGGCCCGACTATTACTAACTGAATGAACAAGCGTGGTGTGAGCGCGCACAAACAAACATGAATAGATCACACTGAATGACTGCAGACAACAACTGTCAAAACGCTGGCAGCGAGCCCATACGCCGCAGCGGGCGAAGGTACGTGCGGTCTATCGCTTCAACGGAAACTGAGCGGCGAATGCACGTCGCATAAAGGTCAGAGCCGTGTGGAGATAAGAGACTGTGCAGATGAGCGACGAGCGCGGTTGTTGGCAGAGTAGAAGTGCGCTTCCTCCGGCGCTGGCTTCCCGCTTCCTTGCTTGCGCGTGGGTGATTGAGTGCGTTCGCTCTCCGTGATAGTGCGTGTCCCCGCACGCTTCCGCTCGGGCATACGGCGCGTTGCGAAGATTTTATCTATAGGGAACCTCACAGCAACGGCGACGGCGACGGCAGAAATCCGGTAGAAGTGTCCATATAATTGCTATCGCAATAAAAGTGGGCACTGTCACGGGACCCCTGCTGGTGCTTATGGCTACCTGACACTATCAGCTCAAGTACCCACACTATGCTGCCTCATCATGCATCTGGACAACAACAGTCGCCAGGTGAAAACCTCTGTGTCTGCTACTAAACTGGCTAAGCCCCTCAAAACACTGTTTCCAACCTACAAGTTTGACCATGTAGCAAGCTTGGCAATGTTTTTAAGAACCTCGTTCTAAAGTAGTTAAGTACCACCAGGATGCTTCAATGGCAAACTGGATTAAAAACCTGGCTTTAGAAGAAGCAAGGAAAATTTCAACACCAAGGAACCTCAACAGCGAAAGCTTCTAAAGAAGCTCCTTCAACGTCAGCACTGTTGAGACTTTTGTGATGGAAAAAAACTTGCTGTTTCCGTTGGGCACAGGATCCTTTAATAATGACACGGCAGACGGGCGCTTGTTACACGAAACACAGACTTTATACAGACATGCTAACACGATAAAGACGCTTTACATACACACGGACTAGAGTTCGCTAAGTCGTTGGTCCTTCTATATAAGGATGTGCCTAGCACTCATGCATCACGACTCGCCGGTGTGTGTCGTCGTTGCGGTGACCATGGCGGCTGTTGCGTAGTGCGTCGCTGCGTCGTCTTACACTTGAAGACAGCTGGTGTGTTGCTTGCGACGGCCACGTCTTACGCCATCATCATCATGCTGCTCCTTGTCGCGATGTGGAAGCAGGGGAACAGCAGGCCGGCAGAATGCCAGGCCATTGCTGTAGCTGGTCCGTAACGTCTCCGCCGCTAGGACGTCGGGCTGTCGCTAGGACGTCAGGCAGGTAGCCCAGGCGCCCGGTGCCCAGCAGGAAGCACTGCACCAGGCCGCTATTACAGCAGGCCGCTGGTGCACAGGAGAGCTCAGCCACGAGCGGGATCTCCGACCAGGTCCGCATGGTAGCAGGACACCCGGTCGACAGTCATCGGGCTTGCTCAGCAGGCAGGTAGCTCAGGCGTCCTGGTCGCCAGCATGAAGCACTGCACCATGCCGCTATAACAGCAGGCCGCTGGTGCGCAGGAGAGCCCAGCCACAAGCGGGATCTCCGACCAGGTCTGTACGATAGCAGGACACCCGGTCGCCAGTACCCGAGCCTTGAACCACCGTTCTGTGAGCTGACGTTTGAGGCGGCTGCTCGCTCTGTGCGCTCGCATGCTCTCTCCTCTTCCTTTTCTGTGGCACGTCATCTTCCTTCGCAATCACCATCAGCACTTTTCTTCTTGCTACAGTGGAATCTTGATGATACGATCACTGCTACTACGAATTTCCGGATGATACGAATTTTCCTGAGGTCCCGGCCGAGCCCCATTACTTTGCAACGTGCTAGAGAACGGTTGTTACGAATCGATTTTCGACCCGCGTCGGTCGATATGAATAAACGTCGCCCCACCGACGGCCGCGAAAGAGAACAGCGCGCAGTCACGTGCGTTTTCCCTTTCTCTTTTGGTGCGGAGGCGCGGACGCGGCTCCGGACAGCGCGGAAGCCGCGACTGGGCGTGAAGAGTTTGAAGCGGTGGCGCTTTTGTTGCTTTTGTGCTTTTCTTTTAACACGAAAGTGTTTTATGCCGGGGTCCACCAAGACTTCACTGACGTATTTCCGTCACGGAAATACGTCATAGAACATAATACAAAGAAAGAAACCAGAAAAAAAAGTTCCACAAACATGCAAAATTTGGAAATCGAACCCACGACCTCTCGGTCCGCGACGATAGATCGCCGAGCGTTTAACCCATTGCGCCACAAACGCATTTGCAGAGAGCTACACAGACGCGCCTTATATATCTAACACTCCTCCGTGTACCCGCGCTCTTGCTCGGGGCGGTGCCGCCGCCTACGAGCAGAAAAGAGAAGTACTGCATTATGACACTAACGCGCACCGACAGTGAACGCTTCGGTGGTCTCAGCACTACGACGCCTCGATGCCAGCATTCGAAGGGACGCTGGCATCAAGAAGCACTACCAACGCCACCTAGGTGGCGTTCACCGTACTCAGCACAGCGGAGCGTGGCCTCCGCAATTAGCTCTGAAAATGTTTCTGAAGTTGATCGTGGAGGCTGCAATTACGACGCGCTGTACGCGCTGATTTGACTCGGTGACGATTCAGTTACGTGCTTTGTCTTGCGCGTTGTATTAGTGTTTCAGTTACGTGCTTCGTCTTTCGCGTTGTGCTAGCGTGTGCAGCGTAGTGCAGCTTCCATATGCACGACGGTTGCTCATGGTCATCGACGTTGGTAGTCGTGATGGAGGAGACGTGCCACCAGGCGTCAGCGTGGGTGCATCAACGCCTAAGGGCGCTTTAGCCACAAAACACCAATAGACATTATATATCAATGTGCAATAAACATTACACTACTTCTGTGAAGACACGTTTCACTTTCGTGTTCTATACCGATTCCTATATAAGAGGGATCAACCACATTTTTTTTTGTCTCTTCGCTTGCTGCGGCGGCCGCGTTTCCCAATGCGCGGCTGCTGCGCAGCAAGCGAAGGTTCGTGCGGTCTATCGCTTCAACGGAAACTGAGCGGCGTAAGCACAGCGCATACAAAGGCCAGAGCTGTGTGGAGATCACTTTCAAGATACGGTGCGCGCGACAACACCGACAGCCGGCACAGGCGCAAAGTACAAGAACGCATTTGTTGGCAGAGTAGAAGCCCTCCCCCCCTCCCTACCTCCCGCGCTACCTTCCTGATTTGCTCCTTTCGCGGGGGGAGATTGCGTCGCCAGTTACCCTTGCGCTCGGTTGCAAGATACGCATGTGGCGCCGCAGGCACAGCGTCGCCCCTCCCTCCCTCCCATACCCCCACGGCCTTTCGCGCAACGGAAGTCACGTTTGCTCTCCGCTGTGCGTTCGCTGTCCGTGAAGGCAGGCGTCCCCCACGCGCTTTCACTGGCACATACGGCACGCTGTGGTGGCTTTATCGCCCTTGGACTCGTGCTCCACGTCTCATGCTCCTCCTCCGCATCGCCCTCGTTGGATCTCTCCCATCGGTGGGCGCACCTCGTGCTTGCTACCGCCCTTGTCGGCGAGATTTTCCTGCGAAAGCCACAATTTCGTTTCACGCGGCTGCATTGTAAAGCGGTATGTGTATACATGGAGTTCTATGGGAGGGTAAACGGGAGTCGGAAAAGGCCGCGTTGTAGCCAGTTCTGCACTATAAATGGTTACGTTATAAGTGGTCTATACTGTAAATGCTTTTTACGTACGTGTGCCTGAGTGAGTTCACCTCTCGACTCTTTAATTTAGCTAGTTTTATTGTGTTTCGATGATACGAATTTCGGCTAATACGAATTTTTTTTGTGACCCCGTGAGATTCGTATCATCGAGATTCCACTGTACTGCCATACAATCACCATCAATTCAAGCTGGCTTGTCACGCACTTTCTCTTATCACCGCCACACGCCATTATCCACATCATCACACTCATCAACCAGCAGCAATTTTCACTTGCTTGTGGCAGCAGTTTTCACTGCCACAAGCACAGGTTGAAAGATATGTGCATGATTAAATTTTGGGCCATAAAGAAGATCCATGTGAGTGGTGGTTTAAGTATGGTGCCCACTGTTGGCTCGGCTTGCGAATACAGTAGACTTCCGTTAATTCGGCTCAGGTAATTTGATTTTTCGGTTAATTTGATCCCGACCCGCCGTAAGGTCCCCGCCCGTACCCATACATTTCTACGTGCCCAAACTTACGCTATTTCGATCTTACAATTGGCCTTCATAGGACACCGAATTCGAATATGACTGACCAGCTTCGCTGCAATACAACCGTGTTATGCGGTGAAGCATACCGGGATTGGAAATAGGCCACTGTCATGGGACGTAGTACACATTTCTTAATTATACAGGCACGCACGCGCTGTCTCCGGCCATAGTACGAGCACCTGAACGCATAATAAGCATACTGGAAGCCATTCAGAGCTGTTCGTAACGTTGCTGTGGCGCTTTGAGCCCTTGTTTCGCCTGCTATGCATGTCTCGTATATGAGGCCGTTAACGGGGCCTAGAACGCTTTCCTTAATTATTCATGCCAGCACACGCCGTGCACCGAGAAGCGGAGAAAAACCATCTGCGTTTTGGGAAAGCTAGTGAAAAAGAAGGCGGTAGAAAAAAACGCCGAAAGGTGAGAGGATTTTAAAGCCAATGAAAGAGTAGGGGTTCATGCAAAACTTTGAAGGCCTACCAGTAAACTTATTAGGAGTCTCGGTGCTCGTACTGTGACTGGAGATGTTAAAGTTAAGGAACACGTGCTATGTCCCGTAACAGTGGCACCTTTCCTCACTTGGTATGTTTCACCGCACAACATGTCTGTGTTGCGGCGAAACTAATTTTCTAGACAAATACCAAATGAATCAATGGCATGTTTTGGCGTTTTTTATGCCTTTTGCTTAATTCGACCTGCCGGATAATTTGACCAATTTCATTGGTTCCATCAGGATCGAGTTAATGGAAGTCAACTGTTCCTGCTGATATCAGACACTAGTTTGTCTAGTGAGCAGCTCTTTTCGGTGTCTGAAGGAATTGTGACATGGAGGAGGGTGTCGCTGCTTCCCGAACATGTCGAGCAGCTATCATTCCTTTATGAAAACATCAACTAACTGCAGGTATGAAACTGTCAAGCAAAAATGTTGTACTAAAGAAATTTGTTGACCACAAAGCATAATTTTCCTGTATGTTATTTGCTGTGCAATAAACTTGATTTTTTTTTTTGTTCATACCTCCGCTTGGTGGGAAAAAAAATGCATTCTTGCAACCAACAGTATTCGTATTCGAAAAATATTCGATTCGATTCGCATTTGGTTCTCATTATTCGAATTTGCTTCGAAATTTAAAATTTGATATTTTTGCACTGCCACTTTGTAGCTATTTTGAAAGCGGTAATCACTTTGCTTAGCACAAGATTTTCTTGTATTTAACATGTACCTTATTCAGGGGTGTACACAATTTGAAGCACTTATCGGAATAAATGTCACCTGTGTCATGGGATCTTTTAATGACATTTAGTGCATTCTGCACTGGTTGCTGCTAGAAATGTGTGCCACTGCCACAGGATGTGTTTGTCAAACTTTCTTCCCTTGATTCAGTTTTTAGGCTTGAAGTTAACATTTGAAAATGAGGGTGTCATTGCCTGATAAAACATTACGAGATGTCCATTAACACTTTCGTGACTGCGGGAAAATCGGTAGTTTTCGGGTAGTCTGGCTATTATTTTTTTCCTGCCACAGGAAATGATTCATGTTGAAGTGTATGGTATGAAATTGTAGAAGAAGAAATTATCTTTCCAACGGTATTAATTTCAAACAGCATATTTATTAAAAATACTACGAAAAAAATTATCAAAACAAAAAAATCGCATCAAGAACGAGAAAGATCGATAAAAACATCAATGCTGCTTTGCACAAAAAAAAATATTTAAAAAAAATCGAAATATACATTTTCAAGAAAGGGGATATATGAAATCAGCCTGCAAATATAAGCTCTGTATCTACAAAAGTTCTTGAGGCATGCAGGTACACACAGCACGTTGGAGCGCGATTCCAAGGTGCACTCCCGGCCGTCTTCGTGGACAAAACTCGACTCTCTGCGCGACTGCCGGTAAATGATCCCGTCCGAACGACGTTTACATCTTGCAGATAAGAACTGTGACCTTTAGAACACGCCGGAAATCCTTACGTCGATGCGCGGCAGCGATAACACGGTCCGAAAAGAAAGCAAAACACAACGGCGGATACCCGTCGATGTTCCGGGGCGGTTTGCCGCACTTTCTTCGTCCGTAATGAAGTCCGACGAATCGAAGTCGTCTTCCGAGTCTGTGCTGCTACGATTATCCGCAAATTCGAGCCCAGATGCGTCGGAAACCGTCGAAACTCGCCGTTTCCGTGGAGCGGACGCGCGCGACGTAGATGCCAAACTACGTGCGCTCGTCACCCCGACTATGCAGGCGCTTTAAAGATCCCCGCGCGGTGGAAAAAAGAAAGACAAAACCGAAACCGATAAAATAGTCTTTCTTTTAACCCGCTCGATGGCGCTAGCTGTCCGGAGCGCTCGGAGAGGCGCGAAAATTCAACTTGTACCATCGACAACATACTGTCGACGGGAATAGGCGCGGTCACAAAAGTGTTAAGTGAAGATAAATGCCATATAAGTCTACAAAGCTCTGCCATGCTGCCTCGTCAGAGTTCTTGGCTTGTGCAGTCACATTGTGTGAACATTGCTGTAACAATACAGCTTCTCTATTGCAGGAGACTTATAAACAATAAGTTAGAGCAGTAATTTTAACGGAAACATTTAAATAGACCAAGAACTGAAAATGTGTGACGAGATTATGGTCAAAATGAAAAAAAATTGTTTTACATTGATAGTACGTATAACTGAACACAATATTAACAGTTTAGTGAGGAATACTGATTTTAAGGTGGCAGAGAATGTTGCACAAAGGTGATGAAGCAACAGCCTACCTTGGAACTTTGGTAGTAATGTGCTAAGGGACCTCATGCAGCTACAACTTGCCATGTATGACTTAGCTGTTATTAAATGTAGATTTGTGTTTAAAAATACATTGGCATTAGGGCTGTTTATAAAGCATATAAGAATGTAGACGAAATCGATGTCGAAAAGTGGTGCTGCTTTTTTCTCTACATGGGCAACAGAATTCTCACTGGCTGCCGCCATCGAATAGGTGGAGCACACAAGCACTCTTGTACATGTGCGAGCTTGTGAGCCTCTTCATTGTGTCATTTCTCTGTGAGCAGGAAATGTAGTGTTTTCTGGAAAAATGCAAATGGCTGCAGTGCTACATAGTACTATGCCATTATGCGTTACGGTCTTTCTGTTTTTGAAGACTTGACTTTAAAAGTTAAATGACCAGAGCATAAAAGGGCAGTTTGACAGAAAAAGTGCCTACTATACACTCAAACCTCATTATAATGAAACAGGATATAACGAAATAATGGATATAATGAAATAATGGATATAATGAAGTAAATTAAATTCCTCTTCAAATCCCCATAGAGATCCATGTAGTTAGAACCTCATTTTAACGAAAAGAAATTCTCCTGCCAGTGGATATAACGAACTAGATTCATCTCCAAAACCAATATCCAACCGTTGTGCGCCGAGTACATCGCTTTCCGCAAGGTTCGGCACTCGTTCGCCATGGCAATTCAGAACTCCCGCCTCCACGCGTTGAATACACCATCGAGCAACAATGGTCCTTCTCACCGCTGCGAGTAGCTACGCACAAGCAGCAGATCACTATTTCACTTCTCCACTGAACTCTCTCTCTTGTGCATGTCTGGCTGCGCAGCTACATGCGGTGTGTAATTTCGGCTCCTCCTTCAAGTTCGTTATAATGAGGTTCGCGTGTATATGTGAGTATAAAAATAATTCATTATATAGTTAAACCTCGATCTAACGAACCTCGATTTAAGAAAATTTGCGATGTGGCAAATTATTTTATTTACCAATCTTAGTTTAATTGAATTAACGAAATTCGCAGTAAAACGAAGGTTTTCACTGCAAGTACAACTTCGTTATATTGAGGTTCGACTGTAGTTCTGGACTACATTAGTCATGTGATGATTGCCTTGATAGGCAAATAGTTGTAATTTGTTTACAGAAGAAGCCAGAGTTGCTTTGGACTTCTCTCTTATGCCTACTTTCATACACCTTCATGCTCACTCTTCATCGTTTCCATCATAGGACCACATAAGAGTGTGGCAATAGGCTGAGAATGATGTATTAGAAATTTTTGTGGCATTTTTTACATTGACTGCTCTGGGATCGGGCACTGTGGACATTAAGCTCCATCATTTTCATTTTATCGTTATTCTGTCGTCGTATGAGATTTATGTTCAAGCACCACATGTTTGTGTTGAACGAGGTGTTTTCCAGGAAAAACGGGACCAACACGGTCACATTCTCTATGTACTTGTAAATGGTCACCATAGAAAAACAGCGCAGACACTAATAAAAGTTTTGCTTAAACTAATTCCTGCAGTGTGTGGGTTCTGCACACTTTTATTTCCAACAGCTGATTACTTTTGTGCAGTTGTACACGGTGAAAAAAGAGGTGCTGCAGCAGCTAGGGCCATCTTCGAGCAAGCTCTTGTACGGCTCCCAACAGGTTAGTCATCTGCTATCAATAATAGGGCAGTTTTGTGAAATGGACACAAAACATTGTTTTGTCGTTATCACCATGTGTTTAGTATCTTTTTGGTTCTCTATGATTTGTCTCCTCATTTTAGCTAAAATACACATTTGTGGCTTTGCTATGTGCTTGTGCAATTTGACTTGAGCCAATCATATTGTCTCATTGAGGTACCAAACCTTGTAGTTATATTAGCCAGATACTGCCCATACCGTGAAAAGGGCATATGAAGATTTAAAAACGTTATTTGGTGTCAAATGGCTCTTTTAAAGTGGAAATCAATAAATCAAGATAGTCATTTGTAATAGGTAAAAATTTTACAACTTATTTTATAAATCAGTAGGCTATTTTATATGCGCTGCATAGCAATTGTAAAGAAAGAAAATATGCAGTCCTCGTTGAAGCACAGAGGTTACATACTCATGTCGTACAATGCCACTTGGTGGGCAGTTCTTCTTTACACATGCGGAAACATCATCAGCCGATGCAGTATACATTGTTGTTGCAAGTTGTAGAGGTGATGTGATGCACCTCAGGTTCTTCATGGCACTTAATTTCACCAAATTGGCTGCTGAATTGGCTCTAAATGATATATGGTAGGCATTTATAGTTGGATAGCATGCTAGGATCTGGATAAAATAACTTGTAGTTGCCATCTTATATGGTAAGTATGACATTGGAGTTAATGCTGTGCTGTTCTATTCAGGTGCTTAGTAGAAGAGTTACCATTTTCATACTTTTAGATAAACTGAGCATGATTCAAGTTTATAATATTTTATCACATAGCATTTCTTACATGGTTGAATCCAAACAAGGCAAAGGGTTCCAGTGTGGGGGTCTTGCATCTCACAGGAGTACTGACCACCGCAGGTTTTGGCTTAGCGAGCCTCAAGGCCACATCATCCGCCGCCTCATGTAATCTAGTGTGCCGCTGCGCATGTGTTCTCAGCCTCCAAAAGGACACGGAGTGCTGCATGGCAAGAAACATAGTATTGCCCGAAGTTAACAAAACAGGTTTATTTGCCTCTGACGACACCCAACGCTGCTCAAACGCCCAGTCGCAGGGCAGTGCGAGAAGCAATGAGGCTCTCGCGCCAAGGGTGGAAATACAGTAAAGAGCGCCGCTACCATCTCGCTGCGAGAGAATAGGTCCCTGCGATTTACTGCTAAGGGAAAAGCGCCCTCATGGCTATGCTGCGTACTCTCGCAATGACCAGTGGGCCTGCTTGCTAGAGCTAGGGCAATCTCTGTTGGCTTAGGCCTCCAATAAGTGCGGCTTGGTGTAGTATGATCACGCACGAGCACTATGCACCGCTCGTCGGCTTGGTGTTCAGAAAAGGAGAAACACCACGTGCCCATTGTAGATGCAAGGCACCGTAGACGAGCTCAAGTTCGAGTGATGCCCAAGACAAAGGGGCCAGTGGACTAGAGAAAAAACGTGTACCCACCTGGTGCAGTCCTGAAGGTCTCCCTCAAGCTCAGTGTGCCGATCACGTCAATGAAGCCGATTGCGCCATAGCCGAAAACCGGTCCCTGAAAAAACCCACCCCCAACAACTGTCGCGGGTTAAAAGTGAGAGGCGCAGGGACAACAGTGTAGGTGAATGCCCACACAAAGGCGCCACACCTCGAACAGTGGTCAAACAAGGGATGACTTGCCGGCAATGTTTTCGCCCTGACCAAGACAACTTCCATTGTGCTGATGAAGACAATTGCCTTTGTTGACACATTGGCTCTAGAGGCATTCCTTGTTTGACCACTGCAGATCAGAAAATGGTTTGGCAGAACCTTGCATGTGCTTTTGCACTTCTTTGTGTTTCTTCACTTCAATCAATTATACTGGGGTTTTACATGCCAAAATCACAATCTGATTATGAGGCACTCTGAAGTGGGGGCTGGTGGATAATTTTGACCACCTGGGGTTCTTCAACTTAATTTTTTACTGTATTTACACACGCTTTGTTGCAGAGACAATGTGGAAGCTGTACATTCAGTTCCAATTGGAACTCTTGGAGCAGTCCAGCAGTGAGAAACAGGCCGCAAAGGTATCGGCATACGCTGTTTACATATTAGGCTAGGTCGTCTTTGCTATGGTTAGTGTTTCTGTTTGCTTTTATGAAAGGAATTGCATTGTAGAGAGGTCAGTCACTTGCACCGACTTTAGTTTTGGTGGTGCTTGTGAAGAAAGAAGCCTGCTACCAGAAGTGTGAACTAATACCAGTCATTCAGGGCCTAAAAATTCTAGCTGATTTATCAACATTTTCCTGCTATAATTGAACTCACAGATTTATTAAATACAGGTTGCCATACGCCTACTGTTTGGTGCACTGTGCATGAGCAAAGCATGCATGTAGCTGCTGGTTTCAGCAATGTTTGGCTACAAGAACATACAGCCAGGCGGATAACACTGCACTTTGTTTCTTATGCTGCATCAAAGTGTGTTTTCATATATATTGTCCACTATTGTGTACTAGTACATAGCTCACCACGTTTGTTGCTTGCCAGCCGCCAAAACAATTGACAAGGTGTGTAAAAATAGGCAATTTTGCGTGAAGGAAGAGCATTAAAGGTGATAGCAAGATTCAGCATCGAGCTTAAGGCATCTCAACGCTGGTGTGATGAGGGGTGCCCACGCCAGTGACGTTGCAGGTGTCACGCCTCGATGATGCACAAGATGAGACTGAAGGAGAACTGTCGGTGTTATCAGTGCCCAAAGAAAGGACTATATAGATTTAGCTTGACGTTAGCTGTCCATTCTGCTTGGACCAGTGTACGCACCGTGATGTGTTATGTACACAGCTGCTCATTAGGAACGCTAATATCAGTGCGTACAACGCTCTTTCATGCTAGCAGCAAAAGGCTGAATGCTGCCTTGGCTCCGGTAGAGCTGATTGAGTGAAGCGTGATGGCGCATCCACTTGGCTCCGTCACTCTTGCAGCTGCATGCACTGTGCGTCTCTGGTGACCTTCTAACAAATCACGTGCGGACCATGCATGCGCATTGATACTGTTAAATCACGACGATGCTGATGGCACCTGCTCTAATGCACCTCAAGCATTAGCACAGGTATAATTACACACCTGCCAACTCTTCCGAATTTTCTGTAAAATGTACGAATTTGGACCCGTCTTACGATTTTACAGATGTCGACTGAATGTTTACCGAAAACTGGTTTTATTTGCAAAAAATTTTTTTCATGCCTAATAAAGGCACACCTTTGTTGGTGGGCAGGGGCGCCACTTACGTAGCAGGCGCATTGAGATAGAGATGTGTGCCGTAACCTTAATTGTCTGTAGAGTAAGCACATTTTTCACTCTGTGACATTGCTTGGCTTGGTGATCGTCGTCGGGTCAATGTCACTGTTTGTCGTTACTCTCAACATAGAGATCCACCCTACTAAGTGGCGCTCCCAGAGACGACTGCGATTTCGGGTCGATGCGGCAAGCGCTGTTTCTGTATAGGATGCTCTGGCCTGTCGTCACACCTGCCACCTTCGCTAGGCCTTTTACGCGAGTAGGCCCTGTTTTGTTGGCCTTGCTTTCTTTTTTTGTGTAACCAGTTGCTGTATCCGGTGCAGTTTAACTCCAGCACTCCTCGGTGTTTTGTAGCTGTAGCGGCTGCATACTGTGATGGTGTGCTCAACGCCTCGTCAGTACTTCCAAGGGTGTTTGAAGTCGTACTGCTCAGCAGAATGCCTGTGCCCCCCCCCTCGGTCGCGAGTTTATGAATTTGAAATTCGTGATGTTGGCAGGTATGTGTAGTGGAATCGCGATGATACGATCACGGCTAATATGAATTTCTGAATAATAGGAATTTTTCTGTGGTCCCGGCCGAGCCCCATTACTTTGCAACGTGCTAGAGAACGGTTGTTACGAATCGATTTTCGACCCGCGTCGGTTGATACGAATAAACGCCGCCCCACTGACGGCTGCGAAAGAGAACAGCGCGCAGTCACGCGCTTTCTCCCTTTCTCTTTTGGTACGGAGGTGTGAACGCGGCGCCGAACAGCGCGGAGCCCGCGACTGGGCGCGAAGAGTTTGAAGCGGTGGCGCTTTTGTTGATTTTCCTTTTGTGCTTTTGCCCATGCGGGCGTGGGGAAGCGCGGCCGCCTCAGCGAGCGAAGGTTTGTGCGGTCTATCGCTTCAACGGAAACTGAGTGGCGTAAGCACAGCGTATACAAAGGTCAGAGCCGTGTGGAGATCGCTTTCAAGATACGGTGCGTGCGACAACACCGCAAAGGGCACAGACGCAAAGTACAAGAACGCATTTGTTGGCAGAGTAGAAGTCGCCCCCCCCCCTCTCTCCCTCCCGCGCTGCCTTCCCACTTTTCTCCTTTCGTGTGGGAGGTTGCGTTGCCAGTTAGCCACGCATTTGGTGCCGCAGCACAGCGTCGCCCCACCTTCCCTCCCATACCCCCATGGCCTTTCGCGCGACGGAAGTCGCGTTTGCTCTCGGCTGTGCGTTCGCTCTCAGGCGTGCGTCCTCCGCGCGCTTTCACTTGCACATACAGCACGCGGCGACGATTTTATCGCCCTTGGACTCATGCTCTACGTCTCCGCATCGTCCTCGTTGATCTCCTCTCCCATCGTTGGGCGCACATCATTGAGAAGCGTGCTCGCTACCGCCCTTGTTGGCGAGATTTTCCCGCGGAAGCCGGATTATTACCGGTATTTCGTCTCACGCGGCTGCACTCTAAGCGGTATGCGTATACATGGAGTTCTATCAGAGGGTAAACAGGAGTTGGAAAAGGCCGCGTTGTAGCCAGTTCTGCACTATAAACGGTTACGTTATAAGTGGTCTATACTGTAAATGCTCTTTACGTGCGTGTGCCTGAGTGAGTTCACCTCCGACTCTTTTTTTTAGCTAGTTTTAATTGTTTCGATGATACGAATTTTGGCTAATACGAATATTTTTCGTAACCCCGTGAGATTCCTATCATCGAGATTCCACTGTAACTAGCGTCTGCATAATTGCTATTATAACAAAATGGTGTGCAGCATTACCTGTCCATCTGCACTGACTTTCGGGCAAGCTATACAGTGGCTTCCGGATGTATCGAACTCAAAGGGGGTCGGGAAGTAGTTGAGTATATTGATAATTCGAAATATAAAATAGGCCTATCTGGTACTTATCTGAGATCTCCAGTTTCCAGTTTCCTGACATCGTAAAAAGCGGAAACTTTAACGATTGTTTCTCCAAGGTCGTGTCAAACGTACAAAAGTTGAGCTAAATTTTGCTCACAAATGTTGCAAGACACTTGTGCTGCTAAATGGTCTTTGAATACTGATCGCAACACTAACCACGTTGGCCTGGACATGGTTAACGTTGCACCGGACGCACCGCAGAAGCATACTAGCCTGTATGAATATGTGCCGTGCCTCCAACAGTGCACTTGTACTGTGAAACACGCGTGAGCATGCCCGGCCATGTATCCATTACAATACTAACATTACGTGTGCTGTTTAAACGGCTGATCGTCATGCAAGAGCAACGAGCGATGTGGTCTGTTGTATGGGGTAACCTACTTCCTGTTCGAACCAGTCTTCCTCGCTTCTCGACTGCCCTAAAAAATTCACATGTCTCTTCTTGCGTGCCGCTCAGCCCTCTGATGCCTCACGGCTGGTAGGTACATCTCTTCATTCTCGGTTCTTGCCCTCCGGCCCCTGCGTCGGGGACTTCCAACACTACCCACACACTGTTACAGTTGAATCTCGATAATTTGAATTTGAAGGGGCCCAAAAATTTGTTCGAATTAAAAGAAGGACTTATTCGTTAATAGTTAGCACTTGTCTTCGTTTCTTCTCATGTCCGTGTTTTGCTGCGCTATCCAAATATTATTCCATGATGACCGACCAATAAGCCCACATCACCACCCTCGTCATTTATTCTTGAAGTATTCGTGCACCATAGCACGATGTACGAACGGTGCGAGTCGTGAAATATCGCAGCGCGCAAGCCCACAGCAAGCGAGGACCGCCAAATTGCCCACACCGACCAATGCTCGCTTCCCAATAACGGCAGGAAACGAAACTTCAGGGAACGGGCTAAGCTGGTGCTGGTCCAGTGGGAGCGGCGGTGCCCGGTGACGGGCGCATGTGCGGAGACCGTCGAAGGGGGAGGGGAGGAGGGCGGCAGGGAAGCGGATTTGGCCTCGGCAACTCCGCCGCTTTGGTGGCAGTGGCTTCGGTGGCTCCCCTCGCCTTCCCTTACACCTCCCTCGTAGCTCCCTCACCGTCAACTGTCTCAGTGCGCGCCCGCCGTGCCGGCACCAGTTTAGCCCGCTTCCTGAAGTTTCGTTTCCTGCCATTATCGGGAAGTGAGCATTGGCCGGCGTGGGCAGTTTCGTTGGCCCGACTGGGCCTCCACCGCTGCTCCCCTCTGTGCTGCAGCCGCAGTGTTCAAGGCCAACACGTGACGAGAAAATAGAGGAAGCATAAAGGAGAAGGGTTCACTGCCATTTTCGCCACATGGCCGAGACGTCGACACGTACGGGCATGTTCCGGTGCGATGCAGTAGCGGTGACCTTGCCATTCGAGAGAGGGTGAAATCTTCGCCGCGGTCTTTTTTTTTTTTCCTTCGCGTGCGGCGTTGAGGGGTCTCTCGAAGCTTTTGCTCTAAGGTAGAGTCCGAGCAATGCTGGTTGGAGCGCTGCCGCGTGATTTGACGCGCTGCTGAGAGGATTCTCGGAGCGCGGTATATTCAAATTAACCATTGCAAATGCTGGCGCGTTCAACTTACTGGGCGTTTTTGCCCATTGGAATACACATAAGACGGGGCCACAGTGTCAGTTCGAATTAAGCGTGTTCGAATTAACGAGATTCGACTGTAGTTTCAAAAGTGGCTTTCAGCCTGAACGTCTGAGTCCATCTCCACTCATGTGTAACGGTGTGTTCACGAATGAAACGCGTCCTTTGCAGCAATTTTCTTTCTGCGAAATGCAAATGTGGCGTGTGATGGTTTTGTTCAATTCAAACTGTAATGTAAAGTTCCATCCAAGTGGAGGTTTAGGTCAGATTCGTTTTAGCCACTCACGGAATCCTAATATGCTGCACGCGGAAAGCCTATGTCTACAAGAGTAACCCGGCAGTGCAGTGTCTCTAGTTCGGCATCCTATTTTGGCATCCCACGCCTCCCTGCAGAACACGTATTGGACTGGGAGATGTTTCGTGTTCTTGAAGCAAAGTGACAATCTGCTCGTGCCGATAATGAAGGGCTGCAGTTTGTACGAGCCATCCATATGTGCAGTGAGCAAAACTGAGAGCACCCTGCTCATTTTTCCTCCATGGCATGTACTGCCCGTGAGGTTCAATCTGCCACAGCATCTGCCAAAACAGCGCCATTTAAAATTTATCGCGATTAGAAATTTCCGACGATGCGAGAAGTGATTGCATCTTTGTTAGGAGAAGGGCACTTACTGGGGTGTGGAGCAGCGCAGCATTCAGTATATTGAATGTTGCAATGAATGGGAGTTCGATGTACGCAGAGTACATCACTATACTTTTGCATGATTTTAAATGGGATTTTACAATGGTTTGATATAGGCAATAATTAGATATATCTGAGTTTGATATATCTGGGATTGGGGGGGGGGGGGGGGGGAGACTGTATCTTGAATGCAATGTCAACTGATGGGCGTTGTCTGCATGCCCTGAAACACAACACTCATGCGCTGTGAGTAAGCATGTGGCAATCAGTGCTTGCCCTTTCTTGTATTCTCTAAAATGCAGTATAACATATGTAGGAACCTTCGTTATTTGTATGACATTAGATGTGCAACAGACAGACTTGTACACGTTACAGAAATAAAGTAACCAATTACAATTGCAATTACTTCATTCAAAAATATAACTGATTACAGTTACCACTTTCATACTTGTCAACTCTTCTGATTTTCCCGGGAGACTCCTGATTTCTGACCTATCCTCCTGATTGTACGGGCACAGCAAAATCTCCCGGTAAACTGCCCCAACACTCATCTAGAAAAAACAAAACAAAAAAACAAGAAACCAAAACCGCATTATGCAGCACAGGTGCACTGTGATTGCTATCATTCACTGGGTAGCTAGCCGAAGTCAGATTGGAATCCAAGCCGTTTGAGTGCAGAACTCTGTTCGCCTCTGATTGAACAATGCATTTTGCTTTTCACAGCTCTCTTGACATCATGGCATCGTCGAAGCCCAAGAAGTATTTACAGTGTTTCTTGAAGTCTTATTCAAAGTTCCCGTGTTTCGTGCCATCCAGGAAAGGCGAGCAGTTTGGATTTTGCACGACTTGTGCATGCGACGATAGTGCGACCCATGGCAGTAAAGGTAATACAGTTAAACCTGGATATAACGAAATTGACAAATTCCCGAAAAACTTCGTTGTAAAGAGGATTTCGTTATATGCAGGTTTGGCACGAAAATTCGAAAAAGAAAGGCTTACCGTATTTACTCGATTCTAACACGCCCTCGATTGTAACGCGCACCCGTTTTCCGTTTTCGTCGAAGCACTCATCCTTGGAATGTCACACCAGGTATTGGATGCGTGGACGCGTGTCGTTTCGCACAAGCGCGAGGCATCGGAAACGAAGAGCGAGCGTCACGATGGCGTCGTAGCGTCGTATAGTGTTACAGTAGAACCCCGCTGTTACGTACCCGGGTACTGCGTTTTCCAGGCTGTTACGTCGTTTTCGGCCAGTCCTGGCACAGCTGCCATAGAACCCAATGCATTGGTAACCCCGCTGTTGCGTCGCAACTCTGGGACCGTTCCCGCGTCGTACGTTGCGAACTGTAACCCCGCGCCGGCCCGAACGGCCATTTTGAATTTTCCTGTCTCTTGGCTCGGTGGCGTGACGATGGCATTGGCTGCTCTAAGTGCCGGGGGCGACAACTATGACGTATTTTCGGTTTCCGCCAGCAAAAGTACGGCCCTTGAGATCCGTATTTGCTATCTAAAGATGGTGTCTATGATGCGTTGTAGCTCTAAATTTGTTTTGGCTCATAGATGTTCCATGTAAAGTCCAAGGGCGATAACGCAGTCGCCGCGCGCCGTATGCTGTATGTGCGAGGGGAGCCGACGACCGCGTCTAAATTTCGCGCGCGCACTAAAGAAAAGCAGGGAGGAAGAGCGCGCCTTCCGTTGTGCTCGAGGCACCTGCGAGGGAGCAAATGGGGGGGGGGGGGTAGCGGGTGGCGTTGTTCTGTACTCTGGCATCAACTGCGTACTGCGCGGCGGCGCGCGGTCGCGCAGGCCGTATCTTGAAAGCGATCTGCGTTGGGGCAGAGTCTAGGCAGTGTAGGTGTGTCGGCGGCTCGTAGCTTTGTGCGTGCTGTGTGTTCTCGGCGCTCAGTTTGCGTTAAAGTGATAGACAACAGTACGAAGGTCACTTCGCTCGCTTCTGCTGGGGCGCTTCCACACGCCGCCAGTGTTTGACAGCGTGTGTCCGCGCTCATCGAGTGTGATGTGTCACAGCGTCTGCCAGCACGTCGGCAACATCAACTGGAAAAGGAGAGTACCGGCTTGGCAGGCTAGGCCAGCTGAAGCAAGCGGCAGGATCAAAGTTGAATGAAGGGAGGTGGAAAGGTCACGCCCGCGGCGGCAAGATCGCCGGGTCGAGGGATGCAGACCCGCTTCGCACACGCTCGCACGCACGCACACGTGCGCTCGCTTCGCATTCTGTCGCGGCGAAGGTGCTTTCGGTTGCTGCTCGCACAAAAATTACAAAATTTGTAGCAAAATCTCTAGGTTGTCGGCGGGGAAAGTTCGTTATATCAAGGGGGGTCTCCCGTTGCCACTTCGTTACGTAGAGGTCTCAAGTACATGTGCTTCTATGGAGTAACGGCGGGGAATAGAGAAACTTCGTTATATCCAGGAATTCGTTATATCGAAGTTTGTTATAAGCAGGTTTAACTGTATAAAACTGTAATTGGCGATTACTAAGCATCGAAGCTTCCTTCCTGCTGCTGAGAAGCTGAGGGCCGTGAGTACTTTCTTTGGCAACAGCAATGAAGACAGTGTTGTGTGGGCGAAGTGCCTTTTCACTGGATTTTCATCGAGCACAATTTGCCGCTGAGCGTGAGTGATCATGTTTGGCTACTTCCGCACAAGATGTTCCCGAAGTGTGAAGATGCGAAGCGCAATGGATGCGGCAGGATGAAGACAACTGCCATTGTCAGTGAAATGGCTACAGAGGCGAGGGTGCAATGGGGAAAAGCCTGAAGCGCCGTGTTTTCGCCCTTGCAGTCGACGGCAGCAGTGACACCTCATCGCAGCTTTGCCCTGTCGTGGCAACCTACTATGCAGACAGGGTTCTCCCCACGGTGGGCGGCAGTGGTTTTGCTGCCCACCATAGATATAAGGACCACCCGCCCACCACCGCCCATCCCTCGAGCTCCAAGTTTGCTGTACGCGCAGACAGATTTCTGTGCCTGTGCAGTGGAAGCTACGAGTGCAAGGGGCTGGCTTCCACAAGTGCGCTGCTACAGGCAAGCATGGGTACCAGCGGGAAGCAGCTGCACGCACTCACGAGACAGAAACACAGGCCGGGAAGCTGGCGGTAATCACGGATGATCGCAGTTGGCACCCCTGTAATCACAGATATGACCTTCGGCGCGCCGATACCAATCATGCTGCTTGCACTTACTGCGCGAGATCTCCAGTTGTCATCATCGTCATGTGGGCTATTTGCAATGTGGTCACGGCTTTCTTCTTTTACTTAATTTCATTATTGTTTATGATTTTAAGAAGCTGCATTTTTCTCTTAGTGCAGTATTCGCACTAGTACAGCGCCTACATGTCCGGTTCATTTATGCTTTCAAAAAGTTCCATTTTTCACCATGGTGTGGCTCCTCTGAACATGCAGGCGAGGCTACGAAGCCAAGAGTGCACTCTAGCGCTAGCGAGGCGTTGACGTGTAAACAAAAGCCTCGTGGGATTTGGAGTCGTGCTATGCGCTGGAGATGGCTGCGAAAAAAAAGGCTGCGCAGCCATCTATGCTGTAGTTTTTTTTCTCCAAAAGTGCCCGAGAAAGTGACCGGTGATGCTGAAGAACAACATACGCAGACGGAGGCATCCGGTGTGGGCGATGTTGAGCCCCCGACATCGCCCATGTCGAAGAGGCTGAAATCGACTGCACATGATAGTGGCAGTTCAACCTCAAGCCTTGAAACAATGTGCTGTGTGCTAAATACTGGCGAAGACAGCAAGCATGCATCAGTCTTCAACGCATCTTGGATTTGTAACCATCCTTGGCTTTTCTACGACAACATCAAAGGGGGGGGGGGGGGTGTTCATGCGACATTTCCTGGCTACGAATAATGTCCTAAGTGGCCTTTGCTATCGAGATATACCAGCACTTGTTCAATTCATCGGCCAACATCTGATGGAGCAGAGACAAGATGAGGCAACAAATACTGAGCTGCCGGGCTTGCCTGTCTGAACATGCACATTTGTGAGGCTGCAGCCTGGCACGATCTCTGGCGTTCTACTTTTAAATTTTCGCCGAATTTAGGTTCTCAAAGCTACGTCGTTTGTTACAGCTTGGCTGGTCAATAATTACCTGGTTACTGAGAAAAGTAATTGAATTACGGCAATCATTACCCAGTAAACAAAGTAATCATTAAATTAGAAAAGGTGTAATTGATTACAAGTAATTAATTACACGTAATTTATGAACAGTTTATGAACAGTTTTATGAAGATGTTGAATTAGCAATGAGAAAGGTGCAGACTCAGTACACTGTAGTCATGGGCGACTTCAATGCAAAAGTGGGAAAAAAAGCAGGATGGTGAGCAAGCAATTGGCAACTACGGCATCGATTCTAGGAATGCAAGAGGAGAGATGTTAGTGGAATTTGCGGAAAGGAATAGGCTCCGAATAATGAATACCTTCTTCAGGAAGCGCAGCAACAGGAAGTGGACCTGGAAAAGCCCTAATGGAGAAACCAGGAACGAAATAGATTTCACACTCTGCCCATCCAAGCATATTGCAGGATGTAGAAGTGTTAGGTAAGGTAAAGTGCAGTGACCATAGGTTAGTGAGGTCTAGGATTTCTCTCAATTTGAAGAGAGAAAGAGTGAAATTAGTCAAGAAGGAAACAAGGCAACTTAGAGGCAGTAAGGGTAAAGCAGACCAATTCAGGATGGTGCTCGCAAACAAATATGCAGCTTTAGAAAAGAAAGATGAAGATAACATAGAGGTAATGAATGAAACCGTAACTAGGTTGATCACAGAAGCAGCAATTGAAGTGGGAGGTAAGGCACCAAGGCAATCAGTAGGTAAGCTCTCCCAGGAAACAAAGGACATAATAAAGAAACGACAAAACATGAAAATGTCCAACTCAAGAGATGAGATAGAATTCGCTGAACTGTCAAAACTAATCAACAAGAAAAAAGTAAGGGATATTCGAAATCATAACGGGGGAAAGATTGAGGAAGCCGTAAAATATGGACAGAGCATTAAGTCAGTAAGAAGAAAGCTTGGCATAGGACAAGGCAAGATGTATGCACTGAAAGATAAGCATGGAAATATCATCAGCAATTTCGATGACATAGTAAAAGCAGCGGAAGAATTCTATACTGACCTGTACAGTTCCCAGAACAGCCAAGCTACTTTTATTCCAAATAGTGATGAACCGGATACAGAGGCTCCTTCTATAACTAGCGATGAAGTTAGAAGGGCCTTGAAAGACATTACCAGGGGAAAAGCTGCTGGAGAAGATGGAATAACAGTAGATTTAATCAAAGATGGAGGAGATATGCTTGAAAAGCTTGCGGCCCTTTATACGCAATGCCTCACAACTTTAAGTGTACCAGAGAGCTGGAAGAACGCCAACATTATACTAATCCATAAGAAGGGAGACATTAAAGAATTAAAGAATTATAGACCCATTAGCTTGCTTTCAGTATTGTATAAAATATTCACCAAGATAATTTCCAATAGAATCGGGGCAACACTTGACTTCAGCCAACCAAGAGAACAGGCTGGCTTCAGGAAGGGATATTCTACGATGGATCACATCCATGTCATCAATCAGGTAATCGAGAAATCTGCGGAGTACAATCAACCTCTCTATATGGCTTTCATAGATTATGAAAAGGCATTTGATTCAGTAGAGATACCAGCAGTCATAGAGGCATTGCGTAATCAAGGAGTACAGGAGGCATACATAAATATCTTAGCAAACATCTACAAGGATTCCACAGCTACCTTGATTCTACACAAGTAAAGTAGAAAGTTATCTATCAAGAAAGGGGTCAGGAAAGGAGACACAATCTCTCCAATGCTATTCACTGCATGCTTAGAAGTATTCAAGCTCTTAGACTGGGAAGGCTTAGGAGTGAGGATCAACGGCGAATATCTCAGCAACCTTCGGTTTGCAGATGACATTGTCCTATTCAGCAACAATGGAGACGAATTACAGCAAATGATTGAGGACCTTAATCGAGAAAGTGTAAGAATTGGGTTGAAGATGAATATGCAGAAGACAAAGATAATGTTCAATAGCCTGGCAAGGGAACAAGAATTCAGGATCGCCAGTCAGCCTCTAGAGTCTGTAAAGGAGTACGTTTACCTAGGTCAATTACTCACAGGGGACCCTGATCATGAGAAAGAAATTTACAGAAGAATAAAATTGGGTTGGAGTGCATATGGCAAGCATTGCCAAATCCTGACTGGGAGCTTACCACTGTCGCTGAAAAGAAAGGTGTACAATCATTGCATTCTACCGGTGCTAACATATGGGGCAGAAACTTGGAGGTTAACAAAGAAGCTCGAGAACAACTTAAGGACCGCACAAAGAGCGATGGAACGAAAAATGTTAGGACTAAGGTTAAGAGACAGGAAGAGAGCGGTGTGGATTAGCCGATATTCTAGTTGACATTAAGCGCAAGAAATGGAGCTGGGCAGGCCATGTAATGCGTAGGATGGATAACCGGTGGACCATTAGGGTTACAGAATGGATACCAAGAGAAGGGAAGCGCAGTCGAGGTCGGCAGAAAACCAGATGGGATGATGAAGTTAGGAAATTTGCAGGCGCAAGTTGGAATACGCTAGCGCAAGACAGGGGTAATTGGAGATCGCAGGGAGAGGCCTTCGTCCTGCAGTGGACATAAAATATAGGCTGATGATGATGATGATGAATTTATTATGTACAAATCTGGCAACAGAGACCCATCTTTGAATCTGTTTCATGGACAAACATTGTACAACCATGTTGCTTTCTGACATGCTCTTAGAGGGCTTCTCGCAGATTTCTTGGGAAGGTCCTGCAGACATTTTGCCATGATATTTTTGACTGCTGCATTGAGCTTTCAGGTACAATGTCAGATACCTATCACAATACTTACTTGGGACCTTTGTCCTATTTGGCACCTTGGATACCTTCTTTGGGACCCTCATCTGTATACTTGATTTATGTATTTATTTTTTGTGTGTGAATGAACTCAAACTTTAAACAATAAGCACTGCCACACTTACGTAGGATACCACAGTGGTCTAATTGATCAGTCCGGTGTAGTGAAAATGCTGCTTGTCAGTGCTTGGAACTGACATGCTTGGCATTCATGGCCAGTGCGTCATTATGGTGACAGCCACCGAAGTGCAAACATGATCAAATATGTGGTCACAATTACAATACTGGCTTTGTAAAAAAAAAAAAAAAGTTGTGCTAAGTGGTGGGAAGTGTTCACACTAGTGGCCTGAAATTGCTCTTGCAGAGGCTACGTCAAGTAGACACTCTGATGGAGAGGGCTTCGAATGAAGAGCTGCTGACATTTGAACACCATCGGGAATGGGTGAGTGCAGACCATTTGTTGCTACTGACAAAACTGGTTCTGTTATGGCAGCGCTCTCTGCTTATACTGCTTGTGGCAATATTTATCAGGTTTGCTATGACTGCCAGCACATTTTGCCGGTATAAAGGTGCTTACAGGTACTCTTGCTGCACTGAACTTTAGAAAAGCTGGAACATTTTGAAATCACAAGTTATTCAGAAAAGTCATTTTCTTCATTCTTGCAATGCGTGTAGCTATGTTACATTCATGCATTTGTGGACACAGGTAATTGCAGTTCACTTCTCAGTGCTGATTTCTGTCTGGAGCATCTAATTAAGGCAGCTATAGTGGTATCTGTAGTTACCAGCAGTTTTGGAAGTAACTTTCCTGCCCTACGTCGTCTGGCAACTAATATGCATTGGAAATCCCATCCAATCCAATGCGAGACATATCGCTCGCTCGGCTTGCGTATAGTGCCTAGAATATACTCTAGTGTGCCGTCCACCGAGAGTCTCCAACGCGGGACGGTGGCGCGAGCAGTGATGCCTGCCGCCGCGGGCCACCAGACGGCGATGCCTGTCGGCACCATGCTAAATCCTGCGGTGTTCGACTCGCGTTCGTTTGCGATGCGTTGATTGCTACGCGTCGATTTCAATGCTTAGTTCATTTCTCGCCTTGCTGCCGCTTTCGTTGCAGTCTTTTCTTATTGTGAGTGGGTTTTTTGCATCTATGTGTGCACTCGTCTGTCTAAAGAAACTTTGAACAGGTCGCGAAACCGCGATTTCCCAGAGACGCGGAAAGAAACGGCTCATCTCATTACCCAGCGCGTCCGCAGACCCCGAACGTATTGCGGATTGGGACAAGAACATAAGAGGCAGATCGCCGGGCAAATGGGGAGACTCGCGTCGTGTCTTGCGTGAAGTCCGCCCATGTCTCAGCATGGTCCGGCACAGTCTCGAAGTGCAGCGCACCAAGCGGCCGGCGGCGGCAGGCATCACACTCGGTGCCACCGCGACACCCGCTCTCGGCACACTAGTATGTGTCTTTTAGGTACTATAGTCGGGCCGTTTGTCGGCCTCGTGCGCGCCATTTCAGTGAAGTTCGCGTTTGCGTTGTGTGTTTACTTTGATAAGATGCCAGGCGGGAAGTGCAAGTTTCAGCCTGCGTGGCTGCAACATACGGACTATCGTCACTGGGTGAGACCGGAACCAAGCGATCCTTATCGAGCAATGTGCGCATTATGTCAGCAGACGGTCGACATTTTAACAATGGGGGAATCTGCCTTGAAGAGCCACCAGAAAGGCGAAAGGCGACGGTATATTTTGGCCGTAAGAGACCTAAAAGTTTTCAGCTTGACATGCTGCACTTGGCTTACACAATGAATTCTTGTACCGTTGTCCAGGTGAAGCTTCTGCAGAGCTGTAAAGAACACGAAGCTGCCTTGGCTTGTGCTCAGGCTAGTGCCAAAAGGTGGCCAAGATCTGTTGATGCTTGGCTCCTGTTGCTTGAATTGCTCATTGCAAGAGGACCTGGGGCTGAAGATGTGCTTAAAGCTTTTGAAGAGGCCCTGTCTGCCATTCCCAAACAGGTGAACCACTGATCCATTCTGCAATCATTGCATGGCATAGTCAGGATTTGTATACCTCTTTGAAATCGTTGAAAACCCGTGAATAAAAAAAAAAAAAAGATTCAAGGGCGTTTAAAACTACTTGAAAATAAATTTGCTCTTTGAATTCCTTGAAAACTGGGGTTGTGGGCAACTTTTGAATATTTAATGTTACAAGAGAGAGAAAGCAAGAAGAGGAAAGGTAGGGAGGTCAATCACACGAGCGTCCAGTTTGCTACCCTACACTGAGGTTAAGGGAAAGGGGGAATAAAAGAGGGAGAGAGTCAGCACCGAGTGCACGTGGGAGGATGTACAGGAGCACTATAAGCGGTCTCTCAAACCGATGTACTTCAAGCAAGTACCGTACTAGTGCACGAATTGCTGTTTGTACCAGTCACAAACGTTGCCACGGTCCTAGTTTCTTTGACTCGGCGAACGGTCTCGAGTACAGTCGGTTTAAAGTTGTCCAGAGAGAGAGGCGTTGGATGTCGTCGTGAGGGCAGATACACAATAAACGCTTGATGGTTTCCTCATACACAGGAGTTGCATGTCAGGCTATCGGCCATGCCCATACGTTAGGAGTAAGCGTTTGTAAACGCCATTACCAGACACGCGCGCACTGCAAGGTTGCTTCGTCGCAGAAAAGGCTAGGTCACAGTCGTAGCCATAACAAGGGGTCCAGCTTATGCAGTTGGCAATGGAAGGCACTTGAACTCCACAAAGCTTGTGTCTTTTTGTGTGCAAGCAGACTAAGTTCCCTGGCAGCGTCCTTCGTGGGCAGACCGAGCAGCCCTGTCAGCAAAGTCATTGCGTGCGATGCCGCAGTGAACAGGAATCCACTGAAAGATAATGTGCCCTGTTTCCAGAGCGTGGTGGCGTATTTCCCTAATGTTGGATATCATCTGCTCGTATGTTCTGTGATGTAAGGCAGATGTGAGAAGAGCTGCCTTAGAGTCATAAAATGTGACCCATTTCTGTGCCAGCTCATCGGTGACGTAGTTCATAGCGGCACGGAGGGCTGCGAGTTCTGCCACTGTAGATGTAGCCATGTGTGGCACTTTGAATTTAACTGTAATCTGCTTCACTGGAACCTAGTCTTCAAAGTAACAGACTCTGCATAGGGGCTATGCTATGGACACTGTCTATTGGGAAACAATTCTAGATACTTTCTTTTGAGAGTGTCGCTAAACAATTGCAATGTGGCATGTCGTCAGCCACTGACGACGAGCTTGTTTAAATTACAGTAAAACCCCGGTGATACGAACCCGGCTTTCGGTGTGATACGAATTCGTAACATTCCCCGGACGAAATACATTGCTCACAATACGAAAAAAATCGGCTGTTCCGAACGTGTTGCCGCGCCGCTACGGATCATATGAATGCGTAAGCAACAGCGGCGGCGGCCGAGCCAGCGGGGCCACCGGCACAGCGGGGTCTGGTCGGGATCCATAGTCGCCAAGCAACCGACTATGTCACGCGGCTGCGCAATCTCTCATTGGTCCCCACTTTGAGCAGACCGGACCACATCACAGCCTAGCCAATGCTTAGCGAAAAAGTAGATGAGGACCGCTGCTGCAACGACGACCGAGGCGCAGCCCCGACGGTCAAAACGCTCCCTGCACTCGACGTGCTCAGGCGTTCAGTGGTGTGCGAAAACATTCCCAAGTTAACGTGCGTGCACTTATACGCCTTTCAGAAGGCGATCATTGACGATTTGGACAAGAAGAAAACGTCCCGTTGATACGTTTTTTAAAGGACCGCGAAAAAAAAAGGGGGAAAAAAGCCGCAGTTTCGCCCGAAAGGTGAAGCAACGGAAACGCAGCAGCAGCAGCGAGCGAATTGACCTTTGCGCTGTCTCTCGCTTAAACGCGAACTTAACGTCGAAGGCACAACGCATACGAAGCTACTGGCACTAGGCGCACTTTGTCAACATCGCAGATCATTTTGACGATAAGGTCCGCGCGGGTGCGTCGTATCTGCAACGTGCCGGTCGCTTGTTGAAACGCATCGGTCGCTTGTTGCAATGTGCAAGCTGGCTGCACCGCTAAATTTACGGGACCGCCACACAACGTAACGTGCTGGTACATTATAGACTGGCGAAGTATCACGAGGAACGCCCGGTTATTCGAACGCGAAAGCATCTGCGATGGTTAATTCGAACATACCGCGCACCGACAATGCTCCCAGCAGCGTGCCAAATCATGTGGCGGCTCCTCCGACCGGCATTGCTCCGACACCGCCATAGAGCAAAAGCTTGGGCGAGACCCCTCAACGCCGCGCGGAGAAAAAAAAGAACCGCGGCGTCACGCCAAGGTCGCCGTTTCTGCGTGGCGTTGGAACACGCGTGTACGTGCCGACGTCTCAGCCAACGCTGCGGCTGCAGCGCAGAGGGAAGCAACGGCTGTGGCCCAGTTCGGCCAACGCTCGCTTCAACAGCAGAAAACGAAACTTCAGGGAGCGGGCTAAGCGGCGCCGGGCTGGCGGGAGGGCGGGAGCGGCGAATGCGCACGGAGACAGTCGAAGGTGAGGGGGCTACGAGGGTGTTGAGAGAAAGGGCGAGGGGAGCCACCGAAGCAACAGAGTTGCCAAGGCCAAATCCGCTTCCCTGCCGCCCTCCTCCCTGACCTGCGACGGTCCCCGTGCACGCCCGTCGCCATGTCGCCTCTTGCTCTTCACAACCACAATCTCTCTCTTTCTCGCTGTGCCTGCGCCGCCAGCTCCCTGAAGTTTCGTTTTCTGCCGTTATCGCGAAGCGACCGCGGGCAGTTTTATGGCCCTCGTTCGATATGTGCTTGCACGCCGCGATATTTCACGAATCGCACCGTTCGTACGTCATGCTATGGTGCACGAATATTTCAAAAATAAGTCCTTCTTTTAATTCGAACAAATTTTTGGGCCCCTTCGAGTTCGAATTATCGATATTCGACTATACATGGAAGTCAATGGCATTTAGGTCGTGACTGCGAAAACACGACGTAGCAGCCGGGAAAACACAGCAGCGAGGAAGGTATCAATGGGATTCCACTATTAGAAATCTTTTCTGGTAAAAATAAATTCATTTTTCTTGATATTGTGTATGTTTTGATGATACGAATTTCGGGTGATACGAATATTTCACGCGACCCCGCAAGATTCGTATCACTGAGGTTTTACTGTATTGTCATCGTGGAGCTAGACAAGGCTAAATCAAATGACCAAGTGTTGTACTACCATTTGGTTGTTTTGTTATTTTTTTCACATCGCAGCCATCATGGCTCCATGTTAGAGCCATAGGCTCTAGAAATGCCTACCGGAAAGTAAGTTTCAGTCATTTGGCTTTAACATGACAAGCATCTTTGACTGTAGTATCTTCGGACACCGCTAACCATCATTCCAGAAGGTGATTGATTGACATTATTACAATGGGAAAGTCAACTTAGAAAAGCCAATTCAAGAGCTTGAAGTGTGTGTCCAACTCAGCAGCTGCTTATTTGCAAGAAATTGCAGCTGAGGAGATATCACGATGTTTCAGTGTATTTGTACGAATAAGGTTTGCTTTCCCCTCCTTGAATTTTGGCCTTCGGCATCTTTGAACTCCTTGAATTGCCCTTGAATTTCCAGTCCGATGTTCTGTATGAACCCTGGGCATGATGCACACTCTTAGTGACAACTTTTGAGTAGTTACTAATGTAAAGTTAGTAACTTGCATTACAAATGTTGCTAAGTGCTCAGTCATGTGCAGCTAGTTAATGTAAGCTAAGTTCAAGTTACTGGGACAGCAAGCTAGCTGCAAAAACGAAGATCGGTGATATTGCATGAACTAGCAGCGTAGACAAAGTACTTGTGTACTAAGCATTTGTGTACTGTATTTGTGGAGCCCATTGCCTACACCTATATATATATATATATATATATATATATATATACACACACCCAGGAAAGCAGCACAGGACCTTCAACTGTGGGTGTGCGAATATTCGCAAAGTTTGAATATTATGGAATATTCTATTTTTAATATTCGTATTCGATTAGAAAAGTAGATACGCATTCCAAAATGTTTCATTATACAGTTGAATGGGAAATTCGAATCAAATCGAATATATCACTTGCCATGCGGGAGTAAACACGGTTCTTAGCATTTGTTTCCATCTAATCTATGAATATTGGGATGATATTGGGCAGAATTTTGTGATTTCGGGCTGCTAGCGTTGCCTATAAAGCACACTTAGCCACTAAACGTCGAAACTGTGCGGAAAAGCCAGCCTCTCAGTAGCAAGGGGCACCGGTTTGCGAACAGCGAAGGTGCACTTTGCGAAGAGCTTAAACAGTGAAGAGCTGTTTAAGCTGGCCGTAATGTGTACTGCCTGCCACTGCGTTGCCTAGCTATCAGCTCACGGAGCGTCGTGCGCTTGGGAGAGAGAGAGAAACAAATTGTAGCAGCACCAACGAGGCAACGCGCAGAGGTGCTGCTGACGCCATCCACGCTTCTCCGTTTTCCCGTATTAGCGCTGAACTCTCGCAGTGTCCATGACTGCAGCAGGTGGCTCAGCGGCGCTCCCACCAACTGCGCGCTACTGCGCATGCGCCGTGACGTCATCCCAGTGTGTCGTCTGCTGCGCGCTGCTCGTACACTGTGCATAGCTTTCGCCCCACTTCCCCTACATGTGCTCGGACTGCAAGTGCTTCGCGAGGCGTTCCCCGATGCCACGGACCATGCGGAAATGCTTATACACTTCGTATAACTTAGCATCACTTTCTATAGCCAGGACCAGCTAGGAACCGATCAGCTCCGCTGTGTCTTTAGCCTTGTGCAACTAGTGCAAGCTACCCCCCAATTGTTTTTTTTTTTTTTTTTTTTTTTGCAGTGCCACCCTCAATTCTGAGCTTAGTGCTTGGCAGCAGGTGCGATGAGTGACGGCTGGCACAGGGTCAAATTCCTCAGAGTTTACGGGCATATGATTCGGTATAATAAGGCACATGCTGGCGAGAACAGCTAGTGGGAATGACTAACTTTCCCAGGTTAATATCAGCGAAAGTGTTTTAGTACAACGGCTTACTAGTTTTGTTTTTTAACATTGACAATGTAATTGCAATGCTCCAACATAAAAAATGAACCCAACTTGTTTATGCATGGGCATATCATTATTCGATATTTGAAAATTTTGATATTTTCACAGCCCTACTTTTAACTCGGTCAATAAAAAATTAGTATGTCAACAATAAAGACTAAAGATAGAGATCACATAGAACAACGAACTTCAAGTTGGACTGGATAGTTGCACCTACTAACTAAGCATGCACATTGATTATGGGTCTCTTGGTAACAGACAACAGACAGAAACATCAGCAACAGTGAAAAGTGAGGCAAGTAAATGAAGCGGTTAGTACTGCATGGCCTAGGCTAGCAAGGGCTGCTTAGTCAGGCATATAGATGACACTTTGTAGGCTCCTGCCACAATGGCTTAGAGCCTGTGGAATTTTACTGGTGAGGTTAAGATCATAGGTGTTTTTTTATCACAGTCGAGCATGGACAGAATGCACAAAATGCACGTGTGCTGATATTTCAGCTCGCATTCTTCCTAATGGTCAAAACCATTCCACCACTGTGGTGTTTTCACATCCCAGCAATGCTTGCACTAAACATTTTACATGTGGTTAGTTTACCTGTGGCTTTGTGCAAATGATGATAGCAACAGCAGGAAATGTCATCGAGGGACAAATGCAAAAAAGGAATCGGCAAGATTTAGCAAGTCCGCCGACTCTGAACTCATTTACTGCGATAGCAGCAGGCTGTCACAGTTGACACCGCCTCCTCCTCAGGAACAATTTTTTGGAATGCAGTTTATGTCGTCCTCATCCGCCATAGTATTGCCTGCTGTGATCTCCAAAATGCATGCACACACGGTGCAGCTCTCAGAGTTTGTGTGGCTCACAAAACACTGCTCAAATTGCCCAAGTCCAAAGCTGTGCGTAAATGCAGTAGTGCATGGCACTGGGGCTATAGACTCCACTCCCCTGCTTACTGCGATCAGTTTTCATCTTCCTACTCACTGTCGCAGGTCTATCCTGTTTTATCTGTCCCACACCCTCCTCAAGGGCTCATTGAACCGCTGGCAAATAATGTACAACATCCTTGACATGGGCAATTTAGATAAATTCATGTCATTCAAACACTTCTCTGAGAATGTTATGAACAGTGTGGCTCATCCCTGTGTTGAGATACATGGTCGAGCTCTGTGTTGAGCCCCATGTACAACCTCTCTATTTTTGCTACCTTTCTTCTGTCCGTCATTTCATTTAGTTCTCTTTAGTTTATACGTACATGTGTATGTTTTTGTATGTGTATATGTACAGTTTGCATATTTGGCCTGTGGCAGTTTTAATTCTGTCATTGTCTTTCACTTTGTTTTACTCCACTCACTATGATTAATTATTGCGCTTTGTTGCTGCATACACCATTCAATTTATACTGTAGTGCGCCACACTAAAGGCACCAAACGGTTTTTTGTCACATATTTAATAAATAAATAAATAAATAAATAAATAAATAAATAAATAAATAAATGTGGCTTCCAACTGCACGTTGCTGCAGGGGTATGAGTTTGATACCCAGTAGCAGTACCTAGCAAAGTTGTTTTATTTTACTTTTTTTGCCATATTGCGAGGGCAAACCTGAGGATGAGGGCACGTCCTGATGATGTCACGGTACTTAGTGATGACATAACAGAAATGACTTATGGATATGTACACAGAGAAGCCAGCTTTGAATGCTTTAACTGCTGTGGCAGTAAAAGTATTGTGCAAGTGTCCATTCTTTTGTTGCTTGGCAACTTACTTTGCAGCTGCTTTCTGTTACTTTGGTGAAGCTCTTTAACCATCGGTAAATTTACCCACAGGTAAAATGCTTCGTGTAAGCTATCCCAAGTGTAACTGCAGAACACGTCCAAGAGTTAGCCTTGATGAGGTCACCCAAAAGTGATGCAGACGAAAAAGAAAATGCTTTGTGCATGCCATTTAGTGAGGCTTGCTTATCTGACTGTTTCTGTTACTGTTTTGCTTGAAATTTCTTGTGCCCTCATGCTTTTGTGCAGGAGTCCCTGCCAGTCTGGAAGCGAGCCATGGAATTTCTTTCTTCAGAATCCCCAGAGGAAACAATACCTTTTTTTGAGGTAACCACTGCTGCATTGCCTCGGGCTGTTCATGACCATTTGCTCCAATACCTTTAGGCAAAAGTGTTCAGTTGTAGTCGAGGGATGCTAAAAGAAAATTATGAATTCCAGCTACAGTCGCTGACTGATAAATAAGACACTGATAATACGGGCATGCTTGATTATTTGGACAGCCCGGCGCCCCAATAGACTAGCCTCAATAGACTTCATGTATAAGGACGACCAAAATTTTGGACATGTTACAGTGCGTCGTGCAATAATTTAGACTCTGACTGCATGACCTTGTGCTAATTTGGCCGCCGAGTGGAGCAGAAATAGCATTATTTTGTTTTGAGACGTGGGTGGCACGGCCTCCGTGAAACCAAACCTAGTGAAGCCTAGTTGATTCAGTAGACTCATGAGAATTCATCACATGCATTTACTGCACTTTTTATCTGTAACGACAGCATGACAATTGTTCACATACGAGCCGCAATATGAGTGATGCCTTCCGCTCGACTCTGTCACTTTTATCATCCATCGTTCATGGCCGACAGATCCCATTGATAACGCGTGCAGAGTGTCGCCCTGATCACTGACGGAGCGCAAAAAGTGTGAAAGGGAGTAGCATAAAAGGCTTTGCTAGAAAATCACGGCCATGGAATGTCTAATCCAAAGGCAAGCGTATGTCCACACAGCAACGTGTTGACAAACTTGAGCCATATTCTTGGACAATCACTTTTGAAGATACCTTTATTTTCGCGATATTTCGTGTGACTAACACCAAATGCATCGACTAGCGGCAGAGTTTCTGCACTGTGATAAGATAGCGTGCTTGGAACTGTTTCAAGAATGACGTCATTCGTAAACTCTGACGTGTCTTACGCCAGTCACGTGAGCATGATTCCATCACTCGTAGGCCTTGATGTGTCTTGTGCTAGTCACACGAAATTGTAGGTAAATCTGAAAGCGACGATTCGAAAATATGGCACACCTTTTCTGGCAACTTGAGAAATACAGTCACTTATTTTTAGGCAAATACAGTATTTCAGACTCCTGATTATTTGGACGTTTTGGCAGTCCCCGTCGAGTCCAAATTATCGGACGATGGCTATATATTGGTGGATTTTGCTAGTAATGTAGCAAACAGATCACTTATGACTGAGAGTGTAGGTTTGATAGCCAAACGCTGGTGCAGAGTTGAAGGACACGTTGTGATGGAACTTTCATTTTCTTGAAGCAGGTAATAATAGCAACCAAGATAAGTTAAATGATTGTCATTATGAATAAATTACGTGCCATTTGAAAACAAAGAAAAATTTTACCTGGCAAAAGCTTTTAGAATTGAAGGACAGGTGGTAGTTGAACCATAGTTTTCTCAAAGCAGATACAGCAGACTTCCGTTAATTTGACTCCAGTTAATTCGATCCAAACCGAAGATCCTGGCCAGTGCCCACGCCTTTTTATTAGGGATGGGCGAATAGTGAATTTGAGGTTTGAAGCGAATTCAAAGAGAATAGTGATTTGGTAGAATAATTTCGAATCGAATAGTTCGAATAGTATATATCACATATTACAGTAAAACCTAGTTAATTCGAATTTCACGGGACCGAAAAATGTCCGAATTAACCGAATGCCGAATTATCAGGGTATCCAGAAAACAATAAGCAAATGCTTACTACGTCAACACGATTGCAAATACTTTTGCTATATTGCATAAAAACAGTGCGGAAGCTGCAATTATCGTCATCTCGTGACTGATTGGCTCTCGCAGCGGCGATCGTTCGTGACTTCCTTCGCAGCATGGCTGCGGTGCGTGCCATCATTTGTGACACGCTTTGCACTACCGCGCGCACATCCCGATTATTTTTTCACCAGTAAGCTGACCGCCAACAGATCGCACGTCCATCGTGATGTAGCCAGTGCTCTTCATCCTCGAAGCTTTGCACCGAGTCAGACTGAAGCAACTGTTTGTCGCAACCGCGGCCGCTATCGACGTGATCATGAACGGTGATTTTGCGGTACGGCCACGCTAGCGGCAAAAACGCGCGTGGCGAAAGCGGCAGGAATCGGGGGTTTTACAGCGTGCCGCGCGAAAGGGGTCTCCCATTTCTGCGGCAAGTGCCGCATGCCGCGAGCTGAAGAACCAATCAAGGGGCCTCTTCGATTATGCAATCCCGGACTGTCCGCAAACCGTCTGCGGCTTCCGTTCTGACTAGCCCTGACAGAAGAGCGCGTCACAGTCATGTGATCCAGCTGTCGGGGGACTGTCCGAGATTTCGGTCGAAGCACCGCGACCGGAAGTCACTCTCCTGGCTGCCGTTGTCTGCTCTTTGCTACTTGTAGATAGCCCCCTACCCGGCGTTTTTATTAGCGTGGCCTCCGAAATGGGGCAGTCTCAGAGGCCACGTCGCTGACACAACCATAAAGCTAGCACAGTGGAATCGTAGCCTGAGTGCATAGAACGTGTTCGCAACGCGCATTTTGTTACGTCGCGCTAGCCAGCTCATTGCCTGAGAAATTTAAGCGGAATTCGAACACGGACGTAAGCAAAATCATGGTGGGGGTGAAATTTATTTATTGGCCCTAAAATTGCTGTGGAGAGACTCCGAAATCATGGCCGTGCCACGTCGCCGTTCATGCAGAAAGCACCCGTTGACATCCTCAAAGCTCGTGAGACCGTCTGCAAATTAAAGGTCCGACGCGTGTCTACGAGAGAGCGCATGTACATCGTCTACTAATCCTGCACGTCAAAAATCAAACACTCGAACTTGGTAGCAGAAAGGATCAACATATATGTCAACAGAAATCCGCGAAGCTCCTATTGTATACCACCCCAGCTACCGGCGTGAAATAGCCGCATGCAATATATGATTCCTTGCACGTACGGTAGTTTCACTTACCTGAAAAGCAAAATTTACCTGCTTACTGCGTACGCATATAGCAATCAGCATGGCAGATTTCGTGAAACACATTAAGGAAAGCAAGCATGTGCACTTGAACGCTGTGCTTCTTTCTTAAAAAAACACGAAGACTAAAGCTACAGCAATTAGACGGCTCGTAAAAATCTTGCATGATGGCACACAAAGCACCGATGTATCAGAAGCGATAACTCAATGCACAGTAGTTGCCGTCTGGAGCGCGCAAAGTACGCAGAAGCACACGGAATCTTTCACAACATGGCGTCAAACACCGCGCGCATCTTTTTAAGACAGCCGTCGTCTGCTAGCTACGTGCGCTTGTCCGAGCAAACATCTGCTGACCGCTCCAAGAGTCCGCGGGCAGTCAGGAACTTCCAGTCCGTGAAAAAACGAATGCGCTTCTGACAACACTCGGACTAGTGGGCGGAGCTTCGCAAGCTGTCTAAGCAAAATCGAATGTGGCACAGCAGTCCCAAGCAGTCCGGGACTGTCAGGGACTGATAATCGAAGAGGCCCTAGAGCGACGAGGGTGACGTCACGAAACCATGGCAACCGGACCTCCGCGCCGGGTAATCAATCGACGATCATCGTCTTTTGCGGTCCTATGGAGGGATTTCTGGACGCTGTCCGATCGCACCCTTTTCGCTCACGGTGATTCTGCGTTCCGAGAGCGCGCGAGATCGACATGCGCTGCCGCGCGGCGAGACGCGATTGCCATCGTGGGCTCCACGGCAACTTTCTCAATGGCAAGGCGCTGACGCGCGGCGAGCGGCATGACGCGTGCGTTTTTGCCGCTAGCGTGGCCGTACAAGGGCACACGGCCAACGCATGCACTGAGTCAGAACAAAACTACTGTTCGCTGCAACAACTGCAGACGAAATCGCGGTCGCTATCTATGCGATCATGGATGGCCACTACGCAGCTTTTTAGGCACACGGCGTACGTGCAGATTGAGTCATAACGAAACTACTCTTCGACGCAACTCCTGCGGAAGAAACCGCGGCAACTATCGATGCGATCATGGATGGCGACTATGACATCCCGCAGCCAACGCGTTATGCGCGGTGGTAAACGCAATAAAGGCACAAATAGGCACGAAGCGTTCCGTCGTTGCTGTCATTCACGTACGATTTACGTTGATGACTATGGCGATGCGGACTCCGCCGCTTCGTTTTGGTTGTACGCTAGCACTGTTTCTGCTCTTTTGCGTCGCACATTTCTGGCTCTTTAATGCAAAAACGATTCATGATTTATGGTTGATGTATGGCAGCCATGACGTGAAGCATAGCCTTTGAGATGTGTACCGGCCGTCCTTGGCTTTTGGCTGCCTATTCGGGAGCGCCGAATAATTAGAAAATATCGAATACCTGAATTCGAATCGAAGCAAATAACGAATATAGAATTATTCGATCGAATATTCGACAATACCGAATATTCGCCCATCCCTACTTTTTATGGGTCCATACATTTGTTATTTCGCTCCTAAAATTAGTCTTTGCCAGATAACTTGAGCTTGACCAATCAGTGTGCACACTCCTCACCCTTTTGTCACGTGACCTCAATAGCGACCCCTTTACTGTCAGCATTGGTCTCGGCACAGCTTAGGGGACAGTGAGTGTGTTGAACACATGTCATTTCCCATCGAAAACGCCTATTTCCGGCCTTCTTCAATTATGATTTTCAAGCAATAAAGGTAGCTCACAATGTCTAAATACGGTATTTACCCGATTCTAATGTATCTTGTTTTCTTTTTCTTTCCATATGTGTTGCAAAGTGGCGGCCGGTTTCCTAAAGTTAGCTTTGCTGCACGTGTTTTTTTAAAGTCAGCTTTGCCTTATTTTGCAATACAGCCGTGTTTTATGTGGCAAAGCATACAAATGCCACAAACGCGGTTATTGGGCCACTCTCATTATCAGGGTCCCCTGTGAGTAATTGACCTAGATAAATGTACTGATCATGAGAAGGAAATATACAGAAGAATAAAAATGAGTTGGAGTGCATATGGAAAGGCATTATCAAATCTTGACTGGGAGCTTACCACTGTCGTTGAAAAGAAAAGTACATAATAATTCCATTCTATCGGTGCTAAGATTTGGGGCAGTGACTTGGAGGTTAACAAAAAACTCGAGAACAAGGTAAGGACCACGCAAAGAGCGATTGAACGAAAAATGTTGGGCGTAACATTAAGAAACCGAAAGAGAATGGTGTGGATCAGAGGAGCAAACGGAAATAGCCGATATTCTAGTTGACATTTAGCGGAGGAAATGGAGCTGGGCAGGCCAAGTAATGCGTAGGGTAGATAACCGGTGGACCGTTAGAGTTACGGAATGGTTGCCAAGAGAAGGGAAGTGCAGTCAAGAACGGCAGAAAACTAGGTGGGGTGATGAAATTAAAAAATTTGCAGGCGCAAGTTGGAAAAGTTAGAATCAGCGAGCACAAAATGGGTAATTAGAGATCGCAGGGAGATGTCTTCGTCCTGCTGTGGACATAAAAAATAAGCTGGTGATGATGATGGTGACAATCTTTAAGGCTTCTACTCTCTGCATTATAAATATTATCTCCATATCTCTCTCCATTTGCCCTTGACAACCACCAGAATTGGTGAAATGTGTGAAGTTGACATCCTTGGCTGTTAATTTGTCAGTCAGGATTGTTGTACAGTAAAAGCTCGTTAATGTGGATTTCTAGGGACCGAAAAAAAATGTCCAAGTTAACCTAATGTCCGAATTATCGAATGGACAAAATATAAACAAACGCACGAGTTTCGTCAACATACCTTTACTGCACAAAGTAATCACGTATGCTCGTCTGCTTTCGCGCAGAAATCTGCGCAGACACTATTTTTCTGAGTCCTTCCTAGTGCTCAGCAGCTCACATGCTCTCTGCAGTGTCGCAACAAACTTCTTCTAGGACAACGAAGACCTCCGCGGCTTCCTTTCACAGTGCGAGTGGGCTGGGGCTGCTCCTCCCGTGTCCCCTCTTCCTCCTCAGAATCTGCGGCGCGCAGCTTGTCCCTGACAATTTCCTCATCAGTAAGAGAACCGACTGTAGCAACGCTGTCATCAATAGCCGATCTAATCCGCGAGTGTCACTGCATCAGGCAGAATGCCTCCAAAATCCTGGCTGCCATCTGCATTGTCGTCTGGCGACACTTAGGCCACTGTAGTATCGCTGAGCTCAGGCACAACGAAACCACTGTGTCTAAAACGGTTAGCAATGACGTGTGCAGTTGTGTTTTTCCACACGTGTTCAGTCCGCTGTCACGTGCACTACAGTTGTCCAGTACAATTATAACACCTTGCAGTTCTTTGCGGAAAACTTTTGGTCCAGCTTTTGGATCCAACAACGAAAAATTTCTGACGTCATTCACGTCTTTCTGGGGGCTCGGTATTCCACTGGAAGGTCAGAAATATTCTTAAAGCACTGCGGCTTTTGAGCCTTTCCAACGACGAGAAGTGGCAAGCGCTCTGTCCCCGTCATGTTGGTGGCTAAAAGCATGGTCACTCTTTCCTTACTTCGTTTCCTCCCGATACACGGATCCCCTTTCATAGTCGCAGTTTTGTCTGGCAGTGCCTTAAAAAACAGTGCTGTTTCATCAGCATTAAATATATCATTGGGATTGTAGGCGGCGATGTGCTCCAGCAGCTGAGCGTTCAGTTGTTGGCAATGTCTTCATTCACGGCACCTCTTTCACCGCACATGGTCTTGCAAACTAGGCCATGTCTCCCCCTGAAGCGCGCACATCACCCTTCTGATGCCTTGAACAAATCGATGTCCATCATCAGTGCAAACCTCTCGGCTTGCGTCATGATCAGGGGTTCACTCAGCGGCAGGTGTGCATTACGCGAGTCGATCACCCACTGAAGCAGGGCCTCTTCCAGCTCTGGAGGAGCTGCTGTTCGGAGCCGCCTTCTTGACGCACGGAACTTTTCACTTTCAAACAACTGAAGAATTTGCTCTTCATTTTTCACGTACGTACTCGGAGAACTTCTTTTTACATCATACTTCTTCATGGCCTTTGGCCAGGAGAGCCCGTTCTTCAGGGCACGCAAGATTTCTACCTTGGTGGCCAAGTCCTTGGCCTCGTACTTAGGCCGCTTCAACGGTGTTGCTGTCGGCGGAGTGTGTGGTGACACGGGCACACAACAAAAAAGCACCAACGAAAATCAAGTTAGAGAAATGCTTCTCGATAAAACAGCGTGCAACTATGCAGCGCACGGACAGTAACAAAGCGAGAAAATGGCACTGCCGCTATCACGGAGCGGCACAGTTTCTCGAGTCATCGACACGCCGATTACCGGCGGCCAAAAACATTGTGTCCTCACGGTGCGGCGCATAGCCTTGAGAAAGCAACACGCCGATTAACGGGCGTCAAAAACGTGGCCCCACGGGGCGGCATCTAGTTTCGAGAAAGCGACACGCCGATTAAGGGACCCAGGTGTGTGCGTGTGCGTCCGTGTGGTGCAGTGCCGGGGCTCGACCTTGGACAGAGGGGAATCTACCATCCTTCGCTCCTGGTGAAAGGGGCGAGGCCAAGACTTTTGGGGGGAGTTATGAAATAATTAGGTGAACTCTGCATACCGGTAGTTCTCGTACATGGGGAACTAGGGAAAGGAGAGGCTATTTAAGTGCAGGTTTTGGGCCCTGCTAATTAGTCTAGAAGCTGAACCTATGAGCTGCTGAGAAGCCGTCGGGGGGCTAGTGCCATCCAGTATCGCCTGGGCCGCCTAGCCGTTTCAGAACTCCAAGTAATTAGTTGATGTACGAGATGTCAAACCAGCGTCTGCAACGAAGCTCACAGTAGTTCGCCTCAAGTTAGCTCAACCTGCTTGAGGGAAGTCGTCAGATCTAGACTCCCAGGAAACCCAGCCCAGCAGTCGCATCCGCCTCAACAAGATCAGCCCGCCAGCATTCTTTGGAAAAGCTCTGCGCACCGACTTCATGGTTTATGGACTTGCTGTGGCTGCCTGGCCATGCGTATGACATCATTGGTTTCTTTTGACACTTTGTTTTCTTTTGAACTTTATTTTAGTTAACTGCTATTAAGTGTATTCTTGTACATTTGATGGCGTGCCCTGTTTCATTTTTTTATATCCACTTTTAATTGCTCGTCATATTTATTTGTCATCATCATTGTGCTATATTAATTTCAAGTGTGTTAGTTTGTCTTGCTGTCTTGTGTTTTTTTTATTATTTTGTTTTATTAATTTGTGTATATTTATCAGTCGATAAATATCTTTTCTTTTTTGTTTACTCCCGACTCTGACTCTTTCAATGTGTTCGCTTGAGTACGAAACGACCAACCGGCTTGTATACCCCGTCGATCGACTTCGCGCAGACGACGAATCGGTGACAGCTGTGACAGCCGCCGACACGTGAAAACAAAACGAGGGAAAGCGCCCATCCAGCCACAAGTCGACCCAAGTTGATAATTGATGTCCATGACGATGCAGCGTTTGGGTTTCACTTTTGCACCAAATTAGTTTTTTTTTTTTTTTTCGCTTTTGAACCTTGGCAGAGGCCCGAAATTGTCCGAATTATCCGATGTGCGGTCAAATCTGTCTGAAATAGCGAGTGTCCAGTCAATCTCATAGAGTGACTCATTATTTACAGGGACCAGACGGCACGTCCGAATTAACCGATTTTCTGAATTAACGAGTTGAATTACCGAGCTTCCACTGTACTACGTCTTGAACAGTTTTAATTTTTACATTTTTCAGATGTTTGACTCTCACCATTTTAAATCTTATCTCCATACCTCTTCCTGTTTGTCCATGATAACCACTCAAAGGTGGTAGAATGAGCATGACATTACATTATGTATAAGCAAACCTGGTTTCTATGGACTTTACTACTTATTTTTGTAAAAGCAGTTAGAAGAAATGCTTTGGTAAAGTATAGTTGCCAAGCAATAAAATGTCTTTGTAAGCACTGTCGTACTATACTAATGTTGCAAAAAGGTTCACACTCTAAGTATTTTCTGAGAGCTGATGCATAAATTGAAGCCTAAAGATTGTGGTGTTCTTTGTTGTTGCAGAAGGCATTGTTCTACCCACATGATGTGTGCACCTATGCAAAGGAGAAACTCCTGGAATTGCACTCTTTGTACCGTGGCTACAAGGCTGCACGGAAGTTTTACAAAAGGTTTGATGCCTCTGTTATGTCCAGTTGTGAAGCTTGGATGCTTTCTCTGTAATGCTAGACAGTCATGGACATGTAGTGTCATGGACAGCCTAAGCTGAAACAGAATAACAGCAAGCAGATGACAGATACTGGGGGCACGGCCCAGCCACGAAAACGGAAAGCTGCGACGAGATAAAACATGTGCTCGGGAGGGCTCACTTCAAGGCTCTCGAATACGTTTTATCTTGTTGCAGCTTTCCATTCTTGCGGCTGGGCTGTGCCACCAGTATCTGTCGTCTGCTGTTATATTGTTTCAGCTCAGGCTGTCTATGACTGTACAGCACATTGTATGCTGGACTTCAGAGTCAGACATTGATATAATGAACGCAGACATAAATTATCATTGTTGTAATATCAAAAAGGGACTTAGTTGCTCTTTTTGTAGATCTTTTCATCGGGCAAGCAGAAAAGGTCTGGCAACCGGTGTGCGGCGGCGGGCCTTTCCTCCCCTCTTGCTTGTGTGCGCCGGTGTGGTCGCCTCATTCTATGGCATGGTCCAGATTGAATGTGCTGCACTTGTGTGCTGAAGAATGATTTGGAGATGTTTTAACTCATTCTGCAAAAAAAATTTACATGTCAGTTCATACAAGGTCGTCAGAGAACTGCTGTGTAGCCTTTGGTTGCAGCAGTAACTACAGCATGCAGAAATCTTCCTTGTCTGTGCAAACATGCAACGTGCATCACCAGCTGTGGTGTGTGTACCATATTTTCGTGAGTGTAACCCACACCAAAAATTCAAAAATGCAACATAAAGTCGGGGTGAGAGTTATATGTGAATTTCGCCTTGAGGTGTGGCTTCACGGCAGCGTGCATTGCGCTGCTGTGAAGCCACAAGTCGTGCATGCATGAATTGAAACTGTTTTTGAGTGTTGTTGGTATGCAGTTATTTCTACGGGCTAAATGCACAGATTTTCTTTTTCTTTCCGGGCTATGTAATTGGGGGTGCGGGTTATAAGCAGAAAAATGCGATATGCGTTGTGAACTATTTTGGCTATTGGCTGCGACATCGGGCTGTAGTTGGCAGCACTGTCACCGCATTAGTATGGATGGATGGTCGGCAGTGCAAATTGAAATGTGCATGGCGGCACATCACTTTGAGCGATTTGGGCCCTTTGTTTAGTATTGAAACGCAGTGACTGCACCGAGGGGATAATATATTGCCCTTCAATGCCACATTCTTGCATGAAACACGCTGAATATTCCTACAATATATGAACGTCCGGAGCGCAGAACGCAGTTTCTGTTACAGTACATCCATGGTGATATTTGTTCATGTTCGGCTTGCATTCTGCTCGTTCTGTTAGCATTGCTGTTGGACAACTCAGCTGTCTGCTATTCTTGCACTGGTTATAAAAGTGCCTGCATTCCTTCACAATGAAGTTAAAGTAGTTGGTTGTTGTGACGCTACTGTATATTTCCATGTATGACCCGCCACCACGTATAACCCGTACGCGTGTTTCTATTTGCGCCGCCATGCGCCGCTCGCGTGTATTATGTTTCTAGGTGGTTTCTTTCGCCGAGGGCACTTGAACGCAATCATATAGTTCGTATGAATGCAAGCTTTAGAAGCGTAGCTGTATGGCCTAGTGGTTAGGATGCTCGCTTCGAGTCCAGGCGTACGCGGATTCGAATCCCGCTTTTGCTAGAAACTTTTTTTTTTCTTAGTATCTCGCTTTTCTTTTTTTTTTCCTCTGTGTTTGGCAGCGCAGTCAGTTGAATCCCGGGGCCGCGGCGGAAGCCGTGGCGCCGGGCGCCGACGTGAAGCGGCAGTCGTTGGGGTGTTGCTACGCTGCGCTCCGCAACACCCCAAATAAAAAAATACTGCTCCAGTCAGGTAGACTGCTCCCTCCCTGATAGTGAGATTATATTTGGATCATCAAAACAGTGATGCGTTTATTTAGAAATGGCATCGATCCCTTAGCAGCAGCCACAGTCGTGCCTAGTCACCACCAGCCCAGCGTGTGTCCTTTCCAACGGCGGCGGCTTGAAACATGGTACGCGCGAGCAGCGCATGGCGGCGCCAGCGGTCGAGCACTGCGCTTGGGCGCAAATAGAAATACGCAACCCGTACCCCGAATTACAACAGCCCGGAAAGAAGAAAAAAATCTGCGCGTGTAACCTGCAGAAATAACTGCATACAACAAAAGCTCAAATCTTTGCGAAAACAGTTGCTGTTCATGGATGCACAACTCATCCACATTGTATCTTTGGCTAGCTGCTCTGTACCTCCCCACCTCTTCGGCTACACTGATAAAGCTGGATTCACATGGCGGACGTGATCGCGGAAAAATAAGCCACGTGACTTGAATCGGATCACTTTGTAGCTAGCATTCACACGACAGAGGATGACAGTGCGAATGGAGCAACTTTCACACGGGCAATTGTGAAGGAGCAAAAGTGACTGAGTTGAAAATCCCAATTATGATTTTGCTCTCCCCCATGGCATGAAGCGCTTTGCATGGACTGAGGCAGCACTGCGGGCATGGGTAGCATGGGCGACGTACATATGATCACGTGATAAACATTCTGCAAGCTCAAATCACAATTTGCTCCATCGTGTGAAAGCTTCGGCTTCTGCTTCGCTGGGACGGCCATTTAGCACAGCTCATTGTGATCTGAGTTTTAGTTTGCTGGTGCTGTGTGCACTATTCGCTAACTACTACAGTCAAACCTTGTTAATACGTACCCGCCTAATGTGTAATTGTGGTTTAAACGTAGTCGCGAAGATTCCCCCACCCAGCCCCCATTGAACCCCATGTATTGGCTGACCGCTTAGCCGTAGTTGCTCATTGCCCACCAAATGGTTAGTGCGTACTAGTATTTTTCTTTCTTGTTCTACGTGCACAGGCACAAAATCGGCAAAATCTCATGTGCACAGACGTTCGATTCTCGAGTCGCGACGCCCGGACGGCAGTAGCCAGCGATAGTGAACGTAAAATTAAAACATGGCCACCATGACATATTTCCTGCTCATACAGCTGTTGCTGATGGCCGTGCACAAAAGCATGGCCTTCGAGATGAGCTCCCGGTAACGCGGAGAAGCTGCTAGTAGGGGATGCGAATTCACTGTCGCCGTCGAATCCAATTCAAGTTGTAACCGCACAGAAGCACGTTTTATTGCTAAGCGCATTTCTGCCATCACCGTGGACGTCACCTTGAGGTTTCGAATAAAGTCCAAATACACCAACATCATTGCCGCGCGCCGCGGCAGCAGTAAATAGCAGCATTTTAGTGCAACGACGTTTTTGAATTATTACGTGCATGAAAATGATGCAAATAATTTTCAATTATTTTAAGAGGCAACCTCATCATGTTCTTTATTCTGTAGGCTTCACAGCGGCGACGCTAGATGGTGCCGAGTGTTCTTAGGGAAGCGCAAATGAGGAGTCCCACTGCAGTACATGTCTTATGCATAACTTGTTTCGACGGGTGCAATATGTTGTGTTGCTATATTGATTCAGTGCTAACGCATTACCGTCGACAATCACTGTGAGATGGGGTCTGCTTCAATTTTTTTTCTGCTAGTTTGGTTTTCTAACCAAAAATTCTGTCACAGTATATAGTTGAGTGCCTCTACAACGAAATTACCTGTATATAACGAAGGAATAATTCTGTCCCCTGTGTGGTGCTTGGCCTTTACAATGTTTCGAAGGCCCCAAGCTCTTCATTATAAAGGCGTTTGACTGTATCACCCTAAGAAAACTGCTGGGGCCATACCAACTCGACTTTCTATTCTCTTGAATGTTATCCGAAGCCGTGTCTCAGACTATGAATACTTTTGACTTTCCAGAATGCTGCACCTCAAGCCCCTGTCACTTGCCTTTTTTCAGCGCATGATTGACATGGAGAATTCCAGCGTGAGTTCTTACATGCCTTTCTCAATTTGTTGCGCTGACCTAATTTTTAATAATTGCTCTGTTGAACATGTCCAACCATATTTTCTCAGGCTCAACCAGATGCGGACAAATTGAGGAGTTACTTTGAAAATGCAGTAGCTGAGTTTGGGGAAACAAATTTTGGTAAGTGTCAACTTAAGTGCACATACTGGTTCATTTTGTCGTGCTTGTGCTAATGTCAAATTTGTGGTCCGAAGCGATTAGTTCGAATACTTGTGGGATTTGCACAACCTTTGACACAATCATCATCATCAGCTTATATTTATGTCCACTGCAGGACGAAGGCCTCTCCCTGTGATCTCCAATTACCCCTGTCTTGGGCTAGCTGGTTCCAACTTGCGCCTGCAAATTTCCTAACATCATCACTCCACCTAGTTTTCTGCCGTCCTTGACTGCGCTTCTCTTAGTATCCATTCTGTAACCCTAATGGTCCACTGGTTATCCATCCTACGCATTGCATGGCCTGCCCAGCTCCACTTTTTCCGCTTAATGTCAACTAGAATATTGGTTATCTCCGTTTTTTCTCTGTTCCACACCGCTCTCTTCCTATCTCTTAACGTTAGGCCTAACATTTTTCGTTCCATCACTCTTTGTACAGTCCTTAACTGGTTCTCAAACTTCTTTGTTAACCTCCAAGTTTCTGCCCCATATGTTAGCACCGGTAGAATGCTATGATTGTACACTTTTCTTTTCAACGACACTGGTAATCTCCCAGTCAGGATTTGGTAATGCCTGCCGTTGTGGGGTCTCACACGCGCTTTTGGGACAAAGGAACGACAACACAGTAGTGCAAACAAACAAAAGGGCATTTATTGCACCTTTCATACACTAATACATGCTAGCCGAATTACTACCTGCAGAACATTCACATTGGCGCATGACAAATCAAGGAAGTCCGACTCACTGCGACCGGATGGCGAGCGAATATGTTTGCCCTATGCTATGACACCATCGCCTAGTCATTCACGTGTACGGTCACGCGAACGGTGGCAAGTTCGAACGATCTGTGTTCGTCCATTCCGGTGTCCTGCTCCTAGCCTCGCGAGACGGTCTCGCAAAGTGCGCCGGCGCACGCGCGAAACGTCTGTCCGTGCTGCTCACTGAACCCAAGCCAAAAAGGAAGCGCCTTCGACCTTTTGCTACCAATTAACCCCGCCGGTAGGTGGCGTTAGCATCGCGCCATTTCTCGCAATGCGCCGCAACCACTATGACCGCCGCCGGTGCTTAGCCACACGGAGAAGCCGGATTACAGGAGACACGAGCTATGTGGGGAAAACAACATCAGGGGACACGTGAGAGTCGCGCATCCCCACATCCCCCCAACCTTAAATGACCACACATACTCTGGCGAAACATGTCACACGGTCAATCAACGCGTGCGTCGCGAACAAAAGTTAGTACATGCGACAGTGGCCGCGCCGACGAAATGTCCACACGTTATCCACAACATGCGAGCCGACATTGTCTCTGGGGTTCACTGCTGGTGTCCGTTGGTCACAGCACCACCACTGCAGATTCGGTGGCACGACTCCAGCCCAGGACTCCAGAAACGGCGACGCAGAAGTCGGCATGAGCAAGCGTCGCTCGCGCCGCCGCGCCGCCCTGCCGGCGAGAGCCACTGTAGCCGTTGGTGACTGCCGGCTCTTCCCAGCCGCCGAAGTCGCTGTGCCGAACTGGCCACAGGCATCTCCATTGCCAAGGGTGGCTTGTTCGTAGGCCGGGGCAGCAGCGCTGGAAATGTGCAGGTGGCCGCAAACCAGGGTTGACTCTGCTCATGCTGCGTATACTCAACGCACTCGACAAACACTTAAGTAGTGTTTGTAGGCTTAAGTAGGCAAGGGAGAGGAATTCGGCTTACGCATCGCCCACGTGGTACGATGTTCAATTCGGCTAGCAAAATTTCGGGTGGCATTTCAGATGCGAAATTCACATGAACAAAGTTTGCTTTCTTGAGTCGAACGAGTAATTTCAATTCGTGCGAGGCGAACTAATAAGGGAAGCAATGTGCGACACCTCAACACCACGGTCCACCAGGTTGTGTCCCTCAACGTCTGACATGCGGCTTCGTAAAGCCTTAGGCCTGAGTCGCTACCCTGCCAACAACCTGGATCCAAAAAAAAAAAACATAACCCAAAACGGGCACAACAGGCAGCTGCGAGGAGACGTTAGCTCTGTGAGGTGGTCCTACCCCGCTTGGTGCACACAGCATCCGAGTTGACGGCGCCCACCCTCCCAGACCGTGTCTTAGCGCCCAGTGCCAGGCCGCAATACCAGTCAGCCCGTAGTGGCACTTGTGGGTTGCGGCCACCCGGCTCCCTGAGCCGCGACTTCCGAAGTCAAAGAGATAGAAGAAGCTATTTACATAAGAAATTCGGACCACCCACGAGGCTTCCGTACTCACTTGCTTCAGGCTTGCCAATGCTCCGTGGGCGCTAGGCCTCACTTTCCCAGGATGCAGACCACGTCCTCTCGTACCCACGAGTGTACCGACATAACATCGTACCGACATAACACTCGCGAAAAGGCTTAGCATGTTGAAAAGTTCAAACACGCTACAGCAACCGTCGCCTCGCTCTAGAAAGCATGCCGCCGACACTAGCAATCAAAATCCACGCTAGGACTATGCTTCGAAGGTTGTCTCGAACCGAGCAAAACTGTTAAAATTATCGTCCGATGCCACAAGAGGTCCACGTTGGGCAGCCAGATGTGGGGTCTCACACGCGCTCTTGGGACAAAGGAACGACAACACAGTAGTGCAAACAAACAAAAGGGCTTTTATTGCACCTTTCATACACTAATACACGCTAGCCAAATTACTACCCGTAGAACATTCACATAGGCACGCGACAAATCAAGGAAGTCCGACTCACCACGACCGGATAGCGAGTGAATATGTTCGCCCCACGCTAGGACACCATCACCTAGTCGTTCACGTGCACAGTCACGTGAACGGTGGCAAGTTCGAACGATCCGTGTTCGTCCATTCTGGTGTCCTGCTCCTAGCCTTGCGAGACGGTCTCGCGAAGTGGGCTGGCGCACGCGTGAAACGTCCGTGCGTGCTGCTCGCTGATCCTAAGCCAAAAAGGAAGCGCCTTCGACCTTTTGCTCCCAAGTAACCCCGCCGTAACCCCGCCATTAGGTGGCATTAGCATCGCGGCACTCGCGCCAACTCTCGCAATGTGCCGCAACCGCTACGACTGCCGCCGGTGCTTAGCCATGCAGAGAAGCCGGATTACAGGAGACGCGAGCTATGCGGGAAAAACAACATCAGGGGACGCGTGAGAGTCGCGCATCCCTACACCGTATGCACTCCAGCCCAATTTTATTCTATAAATTTTTCTCATCATTAGGGTCCCCTGTGAGTAATTGACCTAGATAAACATACTCCTTTACAGACTCTAGAGGCTGACTGGCGATCCTGAATTGGCTATTGAACATTATTTTTCTCTTCTGTATATTAATCTTCAACCCAATTCTTACACTTTCTCGATTAAGGTCCTCAATCATTTGCTGTAATTCGTCTCCATTGTTGCTGAATAGGACAATGTTATCTGCAAACCGAAGGTTGCTGAGATATTCGCCGTTGATCCTCACTCCTAAGCCTTCCCAGTCTAAGAGCTTGAATACTGCTAAGCATGCAGTGAATAGCTTTGGAGAGATTGTGTCTCCTTGCCTGGGGGACCCCTTTCTTGATAGGTAACTTTCTACTTTACTTGTGTAGAATCAAGGTAGCCGTGGAATCCTTGTAGATGTTTGCTAAGATATTTACGTATGCCTCCTGTACTCCTTGATTACGCAATGCCTCTATGACTGCTGGTATCTCTACTGAATCAAATGCTTTTTCATAATCTATGAAAGCCATATAGAGAGGTTGATTGTACTCCGCAGATTTCTCGATTACCTGATTGATGACATGGATATGATCCATCGTAGAATATCCCTTCCTGAAGCCAGCCTGTTCTCTTGGTCGGCTGAAGTGTTGCCCTGATTCTATTGGAAATTACCTTGGTGAATATTTTATACAATACTGAAAGCAAGCTCCCTTCTTATGGATGAGTATAGTAAACCCCCGCTGATACGTTTTTCACTGGACCGTGAAAAAAAAAAAAAAAAACGGAAGAGCCGGGAAATGCAGGAAAAATACAGTAGGAAAAATACAGTAGTGTTGAACTGCACTCAATATAATTTTAATTCTTATGTGTGAAAAAAAGTCGTAGTTTCGCCTGAAAGCCGAAGCATCGATTGCGATAGCAAATTAGTAAACAGCTATACAAAGTAAGGATAGTAGTTTTATCGTCTGTATAAACCTTTAAACATTGGCTTACTAACTATATTAACAAGCATGGTGTCAGCGCCCACAGGCAAACATGAACACATCACACTCGATGAGCACGGACACGTGCTGTCAAACGCTGGCGTGAGGAAGTGCTGCTGTAGAAGCGAGCGAAGTGCCCTTCGTGCTGTTGTCTATCGCTTCAACGCTAACTGCGCGCCGAGAACACACAGTACACACAAAGCTACGAGCCACCGACGCACCTACATTGCCTAGACTCTGCCCCCAACGCAGATCGCTTTTAAGATACATCCTGCGCGACCGCGCACCGCAGCGCAGTATGCAATTGATGCCAGAGTACAACGCCGCCTGCTATCCCTCCCCCCTCACTCCCTTGCCGGTGCCTCGAGCGCAACGGAAGAAGGCGCGCTTCCTCCCTGCTTTTCTTTCTTTCGCGCGCGAGATTTAGACGCAGTCGTCGGCTCCCCTCGCACGATTTCACTCGCACATACAGCATACAGCGCGCGGCGACGGCATTATCGCCCTTGGACTTTATACGGAACATCTATGAGCCAAGACCAATTTTAGTGCCGCAACGCGTCATAGACACCCTCTTTAGATAGCAAATACGGATCTCAAAGGCCATACTTTTGCTGGCAGAAACCGAAAATACATCATAAGTGTCACCCCCGCCACTTTGGACGGCCAATGCCATCGTCAAGCAACCAAGCCAAGCGACATGAAAAGTCAAAATGGCCGCTCGGGCCGGCACGGGGTGGCAGTTCGCAACGTATAATGCGGGAACGGTCCCACAGTTGCGACATAACAGCGGGGTTACCAGTGCATTGGGTTCCATGGGAGCTGTGCCGGGACCGGCTGAAAACGACGTAACAGCCGGGGAAACGCAGCACCCGGGAACATAACAATGGGGTTCTACTGTACAAGGAATCTACACTAAGGAATCGAGCAAGTTCGGCTAAAAACATGGAAAAAAAAACAAAAAAAAAAACAAGTTCTCATTGTACTTGCCCCTTTTTTGTTCATATTTGTAGTACCTGCAGCCCTGTCTAGTTTCGGAATGAACCAATTACCATTAGCCGAAACCAAATTTTATTGCAGCTTATGAGCCACTGTGGGCCTTGTAACATACCCTTTACGCACTAGTGCTCATAGCAGTGTATGTAATATGAGGAAACTTGGTTTAGGGTGTCTACGCTACTACTATTTACAAGTACTCCTACTCCTGTATTTTATCAATTTGTCTTCTCTGAGTTTACTCACACATTTTGCCTTATTTAGCTCCAGGACAGTGACCATGGTTTGCTTCTTATTCAGAAGCCAAATGACATTCATTGAGACGTTTCAATGCTGGCAGGGTCCTTGTCATTCATTTTGTTCAAACGTCTGACTTTGCAGATCTCTGGATGAAGTACATCTTGTTTGAGCTGAAACATCCAGAAGGAAAGCCTGAGCAAGCTGGCGTCCTCTACCACAGGGCTGTGAAGACGCTGCATGATGACCTCACTGACCACTTCATTTCTGCTTACTCTTTGCTGGACACCAGTAAATCTTAAATGGGTGGCCATTTGGGTGGTTTTAAATCTTGTTATTGGAGCGCATGCCACATGTTGTAATGCTGAACATCTGGGACTTCGGTGAAAATTTTGGCAAGCTTGAACCCCTTGTGCAAGGCTGCCAGATGCACAATCACATTTCCATTGTGCTGGTCTGAGGCATGTCCTGTCTTCTGTGGAGACCTAAACTAGTGTGTCACTCACCTGGCAAGGGAGATGCATAGTAGATTCTCCATAATGCAGTGCGGAAAGGACACTGTGCTAGGCCCACTATTATTTCACAGTTGTGGCATGACAGGCTCCATGGGTAAGAGGGAAAAAAGAAAAAAAGGGTTTATTTCCCCAAAACATACATAAAGAATTGTGCATTCCTTTGGTAATTGTAGTGTGCAGGTGTAAACCGACTCGCAGCAAGGAAAGTGTCCCATCACGGCCTTGGCAAACTAAACGTGGCACGGAGTTCCCAATGTCCAAACTAACTGACAGTTTGAGGAACAACTGAGAGGGCCAGGACACTGCATTCTCTATTTGCATGGGTGAAAATGGGCTCTTCTTCGTGGAGAGGGAATGCAGTGGTGGCCAGGGCAGTTACATCCTTAGGCACTGTTTGCATGCATGGTGTGGAAAACAAGGCAGAGTGCATCGTGTGCAAAAAGGTCGCCATGTGATGCCACTGGCCGAAATGGCAGTACCTTGAGTGACCATGACCTTACTTGGCCTCACTGCTAAAGAGCAGGCCAAAAGTATCCCTACCATGCATGTAGGTTTATCTGCAAGCTAATGAACATGGCATCCACTTCGATCCCTACATTTAACATCCACAAACTTGGATCTCCACTGAAGTTTACAGGCAAATTAGTGTGGGACGTGCATGTTTCTGGAGACATAGTGTTATGTAATCCCATCCAAATTGCTACTTGAAGAATATGAGTTCGTTGTAGCCACGTGCCCAGAAGTGTATTATAAGTAAAGCTAATGTAGCTTAAAGCAGTTGAAAGCTTGCGCGTGAATTGTGTGCAAACATATCCTTGTATTCGTGAAAAATTTCCAAACAGTACAAGTCCAACAGCATAAATTCAGACAAACAAGACCCATTTATTGAATTCAGAATGTCACAGGCATAAGTGAGATGCAGCTCCCAAAACATTCATTTGTAGATTGGTCTAGAAGAACTTGTTGTTGGGCGAGTTGGTACATATTAGCGAACATTGTTTAACTGCGCAGAAAAACGAACCACAGAGACAGCATGGAACAAGGACGGGCACAGACTTGCAACTAAAGTTTATTCCATACAGACCACATATTGCCGCGTCGGTATTCGTGCACAAGTGTGCAGTGGTGTAGCCAGAAATTTTGTTCGGGAGAGGGGGCTCTGGTTGCAGCGCAGCCTCCTCCTTATAGAATTTGTCGAGGCAACCAATAAATGAATAATAATTGCATTGCCAATGCCATTGTATATTAGATGCTGCAAACGAATTATTGAACGCTACGCACTGTCAAGTAAAATATGTATTTTGTCATAAAAGAATATATTCGTATGTCCCAAAAATTGTGGCGTAAATAGCGTTTTTTTTTTTTTTTGTCTATTTAAAAAGTTAAGAAAATATCACACGAACTTTAGAGCTATATCAGTTCGAAACCAGCAAGGCAGTGCATGCAGCTGATATGAAAAACGTAAAGGCCATGAAAAGAACAAGTTGAGGACAAATATTTTCATGAATCTTTGTCATTCAAGAACCTTGTTTACATTTTTGTACATATGCAACGGCCAGGGAAAAACCTCAATGACGCGGACCTTCGTTGCAATAGATTGTGCAGGAGCAGCTGTTACCCGTTGTGTATTGTAATTACACCGATATTATAATCGTAACACTGAGTACATATAAAAAGCAGGAGTTCTGCAAAATATACATTATAAATGCGAAGATAGAATGGAATATACAAATGCCAGATACAACTCGCTAACAAGCAAAAAAGAGTCGCTGGAAACAAAGTTCACTGCTTGTTTACCCAAAATCTCGCAACAAGATATTTAAATATACGTCTTAAGTCTCCCATAAATCTACGTATTTAAGCAAACGTCACTGTATATAATGCGTCAAACAAGAAAATAAACATGTTGCACAGTCACAGATAGTAAACAGAAAGACAGATGATCTAGGCAAGAACAAAACTATGATCACAGAAATCGTGATATGTACTCGGGCCATGGGGCGGTCGTGACAGCGCCATATGGGTAGAATAATAGAGGAATAATGCAGAAATCAGTACGAAAACGTGTAATTTAACTGCCTGCACAGCGGCAACAATTATTTTGCACCCAAAATTAAAGGAGGGTATTGCTTCGTTTCAAAAAAGAAATAAAAGCAGGTAGCTAAAAAGGAAAGAAAAAGACAAACGAAAGCCACAGATGATGCGGCAAGTTGAACTACCCAATATCAGAGTGTGTTTTTGGCAAACGCCGTGTGGGCGGGGCTTTCAATGAGCAAGGTCGGTCAAAATTGGTGATTGATGTTTTCGTAATTTTCGTATTCGCATGATAATTTTGATCATGATGCTAACTGCTAGAATAAACGGCTAAAATTTCTGTGGTTTTAAAAGCTAACGAACAGTCATACATTTTCATAATTATGAGCTTATGGACCTGAAGGAACAGAGCTTTTTACTTGCATTGATTTTTGCTGCTTCGCTATCTAAAGGACAAACTTCTTTCAGCGGGGAAGTTGAGCGAAGCGGTCAATGACTTCGGACACGTTGATGCCGACGTCTCTGTGGGTGTATAGAAGTGCCAGCCTAACCATGCATTCCACAGACGTTGTACAGCGCAAGTAGTTTTTTAGTAAACTCTTGTTATAAAATATTCTCTCTGCGCTGGCAGTGGTCACTGGAAGGGTGACTAGAATCTGCAGCAGTTTGTACACATTTATGTAGAACCTGCAGTCGCAATGAGAGAGCATCTATTCCGGTGCTAAAACCTAAAACACTCCCTTGATGTCGTTGGCATCCTTGTTTAGGTACCTTGCACAAACAGTAGGCTGTTTGATTCCAGCAATGATTGTCGTTTCGTCAGGAAGTATGGAGAAGCAGCCTACTTTTGCAACTAGGCCTTCTTTTGATAATTTCACCACAAATTTCTATAATTTGGTTTTGTGCATCTGGGCTTAAATACGAGGCATTACGTTCTTCAGATGCATTACGTTCTTCAGAGGCATTACGATCTCCACAATCAGCTCGCATGCGAAGAAGCACTCTGAAAATACCTGTATTTTCAGCGGGAGCTATGCTTAAATCCATAGGGCCACTGTCCCTGTGGCCACGGAGAGCCAGACCTTGTCGCCCGCAAAAAGAATTTCCTCAATAATAGGCCATTTACTTTCTTCTGTTTTCTCATATTTTACTTTGCCTGCCCTGGTCCAGCTGACCGATCACATTGGGCGCACTTCCTGAAAATGTTTGTAGAAAATTATCAGCTGACAGTCACTGTGATATTTAGTATTTTGGTGTGTGTGGAAGATTGCGAGCGCATGCTTTCATTTCGGGAACGGCTTGGACACGAGGGCTCCAGTGCACGCATGTTGGCCCAAGTTTATAAGAGCATTAACCTCATAAAGCTCTAGAATTGAAAATCTTTTAAAGCACGCCTTTGGAAATGTCAGTGCACCTTTCGCGTCAAAAGTTTATGAGAAATTTATACCCATAAAGTTTCGTAATTGAAATCTATGCATTCCGTAGATTCCGCGGCCGCTGCGAGATGCCGCAACGCGCCCGCTCGCTATCGAAAAGCCCTTGAAAGTTTGTGCTCGGATGGGGCTCCTTGCGTTACGTGACTCCAGGTGCAAGGGCGTTGCCACAAAATCTATCCCGAGTTCGCAATGTTCGTGCAGAAATGTCTTTTAGAGCGTGAAAAAGACAGTGTAGACAGAATCCAGACTGATTCCTGGCGTCAGCGGTAGTTTTGGTCGGCGGTGCATGCCGGCACGAAAAAATTTCGGGGGGGGGGGGCTGAAGCCCCATCGGACCCCCCCTGGCTACGCCCCTGCAAGTGCGTCCTGGCGCCGACAAAGATGACGATCGTGCTGCTCCAGATTCTGGAAGGCATCAAGAGAAGAAGACATTCTTGTTGGCACCTCTCTGGTATCTTCTCCCGAAGTCCGCTTTGTCTGGGTCCCCGGATATAGTGGAATCTTTTTAAATGAATCGGCTGACTCGCTCGCTTCGACATCACTAAATGGTCCGGTCATAATTGTTCTTCCTGATTTCTCTTTTATAACAGGAGCTAGATTTAAACGCCTTTTATTGCTCAATTGCAATGACTCGTCCATACTTTCCGACATTTAAAATTTCGGTGGAACACGAGCAAGTGCCTTTCACGCCAATGTGAGGTGACGCTGTCAAATTTCCGCTGCAGAGTTCCCCACCTAAATTTTTATCTTCATAGATCTGGTTTATCAATCTCTGACCTCTGCTCGTTTTGTAATCAACCGGAAACAATTGACCATTTCTTTCTTTCTTGACACTGCTTCTCCTCCCTCCGTAGAATGTTTCTGATATTTCCAAGTAGTAATCTGGGCTTGGCACTTACAACGGCAAACATTGTCTTTTGGTGCCTGTCAATTAGGCACAAGCCATGGTTCGATGATCACTGCTGTGCACAAATTCATTGAAGCATCCGGAAGGTTACGCTGCTAGGATACCGACCGTGGGACATGTTATTTTATTTTTATTTTTGTAGTTATCTCTTAATTTCTTATTTAGTTAGGTTATGTATAGGACCTCTCAAAATCTGTGTTAAGGAGTTACCAAAATCTTCATTTTGATTATTCGCCGTCACCCTTTTGTACGTTATTGGGTGTATGTTTTATTTTATCCAGTGTGGCCAGTCACCCTCGTGGGTACGAGCCATGTTTTGAGGCAACAACAACAACATCTCCCTAGTACGGCGCGGTGCTTCTATAATAAAGCCCCTGAGCTTTGTGTATCGCGACACTGGTGGAGGTGCGGGGTACCGTCGCCTCATGATCGGCACTCCTACGAGCAGCCCTGCATCTAGCCCCACAAGACACCCACGCGTCGAGACGCCTGTTCACCGCACGAGCCGCCGCCTGCAAGGTTCGAGCCCCGAATTTGGTGTCTTGCAAACATCGTCTTCATCAACGGCCGCCACCCCAGCTCCAGCAATGGCACTTCCCAGCAGCCCAACTCAGGTAACAGTTCAAAACCTTCGGATTCCCGAACCATTTCACGGTGACTCGCATGAAGATGCGCTGGACTGGCTGGAGAAGTATGAACGGGTAGCGAGATCGAATCACTGGCGCCACGACCAGAAGCTTTTCAACGTCTATTTCGCCCTCGAAAAAAGTGCAAAGACGTGGTTTGAAAACCGCGAGGAAAGTCTGACAACGTAGGAGGACTTTTCGCGTCGGTTTCTCGACACATTCGGGGACACAAATCGACGTGAAAGCGCACTGCGCCTTCTCGATACGCGCATCCAAAAGCCAAATGAAGGTGTCGCTATGTTTGCCGAAGACGTGGCGCGTTTGTTTCGCCGCGCAGAATCCAACATGCCGGAGGCTTTTTTAAAAAGCTCAGCCATCTCATGCGTGGTGTCAAGGAGCAGCTGTTCGCTGGCCTTGTGCGCAATCCGCCTACAACAGTGGACGAGTTCATTAAAGAGGCCACAGCAATCGAGCGGGCGCTGCAGCAGCGGTACCAGCAGTACGATCGTCTGATTGCCGGGGAACCGAGAGGAGCCGCAGCACTGGTTACGGACGATGAAATCTGCTTGCGCCAGTTGATACGCCAGATTGTGCGCGAGGAAATTGCAAAGGAGAGCGCTAGGCTCGCACCAGTACCGCAGGCACCACCGCCGCACGAGTTCCCGGTTGCCTCCGTCGCTGAAGTGGTACGACGGGAACTCCGTCAGGTGCTTGCCCCTTCGGAGATCCGTACCGAGATGTTATACCAGCCGAATGCATACAGCTACGCAGACGCGGTCCGTCGCCGTCTGAGCCGCCGTACCAGCCGAACACACACAGCCATACAGACGCTGTTTACCGTCCCTTCCCTGCCGGCGCCACAATACCGTCAACGACCTCCTGTCGCAGCCTGGGCCCAACGGGAACCTGTCAGACTGCCCCAGCTCCGTCGGACCGATATATGGCGCACTGAAGATCGGCGACCATTGTGCTATAATTGTGGAGAACCAGGACACATCTATCGTTTCTGCCCTCATCGCCCAGCTGGCTACCAGGGCTGCCCATATTCCACTACGCGTCGCCTGGCTGATGAAAACCGTACCCCCTTCGACGACAGTCGCACTGGCCGGCAAGTGAGCTCTTCTAATCTCCGGTCGCGCTCACCGTCTCCAGCACGTTTCGCCTCGCCGAATAGCCGCACTTTTGCTGACGTCGTGCGAGGTCGTTCTCCCAGCCCACGGCGGGGAAACTGAAAGCAGCGACCTCAAGGGGAAAGGTTACAAGTCTTCAAATTGCCGAAAATCCCCCCCCCCCCCCCCCCCCCCTTGTTGCCGAGAAAGGAAGACGCCGACCAAAACGTAAATAATGCCGACAAAACTGACTGCCGACCTCGCTGTGACGATTGACGGGCACGAAGTGACGGCCTTAGTAGACACTGGCGCGGACTTTTCAATTATGAGCGAGCCGCTGGCAGACAAACTCAAGAAAGTCGGGACAAAATGGACGGGCCCTTATATTCGCAATGCTGGTGGCCAGATTATGACTCCTACAGGCAAATGTACTGCGAGGCTCACGATCGGGAACGCAGCTTTTGTCGCCACATTCGTGATTCTGCTGGAGTGCTGCAAATCACTCATTTTAGGCAATCCAAAATCAAAAACGATGGCTGACTAATGGAGTAGCACACGAGGAATAAGGATTATAAACAGGGATAAGGTGCCTCAGAAAGGCCTTTCTGGCCTCAGCCTTTCTGAGGCACCTTATCCCTGTTTATAATCCTTATTCCTCATTTTAGGCAAGGACTTCTTAAGGGAGTATGGCGCCGTTGTCAACATATGCGACAGTGTAGTACCGTTTTCCCCTGCTATCGACACGACCACTAGACCAGAGCGACAACGCCGCACCTTACGTTTTATCGACGAGGACGTCTGCTTACCGCCACTGTCTTGCAGCCTTGTTTCCGTCAGTTGTGACACACATGCAGCTCACCGAAGCAGTCGCGGAACATACAACCGCCCTTCTCTTTCGCCAAGGAGTCGCCATCGCCCGTGGCATCGTCTCCTTAGTCGACGGCGCCTTCCGCACAGTTTGTCGTAACTTTCGCACTTATAACACTGGGCTTCACGGCGCTTCCGGCATGTGGCCTGGCGCGCGCGCGACCACTCCAAGGCTGTTGTCGCTGCTGTCGGGACGGCCAGGGCGGCTGTTTGTGTGCGCAAATTGTGTGCGAAGTTAAATGCATGCTGATCAAGCATGCTGCTTCGGCAAGCTTGAGTTTGCGCTCCTCGGCCTTCGTCAGCAGCTTCCTCGGGCGGGGCACTTTGGCGGGAACTTCTGACGTGCTCACTCCGTGCGAGTCGTTGCGGTACGAGAGGCTGTCGAGCTGGTGGGGCCCGAGATTCGCTTTGTCAGTTGTAAGGCTTGATCGGGCTCAGCAGACTGCTGCGCAGAGAGTATTACAAGCCGCAGCTCGCCGTCGACGCCGGGCGGACAGTTCAGAGCGTTCTCATCAAAACGAAGCGAACAGACTGCCGCAAAGACCCTGTTGTGCATGGTGCCCAAATTGGAGCTACTCTTGAGCCGCTCCACCAGCTTACGCCGTGACTGTGCTGCGTGTGCCGCGCAGGCCTGTGACTTTTTAACGCGATAGCGTTAATGGCCCCGTGTCGCAGAAAATCCAGCGTCCGTGGCGGATAAAATCCTCCCGAACCACCCCAACTACGCAGGCCCTCGAGGATCCGCATGGTGCAGAAGCGTTAGGTAACCAATCGAATTTCTCAAAGCAAAATGCGTCAGGAAAATCGTAAAGTACGACTTAACCACAACCTAAAGGCATGATAGCGTCAGTCTGTAATTTGAATATACGAGAAAACATAATTTTGTTACGCGGAAACTCAAACCCCTTTTGCAGCATTTAAACCATTCATACAAGGGCGCACCCGTGTAGATTACTTGCAGAAACACCATCCAGATGACGCTCGCCACCTCGGCAGCGTAAAACGGCAGAGACGAAGGTGGAGAAAAACGAAAGCTCCAGTTAGCTTTACCAATTTTAGTATTAACAAAGTTTGCCTAATTTCATCCAAATCTTGGCCAATTCCCCGCAGTGGGTGTGCGCCATCAGATAAGGAATACCATACCATACCGGGAAGCCTGACAAGCCTTCAGGGATCTTTGAATGCGATCGCGTTCCACTCTTAAAGACGAAGCTTAAGTGTCCTCCAATTTTTTTCTTATTGCGTAGTGTTCTAAGACAGCGACGTGAAACCGAAACGAAAGCAAGCTTGTGAGCAACGCCAGACTACGATGCCGCCAGAGCGAATCGTCAGACTTAAGGCCCAACCGCATGCACGCGATTTTCGAGCGACAAGCGACGGCGACGAGCGACAGGTTTTGCCGTCGCTGAGGGCTATCCGTCGCCGTCGCTGGTCGTGTCGCCGGTTTCTGGCCAGCCAGAAAATATCGCTTGTCGCCCGGAAGTCAGCGCGAGGACATCCGCTGGGGACAGTGATTGCACAACAACATGGCAACATTCAGTCTGCCCGCTTCGATCCGAATTCGCTCTTGCAACTTGCTCTCTGCTGCGACAGCAAAAAATAAATAGTACAATCAGTTATCGCTTCACCTCATCGCTAGCTGAAGACTAAGTATCGGCGCTCTCTTGTCGTTATTATTGAGATCGGTTGTTTTGTTTTGACTACAGTGTACTAGAAGATTCTAGTACACTGTAGTTTTGACGCTGTTAGACCTGAGACGCCACCGAGAGCCGAGAAAGTGTTTTAAGTTTTACTCAACAGATGGCGCCACGGCACCTTACGCTGGCGGCATGGGACGGAGTTCCACTGGGGATGCATGGGACGGATTTTCACTGGGGATGATAGCATATTTTAGCTAGGTCTACATAAAACATTAACCTTTTGATAAAATTGAGATTTCTTTACGCGCGCACGATAACATTTATTCGCACAACAATGTAAATCCGTCGCTACTCTTTTTCGCGATGTCGCGTTCATGTGGTTGCTCCACGCCGCGACACGACAGCGCGACAGGGTGTGCCTGTCGCGTCGCTTGTCGCTGTCGCTTGAATATCGCGTGCATGCGGTTGGGCCTTTACTTGGCGCCGCGTGCAGCCGGGGAAGCGAATTGCTAGTAGGTACAGCGGAGCCGTGGCACTGCGGGCAACGTGACATCCGCTTGACACGTGTTGTCATGGCAATCGTGGAGCTCCTAGGTGCCTAGGGACATAATCGCTTAGAGACTTTTGAGGCACTGGTCTGCACGGCCGCGCGGCGGCTGCTAGTTACTGAGCGTGGCTCTCTTATCTCCGGGACCGGGCGCAGCGGCCTTGCCGAGCGCAGCTTCTACGTGCGTAGGGAGCGAATCGTTTAGGGCGCGTTGAATGTCAGGCGGTGTCTGGGCCATGCCGACTGCGCTTTATTATTGTAACGTTTGTTCTAGTGGCGAAAATCCTTGCAGTAGTGGTGCTGTGGAATGACGGCTTTTGATGTCGGTGAACTGTGGTGGTGTAAACAAGCGGATACTGCTGGCGTTTGTACCCCGGTGCCGGGCGCCGACGCGAAGCGGCGGTCGTTGGGGTGTTGCGGAGCGCAGCGTAGCAACACCCCAAATAAAAAAAAAAATACTGCTACAGTCAGGTAGACTGCTCCCTTCCTGATAGCTAGTGAGATTATATTTGGATCATCAAAACAGTGATGCGTTTATTTAGGAATACTATCGTTTTTCTCTCGCAGGCGCGAGGAAAAGGGGGTGCGAGAGAGAAACGATGATATTTCTAACTAAATGCATCACTGTTTTGATGATCCAAATATAATCTCACTATCAGGGAGGGAGCAGTCTACCTGACTGGAGCAGTATTTTTTATAGCGGGTGCAAGGTCGCTGCGCCCTGTCCCGGAGATAAAAGAGCCACGCTCAGCGGAGACCAGTGCCTCAAAAGTCCCTAAGCGATTTTGTCCCTAGGCACCTATAGGAGCTCCACGATTGCCATGACAACACGTGTTAAGCGGAAGTCTCCGCTGTACCTACTAGCAATTGTAAAGTCGCAGCCGGGAACGGCGGCGCGTTTGTGTTATCGTCTATTAAAAGCGTGCAGTACGCTTCCAATGACACTACAACGGCCACGCGCGCTGCGACGCAGATAGGGGAAGATGCTTTTCGCAGTATGGTTGGTGGCAGGGTTCACCTGAGAAATTTTTGAGGGGTGGACATTTTTCGACTTGGGGGGCAGGGAGGAACACACGCGAACGAACACTCTGCCATTTTGAATAGTAAATTCGCCTATCGTTGGGCCATTTTCTGCGATTCGAAAGCAGCCCTACAAACTCTCCAGTTTTCGCTACGTCACGGGTTACACGAACAGCTAGTGTACGAAATAAGGCAAGCTCAGAGAGATTGCCTTATTGCCGACGCGCGACAGTGATCACAGATGCCAGCGCAATTGATACAGCCCAGGTGCTAGATTTTTATTTTTAGTATTTATTTATTTATACATATACTGTAAATCCCAATAGGGATTATAGCAGGACTTGTTATAAAGATATATTTGTTATAAAGATATATACCACGCGATTGAGAAAGGACACGACATTGTATTTCAGTGGTTGCCGAGCCACTGCGGAATTGTTGGCAACGACAGCGCCGATGAAGCTGCTCGCTCGGCTCATCAAAAACATCAGCGAGTGCCTATAGACATTTTCACAAACCGACGTTTGAGCAGCGCCATTGACCGACATGGGCGACGTCTAGCGTCTGAATATGTTATGCCGCCATTTTGGACTGTGAGCCTTGCGAGAGCAGGCCGGCCGCACTTTGGTTGTGTGATCTTCGCCGCGCATTATTTCGATTGTTTTCTTCCGCTTCGCTTGTCTTGTCCCGTTTGACTTGTTACATGTTTCACGTGCGCGCGTGAGCGCTTAGTGTAGTGTGCCATGGCAACAGCAAGCCCAGCCAGTGGATGTGGTATTTCGTCGTCGGTAGCGGCGGCAGCCGCGTCTGCTTCGTCGAGACCTGGCGTGCTAATCAGCGGTGTATTTCATTGTTATTGCTGGGCACATGTGACCGTATCGTCGATTGAATCTGATCACCATTACGTTTCGCGGTTGAGGGTCGTCTGATTTAGCGAAAGCATGCGCGTACGTAGCTGTCGGGCAATGCTTAGAACCTGGTGCCGGCGGCCCGACGACGCGTGTCAGTGGTTGGTAGATATACGGTGGTTACTCCATACGCTTCCGACGCAACTGAACAGCTCAATCATGCAAAATTTATTGGATGTGGTGCGATGCAGGGTGCTTATAACGTAAATGTCAAAGCATAAGCGTGGCGATCGAGCAGTGCGGTACCTGCAGTGAACCGACGCGCGACAGTGATCACAGATGCCAGCGCAATTGATACAGCCCAGGTGCTAGATTTTTATTTTTAGTATTTATTTATTTATACATACTGTCAATCCCAATAGGGATTATAACAGGACTTGTTATAAAGATATATTTGTTTACCTGGAATGGCTTTTCTTTCGAATGTCTGAATTTGGAACAAGCTTCGCTCACAGTGAACCTTAACGTAGATCGTGCGCGAAGTTCGTATTGAAGATATCGCGTACGGTAAGAATTGTTCGTGTGCGCTATCTCTGAAGCGAAATAAGCCAATAATATTGCAGCGTTAGGGCCATCTCTGCTCTTTCTCTTGTTTCATTTCCACCGTCTCACTGTGCTATGTTCATAATAAAGTAATGTCTAGTCTTAACAATTGTCGAATAAATACATATGCATATAACTATAAACTACTACTGACCGTGAGTGAAAAGCGCTTAGTGGTCAGCGAAGCGGTCACTGCACGCACGTAAGTATTTCGCTTGATCGACTGTGCGAATGATTTTTTTTTTCGTTACTGTTATTCTTGCAAGCGTGATGCTATTGTCCGCGTACCTATGCGAATATCGTTTTTTTTTACGTTCTTACTTGCGCGGGCTCATTTAGCGCGTTTCTACGCCACGGACAGTTAGCGCATTACGGTTCCCGAACTCTAGCACTGGCGCTAGGCCGCGCTGATGAGGTTGACACGTTAGTTTTTGCATTATCTTGCTGCCCAAGCACAGAGACAACGCTCAAAGATGGGTGAGCTCAATGCAGCACCACACTGTTGAAGTTAATTACCTTTATGGGCAGGGTCGCGCAGGGTGCGTGTGAATGCAGAGACAACGTTTTGGTGGACACAGGGTCTGCATACATCTTCCATGGGACACGATTTTTCCTAATCGTTGGGAAGTGTATTTACCGACTAGTGCTCTCGCAGAGTGTTCCAATTTGTCTTATACCGGTGTCACACGGCCACTTTTGATAGCGATCGAGACTGATCTGGATCGGAATGTTCGACCGCGATTGGCTCCCTTCCGCAGATTGGCAAAGAAGCCAATCGCGACCAAGAAATTCGGCCCATATCGGGCTTCATCACGATCAAAAGTGCACCGTGTGACCCCCGTATTAGGAACTGGAATGAAGTCGTGTTTGGTAGAATCGCAAATGTAGCTCCTGCCACTACATACGAGAAAATATTGCATCGAAGAGCTGACAATTCTCGCAACCTATTGGGAAATGTGCCGAAAAGAGTTTACCAAAATGCGTTATTTTACTGATGTGTGCATTGGTTCACATTAGACTGAAATGCCAAGTCCTCAGGTAATGCAGGAAACCGGCGAAGTGTGAACATACCACATCGCGGCAGTGGTATCGCGGATTGCTGTGTTGTGGACACACGTAGTCCCCAAAATCGTGATTTTCCGCTGGTTGTTTGTGCACCCATAAACTGCACAGTGCTGGCCTGCAGCATTTTGATGAGCGGCCTTGGTAGCAATATGAATTGTAGTAAACATGAGCTGATTAAGTAAGCAGGTGTGCTGCGGCGTAAGTAGACCGACATGAAGAGAGACTCGATGACCACGAGAAGGCGCGTGTGAAACGGTGGTGTTGATGAGAAGCGCTTACCGTGGGCAGCGCGTGCGAAGGGGCACACCTGTAGTGCTGCACTGCCGATCTGGGCAGCATTGCATGTGTAGCGTGCGTTGGAAAATGTGGCCCGACTATTACTAACTGAATGAACAAGCGTGGTGTGAGCGCGCACAAACATGAATAGATCACACTGAATGACTGCAGCCAACGACTGTCAAAACGCTGGCAGCGAGCGCATACGCCGCGCAGCGGGCGAAGGTACGTGCGGTCTATCGCTTCAACGGAAACTGAGCGGCGAATGCACGGCGCATAAAGGTCAGAGCCGTGTGGAGATAAGAGACGGTGCGGTCGAACGAACGACGAGCGCGGTTGTTGGCAGCGTAGAAGTGCGCCCCCCCCCCCCCCCGCTCCCTCCGGCGCTGGTTTTCCGCTTCCTTGCTTGAGCGAGGGAGAGATAAGAGACTGTGCGGACGAGCGACGAGCGCGGTTGTTGGCAGAGAAGTCCATATAATTGCTATCGCAATAATAAAGGGAAACATCGAACGAAAGGTACCACTCCGCAATGCAAGCGCAAGACAAGCTCACAGTCCAGGCCGAACAGGCAACACTGACACATACTCTCCACGCCAGACCGTCGAAAGCGCCCTCGTGAAAACGTCTATACCACTCTCAAGAACGGACGCTGCGCGGCAACTTCAATCACTTGCTCGCCACATCACACTTCAAATGGAATTCACCAGGCTTCAGCAACTCACGCTTGCATTGCTCGACCCTAAATTGCGACTTCGCCCGCCACCTGGACTCTCCCGTAGCCAAGCAACGTTACTGTGTCGCGTGTGGTTGGGCGTCGCATTTACAAATTCCTATTCATTCCTAATAGGAATGGCTAACAGTGCGGCATGCAATTCGTGCGGGTGCGATGAGACGCTGGAGCACCATGTGTGTCCACGCCCAGCTTTTGACGCTCAACGACGGATTCTTCAAGCTCAACTCAGCATGTTAGATAGCAGAGTGCTGTCAGAGGAAAAGATTCTGGGACCATGGCCTACGCATTCTTGCATGCGAAAGGCCACAAAAGCTCTTCTTCACTTCTTGAAGGAGACTGGGCTATATGAACGCTTGTGACAGTGGACCTTCCTCTGCGACTGACTGTGTGAATGACTGAATCTTTATTGTGATTTTTTTATATTCTCGCTCCTTATCTATTCTTCCCCCTTCCCTCTCCCTAAGCGTAGGGTAGCCAACCGGGCACGTCCTTGGTTAACCTCCCTACCTTTCCCTTCTCGTTTCTCTCTCTCGCCTATCTTGCATTTTGAACGCATTAATGAAACTAACGCGAGACAGCAACGCATCCTATACCGATCGCCAAACTTTGCCAGGACAAAGAAATGCACAGCTCGCTGCTGTCAAAATGCGCGCCAAACGCGCGTCGATCATTCAAATCTGCGTCAGCCAATAAGAGCGCCTTCTGTGCCCGCGTGGCAGCAGTAACAAATTGTGTGTAGTTCTAGCGTGGGTAAGCATAGAAATGCTTAGACATTTAAAACTTTTTCTGGCCAACCAAAGCGGTGGGCGGCATTTCGACCGTGGGGAGGACCCTGATTGGCGTCAATAGCTGTGTATTCGGCGTGCAACGACCAGCGAGGAGATTTGCTGGTACCGGAGTAGGAAATTGAGTGCGCGCCGGCGTTTTCACGGGACATGGGCAGGCGAGTACTATGGGGAAGCTGCTGCGGCAGGTGGTTACTGGTGCTGATCGTGCACGTCTCGAGCTTTTCCTTGTTTACGTGGAATTTAGCAGCCGGAAAGTGTATCATACGATCGCAGTTTGGAGGTGTGCAGGAGCGCCCGCTGCTATCGGATCACTGGAGCCCGTGGCAGCGTGGTTTCCTTGTATGTGCTCCGAAAGCTAACAGGGTTGTGCGTATACTGCCGTCATTTTGTTCCAACGCTGTGCGGTAAAGCCACCCATCGGGCGCGCATGAGCCGAACTTAAAACAGCGTTGAAGCGCGAAATTTTATGCAAGCTCTTTATGCAATCTTTGTGTATGCAAGCTTTTTGTTTACGTGGAATCTAGCAGCCGGAAAGCGGGTCATGCAATCGCAGTTTGGCGGTGTGCAAGCGCGCTCGCTGCTATCGGATCACTGGAGCCCGTGGCAGTGTGGTTTCCTTGCGTATGCTCCGAAAGCCAGCAGAGTTGTGCGTATACTGCCGCCATTTTGTTCCAACGCTGTGCGGTAAAGCCACCCATCGGGTGCGCATGAGCCGAACTTGGAACAGCGCTGAAGCGCGAAATTTTATGCAAGCTTTTTATGCAATCTTTGTGTATGCAAGCTTTTTGTTTACGTGGAATCTAGCAGCCGGAAAGTGGGTCATGCAATCGCAGTTTGGCGGTGTGCAAGCGCGCTCGCTGCTATCGGATCACTGGAGCCCGTGGCAGTGTGGTTTCCTTGCGTATGCTCCGAAAGCCAGCAGAGTTGTGCGTATACTGCCGCCATTTTGTTCCAACGCTGTGCGGTAAAGCCACCCATCGGGTGCGCAGGAGCCGAACTTGGAACAGCGCTGAAGCGCGAAATTTTATGCAAGCTTTTTATGCAATCTTTGTGTATGCAAGCTTTTTGTTTACGTGGAATCTAGCAGCCGGAAAGTGGGTCATGCAATCGCAGTTTGGCGGTGTGCAAGCGCGCTCGCTGCTATCGGATCACTGGAGCCCGTGGCAGTGTGGTTTCCTTGCGTATGCTCCGAAAGCCAGCAGAGTTGTGCGTATACTGCCGCCATTTTGTTCCAACGCTGTGCGGTAAAGCCACCCATCGGGTGCGCATGAGCCGAACTTGGAACAGCGCTGAAGCGCGAAATTTTATGCAAGCTCTTTATGCAATCTTTGTGTATGCAAGCTTTTTGTTTACGTGGAATCTAGCAGCCGGAAAGCGGGTCATGCAATCGCAGTTTGGCGGTGTGCAAGCGCGCTCGCTGCTATCGGATCACTGGAGCCCGTGGCAGTGTGGTTTCCTTGCGTATGCTCCGAAAGCCAGCAGAGTTGTGCGTATACTGCCGCCATTTTGTTCCAACGCTGTGCGGTAAAGCCACCCATCGGGTGCGCATGAGCCGAACTTGGAACAGCGCTGAAGCGCGAAATTTTATGCAAGCTTTTTATGCAATCTTTGTGTATGCAAGCTTTTTGTTTACGTGGAATCTAGCAGCCGGAAAGCGGGTCATGCAATCGCAGTTTGGCGGTGTGCAAGCGCGCTCGCTGCTATCGGATCACTGGAGCCCGTGGCAGTGTGGTTTCCTTGCGTATGCTCCGAAAGCCAGCAGAGTTGTGCGTATACTGCCGCCATTTTGTTCCAACGCTGTGCGGTAAAGCCACCCATCGGGCGCGCAGGAGCCGAACTTGGAACAGCGCTGAAGCGCGAAATTTTATGCAAGCTTTTATGCAATCTTTGTGTATGCAAGCTTTTTGTTTACGTGGAATCTAGCAGCCGGAAAGCGGGTCATGCAATCGCAGTTTGGCGGTGTGCAAGCGCGCTCGCTGCTATCGGATTACTGGAGCCCGTGGCAGTGTGGTTTCCTTGCGTATGCTCCGAAAGCCAGCAGAGTTGTGCGTATACTGCCGCCATTTTGTTCCAACGCTGTGCGGTAAAGCCACCCATCGGGCGCGCAGGAGCCGAACTTGGAACAGCGCTGAAGCGCGAAATTTTATGCAAGCTTTTTATGCAATCTTTGTGTATGCAAGCTTTTTGTTTACGTGGAATCTAGCAGCCGGAAAGCGGGTCATGCAATCGCAGTTTGGCGGTGTGCAAGCGCGCTCGCTGCTATCGGATTACTGGAGCCCGTGGCAGTGTGGTTTCCTTGCGTATGCTACGAAAGCCAGCAGAGTTGTGCGTATACTGCCGCCATTTTGTTCCAACGCTGTGCGGTAAAGCCACCCATCGGGCGCGCAGGAGCCGAACTTGGAACAGCGTTGAAACGTGCAATGGAGATGGTGGCGCCGCCGCGCGGGGTGGCGTGAAGGCTTCTCATGAATTATGGCATCCGAGGTATGGCTAGTATGGTCATGGAGGAATAGCGGTGCGCTCCGTGCGCGCGCCGCCCGATCGCGCAGGTCATGCATGAAAGTTGTTGAAGTGCGCAGTGTGCGCGCGTAAGTCGCGGCTTCGAAATGCCTCGCACGTTGTTATGGTGCTCGAACAATTATTTAAACTGCCCACCGGGAACAAGTTTTTTTCGTTTCCCTTACGCGACCGTGCCTCTATGACCAGCGAGAGCGGTGGGTAATCAGTGTGCGCCGCGTGAAGTGAGGGCTTGTTGCATTAGCGCACCCAGGATCTCTGCCAGGGGGGGGGGGGGGGTTGACAGTTTGCCAATACCATCTAAACAGCACTAATTTCGATTTCTTCACGGGAAATTGTCAAAAAAATGCGCTTTTTGCGAATGTGCAGACGATTGCGCGTCTTACATCTTAGTTGCAGTACTCAAATGCGTAAGGAAAGAAAAGGGGTTAAACAAAAGGGGGGGTTAAGTCGGCCTCAGGGGGGGGGGGGTTCCAACCCCCGAACCCCCCCCCCCCCCCCCCCCCCCGTCGGTGCGCCACTGGCTTGTTGACATTGTAGTGCCTGCATGCGCGCGTCTCTAGAATGTGCTTACAACTTGCTTAATTGCATTACAGCCCTAACGAAACTGAATGGAAGACGACGACATGCGCGAAAATTGATAGCGTGCACTTTGTTGGCGATGAGACCTCGACGAACCTTGCGTTTCCGTCGTATGTGCCGACAATTTTCCCGCAGGCCTATTGCAAGGTGAATGCTGCCGGGGACCACGTCGCACAATCGACGCGCGTGCCGTTTAAGTTTATGGTGCACGCGGAAAGAAATATATCGCTTCTAACAGCCTAGGTTATCACCGTGACAAAAGACAAGGTCGGCGTACGTGGTGGTTCAGATGATTCGATGACTAAATGTACACTATATCTCTATATTCGATTTATTTCTGTCTTTTCATTTTCTTGTTCATTATTCACTCATATCGTATCTTATTTGTATCGTATTTCCTGCGCAATTACATCAACCTTGTTTCTTTAGCGTCGACACTTAGTTGACCCTTTCTTTTTTTACAGCGGAGCTGTTAAGCTTTTCGTAAGTCCGTTTCGTGCCGACAGAAAAATTCAGCCCAGCTGTGCGTCGCCGAGCCACGCAACCACCTCGCATCACACACGTGCATAGGGCGGAGTCTCGCCGCGACATGTTTGCGCTTCGCCTTCCCTCTCCCCAGTCGAGGAGAAGCAAGTGTCCGCTTAGCCGTGACATCACTGATATGCTGGAAAGCTCTGAGCAGCCGGCGCGCCGACAGACGTGTCGCCTCTGTCGTCTAGTGAACACGCGTGCACAGCTACCAAGGTATATGTAAACTGGTAGCGAAGCTTCCATAGAAGCCCATAGGTTCAGAACATGGCGGCTTATCGGTGGTTCATGGGGCTTAGCGCCATCTGTGTGAGGAGGGAACACTTCCGGCGGAAGAAAAAATAGTTTGACGTCATATCCGTTAAAAACAGAAGTGACGTCATTTTGTTCTCATAGGCGCGAAATTTGTTTTCGGAGGCCTGCCATTAGAGCTGTATATTCAAATGCCCCGCCATTCGACTTGATGGGCGTTCCGAGCTTTCAGCGCGGAAAGCGATGCAGGAAAAGGTCAGCCGTACGGGTGTCGAAATCGCATCGCTGCACAGAACATACTTTCTTTGGAGGCTGACGAACGCTTTGGGCGTTGATTGCGTAGAGTGCTCGTCCTTTCGTCGGACGCCAAGCCCGTCGGCCAGCGCTGTCGCACGAAAACAACTAAAGTAAACAAATATCTGACGGTCGCAACTCAGTGCTTTTGACTGTACAGGTTAAGAAACAATAAAACTACCCGCGTCACCTACTTCAGACAAACGTCGACATGCAAAACAACACAACATGTTAGCGGGGAGTATTGTAACAGGTGAACTTTACGAGCGTGCCTTTCCACGCACTCCCAATAGCTGCATTGCATTGCAAGTGATAGCGGCGTCATCGCCCGACGCTATCGATGGGCGCTCTCACGGTGGGCGCTGAAAAAATGTATTTATTAATAATGATCAAGTAAAATAGAGTTGTATCTTCTCGCCATGCGTATATAAAATGGATTAGGAATTTTATTCTTGTTGAATGAATATAACTGCGTGTCATTTTAATTAAAAAAACGTACGTCTTTTTCTTTCCAGTGTTTATTCCCTCCAAACATAGTCGCGCTTCAATCGCTGCTCCCATAACCACCCTTGCTGATGTTGGTGACAATTGGTTCTGAACCGATTTTTGCCCGAAGCTTCGCGACCTATGTGGATCGACTTTGCAGCTACCATGGTGCGACCGAAGAAAGGCAAGACTCCCGAGCAAGAAGCCGCCTACAAGGAAGCTCGGTGCGTGGCTCAGCGGGACTACGATCGACGAAGGAGAGCCGATCCTGCCCATTGCACCGAGGCCGCCGCCGACAAACGCCGTCGCCGAGTCGAGGATCCTGAGTTTTGGGCCAGAGACAACGAACGCTGCCGACTGAATGCTCGGCGTCGCCGGGGATCGGTTCCGGGCCTGCGAGTCACCGAGAACTTCCAACGCCAAAATCCATGGGAGGCGCCAAACCGGAACTAGCTCCGCTGTGACCCAGCCTTGGAGTATCCTAACGATTTGAGCACAGCTGCTTAGCGAAACGCTTGCATCACTAGTGCAAACTGCCCACAACAAAGAAGTCAGGTGGGCTTATCCCGGAGATACTGCTGTCAGTGGTGCATTGTGGCTGATTTTCGACTTTATTGGCGCAAATTACGCCCGTACCGTTAATTTTATCCAATTTGCGACTAATTCTCGCTTCTTGAGGGCACCGCCGAAGCCGTCTTCCAGACACCGTTGCCTAGTGCGAGCACTGCTTAGTCCAGGCGAACTCGCTCCCTTTCCCCCCAAAATGCCATGCAGCGGCTTTGCCTCAAAATGTCTGTCTATACGGCGGTGCACCCTTTACAGGGGTACAGTGTAATGTGGGTAATTGTTGACTATGTTGGCGCTAATTACGCTCGTAACGTTAATTTTACTTACTCTGCGCCTAATTCTCGCTTATTGTCTTGTTGGCACCTACATTTTCATACCTTTTTTTCAGGTTAGTGCGACACTCCAATGTAACGAAATTGCCTCTTGTTAAAATGTTACATGATAGTTGTATTTCAGGTACGCCAAACCCGTGTGAAGTAAGAAGACCTTGTCTTCAAAACGCTCGTGTACCGTGCATTGGGTGCATGTTAAAAAAACCCAGGTAGTCAAAATTAATCCGGAGTCCTCCACTACGGTGTACCTCATAACCAGATCGCGATTGTGGCTCGTAAAATACAGATGACTTTTATTATTATTTGCTTTTGGGAAGAACAAGTCTTCAGAAGAAGCGGCAGACAGACTCTGGCGCCGGAGTGAGGAGGTCATCGTCAAGCCCTGTGCAGATGCTTGGGCTAGTTGGTACTGTTGCGAAAGTCGACGTCCGTGCGTCCATGAAGGGTTCCATGTATGGTGCCGTGCCAGGTGCCGAGAGGAGGAGATATGCAGCGAGATTAGAAAACTGTTTTATATACACTGCACATGGTATATTACAAGATGGGCTCCATGACATTGGAGCCGTCTGCGTGCTAACATCTTTGCATGTAGTAGCGTTTACATCTCCGAGCGTTCAACATGGTCGAGCGTGCACTACATCGTCAAGCGTGCTCTACATGGTCAAGCCTCTCTCCATGGTCAAGCGTCAAGCTCCCTCTCACAACACTCAAGTCCCCTGTTTTATCCCTTCCGTTTCCCTCTTTCAGACGATGAGGGAATACACTTTAGTTCTTTTAGCCAATTACAGTCTTTGATCAGGTGGCCATATCCCGCACGTGATGTGTCGTCGTTGCCCGCCGGGCTCCGCCTCCAATCTTGCTGGGTCGCCCCCGAACACAGGCAGCGGTTGACACCTTGGGAACCGAACGTTGATGTCGTTTCCCCGGGATTGCCAGACACTGGCCCCTTTCAAGATTCGCCTCTCCATAGCGGTCAGTTCGCGGAACCAGGGAGGGCGGTGGCTGTCTCGATAGGGCGCTGTCTTGACTGCGCCAGGTTACGTCGCAGTCAGCGCCGGGCCTCGGTATGGTTCGGGCGGCGCTGGTAATTCACGGAACCGCACCAAAGGGCGACGCCGCCATTTAGCGACGCATGAGGTAGCCCGGAGACCAACTGCTAATCCCTCAGTCCCAGGTGACAATTCTCGGCCGCGAGAAAGGGGCGTGTGATGAGGAAACGACAACAAACTCGCCGGTTTCCAGTTGGGCCCAGGATCCTTTAATAATGACACGGCAGACGGGAGCTTGGTACACGAAACACAGACATTAAACTGACACGCTAACACGATACAGATGATTTACATACACATGTACGTGGCTATAGTTCGGAAGTTGTCCTTCCATATAAAGCACATGCCTAGCACTCGCCCGTATACATCGTCGTTGCGGTGCCCGTGACGGTGGTTGTGACGGTAGAGCGCTGTTGTGGCTACGTCGCTGCTGTCGCGCCGCACCTTGTCGCACCACGCCGCTCCTTGTCGCGACGTGGAAGCAGGAGAAACAGCAGGCCGGTAGAGCACCAGGCCACTGCTGTACTGGCCAGTAATGCCTGACCTGCAACGCCTCGGCTGCTAAAACGGCAGGCACGCTCGGTCGGCGGACAGGTAGCTCAGGCGCCCCGGTGGCCAGCAGGAAGCACTGCACCAGGCCGCAATCACAGCAGGCCGCTGGAACACAGGAGAGCAGAGCCACGAGCGGGATCCACGACCAGGTCCGCACGGTAGCAGGACGCCCGGTCGCCAGTCCTCGGGCTCGCTCAGCAGGCTGGTAGCTCAGCCGTCCCGGTGCAAGCAGGAAGCACTGCACCAGGCCGCTATCACAGCAGGCCACTGGTGCGCAGGAAAGCCCAGCCACGAACTGGATCCCCGACCAGGTCCGCACGGTAGCTGGACACCCGGTCGCCGGTACCCGAACATTGAACCGCCGTTATGCGAGCTTGCGTTCGAGACTGCCGCTCGCTCTCACGCTCTGCGTGCTCTCGTGTCGCTTCTTCGTTCGTGGCACGTGGTCGTCTTCTTCGGTATCACCATCACCAATTCTCTTCTTGTTGCCACAACGCAATCATCATTCCAAGCTGGTCTTCTCACCACCGCACACCACTATCCACATCATCACGGGCGCCAGGTTGGCGCATCTGAGTCGGCGCCGGCCTCCTTTGTCCCGACGGACCTCCAGACACAACAGTACATAGTTGATGCAGTGAAGCGATAGAGACGAGGACACGGATACACATGAAATGTACACCACAAGCGCCTGAAGATTAGCTGGGCAAAGTGTGCGGGGCATGAGCACAGGAGGCGTGCGCCAGTGTCTGACGCACCGCATGCTGAGCAGGCCGGCCTTACCAGTATGGGACGCCGTAGAGGCGTCATTAGGAGTTATATAATTGTCATTAAAGGGTTTGAGACATCAAATTTGTGGCTTGCGCGTTCTTTGTTTCAAACGTTTCTTATAGCTCCAGGAAGCATGATACACGCTCGAAGATTCACATATTCTCGGAAAATAATTTAATATCGCATTATTTATGTGAACGATTTTCGGTTCCGGTTTCTGGGTGCCGAGTTGGACAGTGACGTCACTGTCTAGGAAGCTGCTGCAGGTCGCCTCAACCGAGGCCACCTAGAGACCAAGGCCTTCATATCTACTGTCTGAAATTTTTAATAAAGTTTTTTCCTCCTCCTCGTTCACGTGGGCCCACAAAGCTGTGACGCACGCACTGCTGCATAGTCTGCTCTCGAATACGTTCTGTTGCAGCGCAGGCAAACAAAACGACGCCGACAGTTGTCATGGCTAGCTGCGGCAGCTCCGATTCCTACTCTACGTCTGCGTCCGATGCGGCTCACTGCACTCTAGACTCGAGGCTCTCTAGGCTTGCCCGGTGCTGTGGGCCACTGCTCATTCTACGTCACTGTAATGTGGTGTGACGCCACTAAAACTTTCGTTACGCTTCCAACACAGTGACGTCAGTGTCAATCGCGCTTGCGATGGGTCTCGATCGCGAGAACGAGTATTTAGGCACCCTTTGGAAGCGAATTAAAATATATTTTAAACGTTTGCTGTGTCCAAGACTTCACGGTGAGTGTCCTTGCATACAGAGGAAGCCTACAGCAGGCTTTTTATAGCCTCAAAATTTGGTGTCTCAACCCCTTTAAGAGAGTTATTGTACTCATTAATGCTATTAAAATGGCACACGAGTCTGGTTGTTTTACCGTTGGATGTCGCGTTTATTTGCCGCGTACAGACAGCCATTTAGTTCACACACATTCCTTCTTTTTGCGCCATGGAACATCGCAAGTGTTGGCAGCTCGTGACGTCTAATCTCCGGTGACTATATCCTCTCACCCTTTACGATTTTCTCTCGCATGTTTTCTCCTGTATATTTTGCCCTGTACAAAATACACCTTCGTTGAAACTCGTCGCTTTCCGTGTGTTTTTCGAGTTGTTAGTCGTTTGTACGCGCAGTGTATGCGCAATCATGTGCTAGTATAATGTGGGCTTTGATATTTTAGTTTTGTTACTTTATGCTGTAGACAGTGTTGTGTGATTATTGTTGGGCGATCTAGAGAGAAGGAATAAAGGAAAGGCAGGGATGTTAACTAGGATTGGTCCAGTTTGCTACCCTACATGTGGGGAGGGGGATGGGGGAGTGAAAGAAAAGGGACAAGACATGAGTCTTGATCACACTTTCACCTGCACCAAGCCAGGTGCAGCGTATCTATAGTGGGGCACTCAAGTCTGTCGCCTTCAGGTACTACAGATGAGCTCGAGTGGCTTCCTCGGCTGATATAAGCTGTGAGGCCAGGCTACCAAGACCTTTGCTTCTGTAGAAGGCCGATTGTCCCGTCAATTCAAGGCACACTGGAGAGTCTGACGTTGTTTATCAAAGCGGGAACAGTGGCACATGAGATGATCGATTGTGTCTTCACAACTGCACTTAGCGCACATGGGTTAGTCAGTCATTTTAATGCGATAGTTGTGTGGGTCAGCGAAGGCTACTCCTACCCACTACCTACTCCTGCCGACGCAGCAGTAGCTCTTCAGTTTTCTACAGTGTTATATTCACCCACAGTACTGAATTGTATTTTTTCCTCATAGCGAGAGACGACGACGAAGTTGCTCTTTGCTAGAACGCATCTATCTCGGCTAGCTATATTTCGTCCAATTTTCCACGATTTTCGGGGCGCTTTATGCGTCCAGCCTTGCGGCTATGGACGCGGAGCCTCCCGCAGTCCTGTGTGGCCAGAAGTCTACCACGGCGAGCTCTTCATTGACAAGGGGCAACCGGTACACCAGCAGTGAAGACTCCACTGAGGCTCCTGCTTTCGTGGCCATGGATGCGGATCCTGCAATCCCGCCGGGCCAGAGGTCTACTTTGACAAGCTCCTCAAGGAAGCGAGGTACTTGGTCTAGCACCAGCGAAGACACTGAGATTTACCCAGTCACAGGCGACGACTCATCGGACGACAGCTTTGTATTGGTGAGGAGCGGAAAGACAAAAAGGAGACTCATCAAGACGTCATCACCCGGGAGTACATCAACCCTGCATGCAAAACCTGAGCGCTGGCCGCACACCATCCTTTTCATCCCTGTGGATTATTCCATCAGCCTTCGAGGATTAAATAGGCAAGCTCTCTCCGTTTTCCTTGAGGGAATGGCACCAAACGAAATTAAGGAGGTCCGAATAAACACGCGAAAGAATGTCGTGGCTGTCGATACGACCCGGGGAAATGCGCTGGATAAGCTCCGACAGATAACAGAATTGGGAAACATCAAAGTAAGACCGGTTATACCAATGGAAGAAGCCTGCACTGCCGGCGTAATCTACGACATTGACCTGGCAATTACAACTCAGACTTGCCCATTATGATTAAACCGGCGTATGAAGGAGTAGTCATAACGCACGTATGCCGCCTCGGAAACAGCCGCTGCGTGAAGATAGTTTTCAAGGGCGACATCCCTTCGCATGTCAAGGTCGGTCACTTCCGACATGTTGTTCGGCCGTTTGTCCCTAAGCCGGTTCAATGCCACAAGTGCTTCAGGATTGGACATGTTAAGGGCGCCTGTGCAAAATCTACAGTGTGCCCTCGGTGCGCGGAGTCCCACACTGCAGACGTCTGCCGCGCAACCAATATTAGATGTGGCAACTGTAACGGTTCTCATGAAGCCACATCTAAAAACTGCCCACTGATCAAAAAAGAATTTGCTATCCTGAAACAGATGGCTAGGGACAGCTCATCTCACAGTGAAGCTTCTGAAAAGATCCGGCGTCAACGTCGACGTCATCGACGGAAACGTACAACTGAAGGTGCAGTTCATGCACAGATTGTGCCAACGAGATCAGCTTCGAGTACAAGCAGAGCCGAGATTACAAGGAGGCCTCCAACGGAAAATCCTTCCCTTGTAAAAGACTGGCCTGCGCTCCCGAGCACTCAGCCTTCCAAGGAAGCCTACACGTTTGATGCCTCCCTCGAAGCAACCTTCAGTTTATGTTCTGTCAACAGTAGACCGCCAAATCATTCCGATGTTGCGGTCCATAATTGATGTCATCAAAGTAATGCTGACCAGCATGGAAACTCCATCCGCTCGAAGGGGACAAGTGCTGGACTCGCTGAGCCCAGTCCTAGCAACCCTCGAGTGAACCATGGCTGACAACCACCAGTCATTTCGTAAGGAGGTCAGAGAAGCATTATTCAGTGGAACGCCAGAGGTCTAAGATCTCGCATCGCTGATTTTCGCCAGTTTGTACATGTTAACCGATTTTCAATAATCGTTATCTGCGAACCAAACTTAACACACCCTATCAGACTATCCGGCTACGAGTAAATTACGTCCTCAAATAACAACGGAAATAGCAAGGTAGTCGTCTTTATTCGCCGTGAGCTTACGTCATCCAGCCTGTACAACCTCATGACGACAATCAGTATGTCTGCTTAACCGTCAAAAATAAAAAGCTCACTTTTACACTTGTAGGCGCGTACCTATCTCCATCAAGCCCGTTTGACACCAAAAGACTAGAAGACATAATAAAAGCGTCTCCTGGTCCTTGGATTATCACCGGGGACTTTAACGCCCATCACATCATTTGGGGAAGCTCAAAAATCAATGCAACCGGACGAAGACTCGCTTCATTTGTCTCCAATCATGACCTCTTGCTGCTGAATGACGCTAGTCCTACGTTTCTACGGGGCACAGTGTACAGCAGCTGCCTGGACTTGACCTTTGTATCACGCCGCTTTGCTACGCGCGTTAAGTGGTTTTTGGACATTGAGACACATGGCAGCGATCACATCCCCACTTACCTCAAGATCGACGGCATGTCTAACACCCAACCGCCAAACACACTACGAAGAATTGATTGGACTGTGTTTAAAAACCACCTGGAGGACGCTTATCAGAAGGGTCTCTTATCTGGACTGCAGGAAGCTATTAAAGAAGCGGCGCAGACCACTATGTGCACGCTCATGTGCTCATCGAAGTACTCGCAATTCGACCTGGAGTTGGAGCGACTTCGTGCTATTCGTCGTCGCGCCGAACGAAGATACCGACGCACGAAGTCCATTCACGATCTAAGGACAGCCCGGCGCACTCAAAAGAATATACAACGCCGCATAGATAAACTGGAATCGGAGCGATGGACAAAGTATTGTGAGTCCCTTGACCCCCGCAAGTCACTGTCTCAAATATGGAGAACTGTGAGAGGCCTACGTTCTGTTCCAGAACAACGCTTTACATTCAAGGCACTAGCACTTTTCCAACGCCGACAAGACTTCGACGCTCTTTGTGCGGTCCTTGTTCTCGAGCTTCTTTGTTAACCTCCAAGTTTCTGCCCCATATGTTAGCACCGGTAGAATGCAATGATTTACATATGCGGTCTCTATTTGTGAATACTGAAGACGGCCCAACTTCTAAACACTATTCACACCGTGGAGTACCACAGGGTGGTGTGGTGAGCCCAACACTCTTCAACCTTGTGCTCATTGCCCTCGTAGAATGCCTGCCAAATACGGTGAAGTTGTCAATATATGCGGATGACATATGTGTCTGGGCATCTGGCGTGACGCGTCCTCAAGTACGTGCAAGGCTCCAAAAATCTGCGGCGTTGATAACGACATACCTTAATGAACAAGGTCTCAAAATTTCCCCAGAAAAATGCGCATTGGTCGCATTTAGCCGGAAACGAATGACACCATACACCATATCCATCGATGGACAAAATATCTCTTACGTCAGAACGCACAGGTTCTTAGGGGTAATCATCGATCGTGACCTGTGTTGGAGTCCCCATGTCACCTACCTAAAGAAGCGCCTGACAGCCTTCTCTCATCTCCTCAAGTTTCTTGGAGGAAAATCCTGGGGTACTTCAGTACACGCGATGATGCAACTCTACAGGACGCTGTTTCTCTGGTATCTGAGGTACAGCTTGGCCGTGCTGACCGATACATGTAGAACTAACATCCGTACAATCGAAAGTGCTCAGGCACAGGCACTTAGGGTCTGTCTAGGGTTGCCACGATGTACATCAACATCAGAAACCATTGCAATTGCACATGACTACCCAGCCAAGATTCGCATTATTATGGAAGTGCTCAGAGCACACGTCAGGCACCTTGCTCGCGCCCGTTCCCACTATCTAGCCTCACTGCCAGAAGACCGACCACGTGTCTCTTTTTGTCAGACGATACTGCCTTATCGTATATACCTTCCATCAGGTTACACAGCTGCAACGAGAGTTTTGTTTCCTCCTTGGTGCTTGGCTCAACCACAAGTTCGACTGACAGTGCCTGGAATTCGAACGAAAGCCGAACTCTCATCGCCAGCTCTCAAGCAACTTTCGCTGATCATGCTCTACGAAAAATACAGTGATCATTCCCATCTATACAGTGATGGTTCAACCACCATGGATGGTTCTGCAGGATCAGTGTTTTTTCCTGCGAAAGTCTCCACCTTGAAATTCAAGACACACCAGACGACATCCACAGCCGCGGAGCTTGCTGCTCTTCGTAGCGCACTTCGCATAATTCGTGAGAAACCACCTAACAAATGGAGTGTTTTCAGTGACTCCAAGGCAGCGCTACATTGCTTGCTTTCCGCCTTACACCGTGGACCCTACGAACAACTAGTCCTCGAAATCCGAGAGCACCTTCATCGCCTCGTTGAGCAAGGACACGACGTCACCTTTCAGTGGCTCCCTAGCCACTGTGGCGTAATGGCCAACGAATATGCCGATGAAGCTGCTCGATCTGCTAATGAAGACGGCGCACAGGAACGAATCCCGCTGTCAAGAACAGATGCAGCAGCGAAACTTCGAGTGCTTGCAGACGACGCCACACAATCGTTGTGGAGCACACCTAGTTTGCAACACACACGTCTGCATCGACTGGACCCCTGTCTTCGACTTCGACCTCCACCTGGACTATCCCGACCAGAAACAACGGTACTTTGCCGATTGTGGCTTGGTGTCACATTTACAAAGTCGTTTGCTTTCCGCATCGGATGGGAGGATAGTGCTTAAAGGGAAACTGAGACATCCACCCAAATGTAGCAATTTGCTACAATGGAAACCCAACCGGGTTCCTCGAAAGAAAGCCTCGCAGTTGAAGAAAAATTCGTCCTGGTCCGGGACTCGAACCCGGGACCACCGCCTTTCCGGGGCAGCCGCTCTACCATCTGAGCTAACCAGGCGGCTAGCAGATGGCAGGGCGAAGTCGAATTTGTCGACAACTCGAAGCAAAGGCAAGTGTATGACGTAATAGTTCAGCGGAAATCCGCTAGGTGGAGATAAGTAATTAAAGGGAAACTGAGACATCCACCCAAATGTAGCAATTTGCTACAATGGAAACCCAACCGGGTTCCTCGAAAGAAAGCCTCGCAGTTGAAGAAAAATTCGTCCTGGTCCGGGACTCGAACCCGGGACCACCGCCTTTCCGGGGCAGCCGCTCTACCATCTGAGCTAACCAGGCTCGAGTCCCGGGTTCGACCAGTCGCTTTCAATAATAATAATAATAATAATAATAATAATAATAATAATAATAATAATAATAATAATAATAATAATAATAATAATAATAATAATAATAATAATAATAATAATAATAATAATAATAATAATAATAATAATAATAATAATAATAATAATAATAATAATAATCAATCAATCAATCAATCAATCATGTTTATTTAACGTGCCCAGGAACAACCCTAAGGTCTGAGTGCTGGCGCACGCATACATTACAAACCAAAAAAAAAGACACTCAGGGAAAAATCATTAAACAATAAATGAATAAAAATAAAAATTGTGAAAATAAGAGAGTACCGACAACAAAGCGCAAAGTAAATACAAAAGAAAAAGGAGGAGAAGGGCACTTGAACAATACATGATATTATAATACTAGGCAAAGCTCGGAAAAGAACGATGACAAGGAGTTATGAAAGATATCAAGTTCACGAAAGTAAGCGTTATAAAGATTCTGTATTCTGTGGACAGTTGAGTGTTCGTGATGACAGGCAGGAACATGGAAAGGTCTATGTTCTCTGGTGATCTTGCGTGGGATGCGGAACATGACACAGCTGAGAAGTTCGGGACACGTGAGGTTACCGTGAAGGAGTTTAAAGAGAAACAGAAGGTCAGCGCGATTACGTCGGTCGCGAAGTGAAGGCAATGACAATCCAACAGTGCTAGTACAGGGTGCAATGTCCAGGTTTGCAAAGCGGTGATGATATATGCTTAGAAACTTTTTCTGGACACGATCTATAATGTCACTGTTGGATCTAGAAGAGCCGTTCCAGACGACCGACGCATATTCGAGTTGAGGAAGACAGATGGTTGTGTATAATTTGCGGAACGGTGTAGGAGACTTGAATTCCCGCGATAGTCTGCATACAGAACCAAGAGAGTGCATACCCCGCATTGCAACACGTTTAGTGTGAGCCGAAAAGTGTAAGGTTGCATCAAAAAGTACACCAAGATCATTGATCTCGCAGACCTTACACAACGGCACAGAATCTATCGAATAAGAAAAAGAAATACTTGCTGTTTTGCGTGTGAAAGTCATGACTTAGGTCTTAGCAGCATTCAAGGTAAGGTTATTATCCTTGCACCATTTAGAAAAGGAAAACAGGTCAGACTGCAGGGCGCGACAGTCATCAACAGTGTGAATTTTCTTAAAAATCTTGATGTCATCGGCATATAGAAGGAAAGAAGAGTTCCGAATAGCAGAAAGAACGTCATTAATAAAAATTAAAAAAAGGAGTGGTCCTAATACTGACCCTTGAGGGACGCCGCTAGTTACCAAGTAAGAAGAAGACGTTTGGCCATTGACGTTAATATAACACGATCTATCAAGAAGATAACTGCGCAAGAGATTCACAACTGACGAGTCAACATCAAGGTTCGTAAGCTTGATCAGAAGCAGCGAGTGGCTGACTACATCAAAAGCCTTGCTGAGATCACAGTAAATGGTGTCAACTTGCCCCCTTTGAAGTACCGGCGTGGAGATCTGTGTCATGAAACTTGCGAGATTTGTGATAGTGGAGCGGCCGGTCAGAAATCCATGCTGATTCGGAATGAGCGAGTTCTTCACAGTAAAAGACAATATGTTGTGAAGAGCAAGCTCAAAAATCTTGGATGTAGCACAGAGAAGAGAAATTGGGCGATAATTCGACACATCTGATTTACATCCAGACTTAAATAATAATAATAATAATAATAATAATAATAATAATAATAATAATAATAATAATAATAATAATAATAATAATAATAATAATAATAATAATAATAATAATAATAATAATAATAATTTTGTGTTCTTGTAAAAATTTATTGTATAGTCCCCCTCACATAATACTCCTATGTGGAGCCTGTGAGGTATTTGTAAATAAATAAATAATAAATAATAAATAAATAAATAAATAAATAAATAAATAAATAAATAAATAAATAAATAAATAAAATATTGTTTGTTTATGAGAACCTTGGGGGCAATTCTATATAACAGATTCGGAGGCATTCACATTTTAATGCGCACCAATTTAAACTTGAATATCGCACCTAATTCGAGATGGGACTTGCATTGTCATTCTATATATTGTGGGCGTTTATTACGCACGTCTTCTTCATCTGTATATTATCATCATCATTATGCGTTGCTCGATCCTCATCTTCAGTTATGTGTGATCATCATCATCGGGTGTGTGCCTTTGCTGGTTCGCTCCCGAGTACTCGGACCGAATAAACGTCGTGCCAACAGAGACGTCATAAGTGGTGGAGGTAGCTCCTTCGATCCTGAGTCCTCTGCCCGCTAGCATGTCTCAGGACGCACCACCCTTCACTTCTACCGCTACCGTTCTGGCACCAGCAGCCACCCCTTACATCTTAAGCAGCCACCAGCGTGACCCCCGTCTCTTCGTGGGGAAGATGTGGAGGACTGGCTGGATGACTACGAGCGAGTAAGTTCCGCTAATCGTTGGGACGACCCCCACAAACTCCACCACGTCTCCTTCTACCTGACGGGTGTGGCGAAGACATGGTTCTTCAACCACGAGATAGACTTCACTGACTGGGCTGCCTTCAAGCAGCAGCTCCACCAAGTATTTGGTACACCGGCCGTTCGTTCTACCATCGCAAATAAAACCCTCGATACTCACCAACAGCAGCCAGGCGAATCTTACACATCGTATATCGAGGATGTTCTTGCGCTTTGCCGCCGTGTGAGTTCATCTATGTCAGAGTCAGACAAAGTGCGCCATATTCTGAAAGGCATTAGATCAGTCGCTTTCAACGCCCTTGCCATCAAGAACGCCGCTACAATCGCTGACATCGTCACAACATGTCAGCGCCTGGACGAACTTGAGTCTGTTCGCCTTCAGCCGGACGTTGGCGACTATTCTTCTACGGTGGACTCACATCTGCGTGTCATGATACGAGCTATGATACGCGAAGAATTACAATCTATGGGCTTGTCGTCATCGTCGGTGTGCCCTAGTGCGCCTTCTAGCACGGCCTTGCGTGACATCATCAGGGATGAACTGGCGTCCTTGACCTGCTCCGCGTGCGTGTAACCCTCCGTCTCTCGTCCCCTACCAACGTACGCGGAAGTTTCTGCCACGCCTCCAGGCAACGCCAACTCCACGGTGCCGATACACAAGTACGCGTCGGTTGCTGCCGCGCCTCCAGTAAACATCTCGTCGATGACACCCGTGCTTTCATCGGCCCATTTGACTGCACTGACTCCCGGAGCCCCTAGCCCCCTGTACTATCCGCCATGGCGTCCGTCACGTCCCACGTGCTATTACTGCGGCTATCGCGGCCATATTTCACGTTTCTGCCGCAAGCGCCAGCAGGACGAGCGTCGGGGATACGACATCTCTGAACGCAACTTTTCCAGTGGAGCCTCTTCCTAAAGCCGGCGTTTCTCTTCACCTCCGCTCCGCTCTACTTCTCCGCCCGCATCGACTGAAGACCGAAGCACTTACCGTTTAGCCAGACGCCGGTCCCCTTTCGCCGTTCCGCCGCTCCACGTCACCACTACGGACTGTCTCCCTCAACTCTAACATTCGTCCGGAAAACTAAGCGATGCAGTTTTTGGAGGACAAACTGCGTACGACACCAGGACTGAAATTCCTGCAGCGCGCCTATCCAATATGCTCTCGGTGTTTGTCCAAGGAGTGCCCGTCGATGCTTTGGTGGACACAGGCGCGACAATTTCCGTTATTCACGCAGATTTATGTTCCCGTCTCAGGAAAGTCACGACGCCATACGATGGACCGACGCTAGTTGCAGCCCAAGGGGACACTGTTCGACCTTCCGCTCTTTGTACTGCCCGTGTCCTGATCGATGATATTCGGCACGATATACAATTAGCTGTGCTGTCCCCGTGTGCTCATCAACTTATATTAGGGTGGGATTTTCTGTCTTCTGCTTCCGCGGCTATTTGTTGTGGTCAACGCGTCGTGCATCTTACGGACACTGACTACTTACTTGGGGAAGACACGTACACGCCGTTGCGCCTGATCGCTGCGGGAGATACCGAGCTGCCTCCCGGCCGACAGCAAATTATTACCATTATGTCGACCGATATCGACCATGGTGACGTCTTGGTCTTGCCTTCTTCCCGTTGCCTTCATAAAAATATCGCTTTTGCACCAGGTGTAGTTCAATTTTACAATGGCTCGGCGCTTGTTACCGCGACGAACGGGACATCGGAGAAAATTCTCCTTCCGCAAAACACCACAGTGGCTTGCGCGGCCGACCCATGGCCCGTATGCGTCGTGCCCCTTACAACTATGTCTTCCAAAGACGCTTCTACTTGTGCCTTCACAGATGCAGCAGCTGCTGGCTTTGTTGAACAAACACGCAAATTCTTTTGATGCCCATTCGTCGAATCTGGGCTAAACCACAGCTGCAGCGCATCGCATTCAGACAGACGAAGCGTCCATTTTGCGCCGACGCCCGTACCGCTAGCCGAGCGGAAAATCATAGAAGAAAATGTCGCGGACATGTTACAACAGAAGGTCATCCGGCCCTCAGCTAGCCCTTGGTCATCTCCGGTTGTTTTGGTTCGAAAAAAAGACGGTTCCGTGCGCTTTTGCGTTGATTACTGGGCCCTCAATAAGATCACTCGAAAGGACGCATACCCTATGTCTCGCATTGACGATGCCCTTGATTCACTACAAGGTGCAGAATACTTTTCAAGCCTCGATCTGCGTTCCAGCTATTGGCAAATTCCAATGCACGAAGACGATAAAGAAAAAATAGCGTTTGCCACCCCTAATGGACTTTACGAATTCAACGTCATGCCTTTCGGGCTATGCAATGCACCTGCGACTTTTGAACGCATGATTGACACGGTGCTGCGTGGCCTGAAATGAAAACTTGCCTCTGCTACCTGGATGACATTGTCGTCTTTTCATCAACATTTCCTCAGCACCTGCAACGCTTAGATGAAGTTCTGACGTGCCTTGCCGACGCTGGTCTTCAGCTCAACACGAAGAAATGCCGTTTCGCCAGCAGATCTATTAAGGTCCTGGGGCATGTCGTGAGCAAGGAGGGCATACGTCCTGAGACTCCTGACCCTGAAAAGATTGTGTGCGGTCCTTCGCTTCCCTCGCCCAGAAAAGCCCAAAGACTTGCGAAGCTTTCTTGGCCTCGCTTCTTATTTCCGTCGCTTTATACGGAACTTTGTATCCATCGTTGCGCCGCTACACAAGCTACTTGCTTCCAGTGTACTCTTTCTCTGGTCTCAAGAATGTGAAGCAGCCTTTGACATGCTGAAGGGCGCCCTCACGTCTGAGCCTGTGATTTGCCATTTTGATGAGACTGCACCGACTCTCTTGCACACAGACGCTAGCGGCCACGGCATCGGTGCCATTCTTCTGCAACGCGACAACTCTTCGCGCGAGAGAGTCGTTGCATACGCCAGCCGCGTACTCACCGATGCCGAGAACTATACGATAACTGAGCAGGAGTGCCTAGCTGTTGTTTGGTCCGTACAGAAGTTTCGTCCCTATTTGCACGGGCGTCATTTTACAATTGTTACGGACCACCACGCATTATGCTGGCTCTCCACTCTCAAGAACTTGACTGGACTCCTGGGTCGATGGATTCTCCGCCTGCAAGAATATGACTTTGACATTATTCATACGTCAGGCAAAAAACACCAAGAGGCTGACGCTCTTTCTCGTTGCCCGCTTCCTGCGCACCCACTCGAGACCTCGGAAACTGCGTCGCAAAGCAGCTCTTCGGATGTCACTTCTACGCCGGTTTCCTCTCTAGCCTCAATAGACCGCCTTTCTCCGGACTACGATCAAACATTTGCATCTCGCCAACGGGCTGCCCCATATTGTTGGTGTATGATAGACCACCTCTCTGGCGCTTCTCGCCCACCTAACGCGCGGCTTCGACGCCAACTCGCACAATTCAAGCTGGACAATGGCGTGCTGTATCGGCGCATTTACCACCTTGACGGTCAACGCTGGGTGCCCGTTCTACCGCGCTCTCTTCGAGCCCATGTCCTCGAAGCATTCCACGATGACATGACTGCTGGCCATCTCGGTTTCCACAAGACCTACGATCGCATTCGAAGCCGTTACTATTGGCCTGGCCTTTCTTCTAGTGTGGGGAGGTACGTCGGTTCCTGTTCACCGTGTCAGCGTCGCAAACTCCCAACCTCTGCTCCTGCCGGCGAATTACTGCCTATTCAGTGTCCCACCGCACCATTTGAGGTTGTTGGTATCGACCTTTACGGGACCCTTCCTGTTAGTGCAGCTGGTAATCGGTGGATAGTGACCGCCATCGACCACCTGACGCGCTACGCTGAGACAACATCAGTGATCACTGGCTCAGCTTCGGAGGTTGCCGACTTCGTCCTTCAAGCTATAATTCTGCGCCATGGTGCTCCTCGGGTACTGCTAAACGACCGTGGAAAGGTCTTTCTTTCGCAACTTTTAAACAAAGTCCTGCGCGCCTCTGGTACCACCCACAAAACAGCGTCGAGTTACCATCCACAGACCAACGGCTTGACAGAGTGATTTCATCGCACGCTTGCCGACATGATCGCCGTATATATTCAGCCTGATCACAAGAATTGGGACAAGCTTCTACCATTCGTCACTTTCGCCTACAACACGGCCGTTCAGCGTACCACCGGCTACTCGCCATTTTACCTAGTTTACGGACGGTCGCCTACTTCCCTTCTAGACGTTTCTTTCTTCGATTCTCCTGTCAACCCATCTGCATCGTCTAGCGAAGAATTCCTTTCACGACTCGCCCAGTGCCGCCAGCGTGCTCGCGTAAACACAACGGCCAGACAACACGACCGGAAGATCATTTACGACACCTTCCATCGCGTTGTGTCCTCCCGACCTGGTGACGAATTACTTCTATTGACGCCCCTTCGCACGCCTGGTTTGTGCGACAAGTTCCAGCCGCGATTCATCGGGCCCTACATAGTCCTGGAGCAGACATCGCCCGTCAATTATCGCGTCACTCCTGTTGTCGCCGCAACAGACCGCCGTTGTCGCAGCACCGAGGTCGTTCATGTCTCCCGCATGAAACCCTTCACGCGGCGTTCTTCGTCACCTTGACCTGCGGGATGGCCGCTTCCACGTGGGGTGGGGGTGGGGGCATTAGTGTGGACGTTTATGTACGTTCGTCTTCTTCATCTGCATATTATCATCTACATTCTACGTTGCTCGATCCTCATCTTCAGTTATGTGTGATCATCATCATCGGGTGTGTGCCTTTGCTGGTTCGCTCCCGAGTACTCGGGTCGAATAAACGTCGTGCCAACATAGACGTCATAATATCACCGACATTTCTGTAACTGGCCTGTAAGAGATCGTCTTATTCTCATCACCTTTGCCTTTATAGATAAGGCTCATCCTGCTTTCACGCCACCCAATTGGAATTTTGTTTGTTTTAATCACTTGCTCTATGGCACTACTGAGCTGTGCCTTGCTCTTTGGACCCTGCTCTTTCATTGCTATATTGGGATTTCATCTGGTCCTGCTGCTGTGTTATTAGAGAGATTTTCTCCTGCTTTTTTGCAGTTAATGTTTTGTACAATAAATTTTCAGCTTTCAGGCTTCTCTATTAATCTATCTGACCGAGTCTGGAATATGCTTTTTTTTTTTTTTGGTTGGCGAAGGTGTCACAAATAACGTCCATCGTGTACCGCAGCGCGTCGTCTCCTTTGATGTTACCGCCAGCATCACTTAGAAACGTTTGCGAATGTTTAGTGGGTGCGCCTAATGCCCTTACATGGTGCCGGAATCTCCTTGGTGCGCCTTTATCTCTTTTGCGAATGTCAGGCACTCAACCTACATTGCACTAGATCATTCGCCACCTTTTTATTTTCCCGGTACTTGTTCTCTCTAAGCCCTACCTCTTCGTGAAATGCTAACATTTTGGGTTCTCTGTGGTCCCTGGACGTCTGCTTACACTCTTCTATAGCTTGCTTTATTTTCTTGTTCCACCACCTACGTGGTTTACTCTTTCTACTCCAACTATATTTTAGCCGTGATTATCTTCTGCTGAACGACTTCTACCAGCTCATGGTAATACCAGAGTACCGTAGAAAGGGCCTGCATTTTCAATTCTCTATGCTTTCGTCATCTCTGCTATTTGCTTTTCATTAATTTTAACGCGATAGTGTTAAGGGCCCCGTGTCGCAGAAAATCCGGCGTTGCAACCGGCGTCGGTGTGCGATGTCAGCGGGTGGCGAAGAAAATCACCCCCAACCACTCCGACCGCGCAGGCTCTCCCCGTGGTGCAAGGTTTTGGTGAACAAAAATTTCATTTCTCACAGTGAAATCCGTCAGAGAAATAGTAAAGTACGACTTTACCATTGGCGTCGGATTCGCCGTCGGACTGTTTACCAATCGGCATCGGATTTTAATTTGAATGTACGAAAAAAACCTAATTCTGCTACGAGGAAACACGAACCCCTTTTCCAGCATTTCTACCAGACCTACAGCCGCGCGTTCTAGTATTTTACTTGCGAAAATGATATCCAGATGGCGCTCGCATCCTAGGCAGATCAAAGTGGGACTTCGCCTGCCAATTCGTTTTGGACATGCGCGCGCGTCGGGGGAATAGAAAGCAATTATTAAAATAATGAAACGTGCTAGGGCCTTCACATCTTAGTATAAGACCACTTATATTGCACCTTACACCTTCAAAGTGTCCGATGAAATGCATGGGCGTTCCAGTTACTTTTGTGCTTCAATGCATAAAACAGCGTTTTCCTCAAAAAGTTAACTGGAACGCCCATGTATTTCGTCGGACACTTTGAAAATTAATATCTTGAAACTGGTTCAGTCCTGATAATTCGTTCCAAGTGGAAACGCCTTGCGAACTCAGCGGCTATAATTCGTAGATTGAAAGATGTACCGTAAAATAATTATTTAAAAAGTTAATTAGCGTAATCATGTGAATTATTCAATCAGACGTTTTGATTTCTCGTGGAAGTAATGGCCGCCTCATCGAGTAGTTTCGATCAAGGATTATAATTGTGCTATCTGCCACAGGCAATTTTTAAAAATTTGGGGCAGCTAAAATGAAACACCCTGTATGAGCTGCACATGCGCCACGATTTTACACCAGCGCAGGCTCATCTCTATGACAAACCAAATTGAAACACAAGTGTCCAGAAGCGCCCGCTTAACGATTGCTATTGGAGCCAAGTTGTAAAGGCTCCTGCCACCTCTGTCGGTTCCCTTTAAGCCACAGGAATAGCCCAAGCGCTTTATTAAAGTTACAAACAACTGCTCAACTAACACATGCATAAGGCTGAGTGTGCAAAACACAAGCGATCATATTTCACTCGGCACGTCATCCCATAATTTACGCATTTTAATACAGGCAGACGCAGACAAGGTAAACCAGAATAACCATCCCATAATTTACGCATTTTAATACAGGCAGACGCAGACAAGGTAAACCAGAATAACCTCTGCATGATCCACGAACGTTTTTGCCATCTAGCATATTTTATTGCGATAGCAATTATATGGACACTCCAAAGCAGATTTCTGCCGTCGCCGTCGCCGTCGCCGTCGCCGTGAGGTTCCGTATGACGTCAATGGAGATGAAATCGTCGCCGCGCGCCGCCGAACGCTGTATGTGCGAGTGAAAGGGCGCGAGGGACGCGCGCTTTCACGGGGAGTGAACCCACGGCGGAGAACAAACGCGCGTTCTGCGCCGTGCGTTAAGGGCTGCAGAAGTAGGCGTCTCTTTCCTCCTTTACAATCACCATATATGTAGAGCAAACGCGCCTTCTTCGGACGCACGAAAAGCCGTGGGGGGGGGGGGGGGGGGGGGGGAGGGAAGAGAAGCGACGTTTAGCTGCAGCACCAAGTGCCTATTTATATCAGAAGCTCCGGCAACAGTCACCAACGCCGCACGCATTTTGTGCGAACGCGGGCAAAACGCCGACGGCGTCGACAACAGTTGTGCGTGTTGCCGGTGCTGCTGCATGTCCAAGTTTATACAGCTGATAAAGCTACTATCATTACTCCGTATAGCTCTCTACAAATTTGCTATCGCAATTGATGCTTCGCCTTTCAGGTGAAACTGCGACAACTTTTTTTAAGTATTCTGCTGCTATTTCTTCATGTCTTGCGTCGGTATCTCTCAGAAGCTTAACGTAACGTTATACCTTTATGATCGCAACCAAAGCTAGATTTTCCTTCTTAATCTATCATCATTTGGTCTAGTCGTTCGTAAAGTTTCTGGGACAAAGGCAAAATCGATACATGACTGCCTATTTTCGCATTGACACGTTACCGGTCCATGACACTTATTCTTCCTGTTAACTACTACAAGGTTATAGTAGTTAGTGGCTGTATTAGTGGCTGAAATAGTGGCGCTATCACGAAGTTGTTTTGTATTTCGCGGGCTTTCTTTAAAGGCACTTACAAGAAGCTCCGTCAATGGAACTTAGTTGCAAACACTTCAGTCGGCCATCTTTAAATGGGATCTACAACTTTCGTATTGACACTTTCTTGGTGAATCCAATATTTAAAAAGTTAGGCCAATTAGTTTACACTAATAATTCACTTTGCAAAACGAAAAAAAAAAAAACACACCGCAGACTAGGACACACAATCCTCAACACCACTGAGTTAGTTTGAGCCTTCTAGCACGCTGCGTGTCGTTCTTCTACATTTAGCTGGGACACACTATATATATATATATATATATATATATATATATATATATATATATATATGAGTTATCCCGGCGTACGGGTGGTCACAAACGCGCAGCGAACGCTTGGGTAACTACTCGAGTTCATTTCTCAGTATATATCTGTAGTTGAACCACTAAGCAATATGCTTCGTCAAATACAACCTTTCGCGTAGTCTGAGAAAGCCGAGTCATATTTCTGTAAAATAAAGAACTTTCTTGCTGCTCAACCAGTCTTTATTTTTCATTTTTTTCCCCACCCGCCGCGGTATTCCAGTGGCTCTTGCGTTCTGCTGCCACGTTCCGGTGGGGGCGGAATGCAAACACGCCCGTGCGTTGGGTGCCCGTCAATCTAGGTGGTCAAAATTAATCCGGAGTCCCCCAATACGGCGTGCCTCATAATCAAATCGTGGTTTTGTCACGTAAAACACCAGAATTTGATCATTAGCTTTTTTTTTCATGAAAGTCTTCCAATCATTATCATTACCCTTGCTTCTGATATCAGATTGGGAGCAGTGTTTTAGCAGCACAAAGTGACCAGCTGATAACAATTGCATTAGCGTCTTAGCGTGGAAGATTGGGCATGTTGGTGATTCATTGAAAAAAAAAAAATGCAGCGCAAGAAAGACAGGGACACGTAAGAGCGACACGCACACAGCGCTGACTTACAACAGTTTGTTCATGAAGACATGAAGGAATAAATATATATGATACTACCATGCGCAATTAATGGGAAAATGAGGCATCCAGCGGGTTTCCGCTGAAATATTACGATGCGCAACACGTGAATAATCAGCAAAAACCTGGAGCAACATTTCAAATGCTGATAAGATATGCTATTTCCCGAGATGAAAATCCAATCGAAGGAGAACTGACGCATGAGCCATCAAATTTCCTGATGAAATCTGCATCAATGATTTCACGTGTCATCTGTGAACTATGTCTAGCCAGCACTTCGCTTTTGTCAAAGTAGGGCTTACATTCGTGATCACCGCAATGAATGCCCAGCTGACCCTGTACCGTGTTGTACACATTCTTATGGTGCTCCCTGAGACGATCATTTCGGCCCCTGCGGTCTGTCCCGCGTACTTTTTCCCACAAGAGAGAGGAATCATATACACCATGCCAGTGGTGCAGGACACTAAACTCTTCCTGTGTTTCACAGAACTACGATCACACCGAGTTTGTGAAGCAAACTTGCAAAGCTTGGATAGCTTTTCCGGAGCGGAAAAAACGACCGTAACACCAGCGCGTTTGTGGGACGCATCATGTATATACGGAAGTACTGCAAGTTTTTTTTCTTTTCTATTCGACCATTTTATTTCTCTGTACCGATCACAAGGAACTTGTTGCCTTGCTTTCTGTTGGTTCTGAGGTTCGTCGCCTTCTACGCATATTTCTCGTTGGTGCTCCAGACTTATATTACGATTTCGCCGTGCAATACTGCCACGGTTAAAAAAAAAAAAAAAAATCCCGCGCTATTCCGCTGCTGTGAAGGTGGATTACCAGCGAAGCAGTGTAGCACACGATATAGAATTTACACAGAATTTAGATCAAAGGTATGAGCAAATTTTATTGGAGTAGTAGTTATTGGAGTAGTTGTTTATTGATCGGAAAATGTAGAGAGGTCGGCCGGAAAATGTGCTTAAATGAAAAGAGGCTTAAATAAACAGACAAGCCAGCTGGAAAGCTGTGTCATGACTTAACTGTACTGACGGCTCTTTGTTCAAATGCTTTGTGTAAAAGCCCACTCCCCTCTCTAATGCATATTGGCCTATTGGTCCTGAAGATAAATAAATAAATAAATAAATAAATAAATAAATAAATAAATAAATAAATAAATAAATAAATAAATAAATAAATAAATAAATAAATAAATAAATAAATAAATAAATAAATAAATAAATATGTCAATGTGCTGAAAAGCCTGCTGAACCTGTCTTTGCTTGATTGCAGCCAGTACCTTGGCCAAACTGGTCATGGAGGAAGGTAGATATGAAGGTCGTAGATCCTCTCGAATTATCGTACAGAGAGGAATCACGAGAGGAATGGATGAAAAAAACAAAAATGAACTTTCCAATGAAATAAATATAGGGTTGTAATATACATTTATAAGAATTTTTCGCTTCGCCAAAACGATATTAAAAAAGAAAACACTTACTAGGGGTCCTTTATGCTACAACTAAGACGACTTGAAGGCGAAAAGCCCTAGGGCCGCTTACTCATTGACACGACGACCACTTTTCTTGCTGAGTATTTACTCCGAACCCATATTTTGCAAAGTCAACTTTGCAAGCCATCTTTATTTCACCAAAATCGGACCGTGGCTCGGCACTTACTTTTGCTGAGTCATCGTCACTCCGAACCCATATTGTGCAGTCATTTTTGCAAGTCATCCTATATTCACGAAACTCAGACCGTGACTCAGCAGTTTTTTTCTGTCATCATCACTCTGAGACTACAATTTAGTTATTTTTGCAAGTCAATTTTTTTTGCAAGTCACCCTTCGATTCACCAAACTCGAAGCGCGACTCAGCACTTTTGCAGAGTCACTCTCACTTGGACCCTCAAATCTCACATATATTTTTTGCAAGTCACTCCCCTACTCCAAAGCCCCTTGGTTCACTGTTAATTCACACTTGATTCACCCTTGATTCACCTTATCACTACTTGGTTCACCTTCATTCACTCGATCATTTCGGTTTTACTTACATCACACTTGGTTTGCTCTGTTGCTCCAAATTTCCATTTTCATCACTCTTGATTCACCCTATCATCACTTGATTCACCTTCATTCACTCTTAATTCACTCTCATTTACTCTTCATTATCTTAACTCACTCTATCTCATCATTACCTTTCGTTTGACTCCTATCACCCAACTAACCCCCCCTAATTCACCCTCAATCCACTCTTAATTCACCTCATTCACCTCTCTGTATACCAATTTTTTGTCATTATCATTACCATCATAACCATACTTACACCCATTACTATCATTAATTCTCGGTCCTTGGCCACTTTTCGGGTTCCTCCACTCATTTTACGGCTTTGTCACGCTAATTATCATAAGTAATGTAATGACTATCATGATTATTTATCGCTATTTATATTCCTCACGTAATTACCTATCGATTTATGTATAATATTATGGGGTTTGTAATTACGTTAAGGACCACTTTTTCAAGGTCACCTCAAAACGAGACACATAAGGCTTTCGCCTTAATACACTGATAAGTATGGGAGCATGGCGCGCGTCACACCATGCTTGTTAATTTAGTTAGTATGCGTATGTTAGAAGTTTATACTGTCGAGAAAACTATTATCCTTACTTCGTAGAGCTGTCCACTAATTTGCTGTCGCAATCGATGCTTCGCCTTTCGGGCCTAATTGCGACTTTTTGTGCAAGTAGTTCTTTATTTCTTTCTTGAGGTTAAGAAACGAGATGAAACTTTTTCCGTAGATCAGCCATGGAACTACCGTGTAATAAATCGGGTCCCCGAATTTTAATCATGTCTCCTTCTGAAATTCACGGAACTGGTGGGGATTGAGCCCATAAGACTTGATAACATCTGAAAGAACAGGTTGCAAAACGAAGGACACATTCATGTATTTCCAACAGAGGACCTGCTGGTGGACCATGCAATGGAAAAACACTGACGTTAAGAATGCGTCAACTTCAGTAGCTTTTATTATTTGCCCTACGGATTCTTTTTTGACTCCGGACATGTCTTTCCCCCGATCAAATGTGACACATTTTAGTTTGCCCCGCTGCTAGCTTCAGTTGGCTGTTAACAACACATAGTGCATTAATCACCAATACGGTATGACGATTAATCACCAACTCGCCCAACTTTCCACATTATAGTGCATTGCTTTCATCCGCATTGCAGAGAATGAATAGGTTGAATAAAAAGCTAAGAACTTGCTGTGTCTTAACCGGGATACCTTGTATATTGCTTTAAAAGAATAATGCACTAAAGGAACAAAAACGCAGTTGAGGACGGTAAATGGGTTGGTTGATGCAAAGCAGTGATAATTGAAGATATCTTGGAGAAGCCTGTGCCTTGTAGTGGGCTTAACAACACCATTGCTAATTACGATTAAGTACAACTTGTTCTGTATACCGGGAACCATCGAACACTGTTTCATGAACTGCAGGTAAATAAGCATATGGCCTGGGCGTCGGGTTTCAGCACGCGCCAAAGGGAAAGAGCGTGCTATGCGCGCGCCGCATACCGTATCGAACAGGTGACACGTTGGCGAACGAATGCAAGGTAGTGCGGAGGCGAGCCTAGAGTGCGTAGGAAAATATCTGGCATATCGACAGCAGTGCAAAGGTTGCCAAAATTTCCAAAGTAGGAGGCAATAAATTGGGTTTACCTGCAGCATCGGAAGTGTTGCGGCAAAGCGCAGGAAAGGATGCCGGATATTGCCGCTTGTTCTGTCTCACGGTAGCACGAAGGAGCTAAAGATTGAGTTTTTTGCCGGCTTTAGTAAATATATAGAAACTGACGGGGGGGGGGGGGGGGGTGAGTTCTATTGAAAGGGTCTGAAGGCGAGCTCGTTGGTATGTATTCATGGTGTAAAAAAAAAAAAAAAACTGCTCTAAAAACACGGACAGAAGGCTATATATAGAATAGCTCTATATTTGTGCACGCACAATAAAGCAACCGTTGGCAACAGTGTTCGTCCTGTGTTCTTCCTTCTGTCCGCGTTTTTAGCACTGTTTTGCTGCACCATGAATAGAGTTATCATTGGATCGCCGTGTATGGTCATGATCGCTATTGTACAGTGCCAGTTATGAGCCATCTGATAGAATCCCGTGGCCGGTCAGATGACACTATCCCGATCTGTATCCTATTGTCGTTTGTCTTATTGCACCCTAGCATATCTTTTTATATCATATCCGTAAACTATTCTATCGTACTTATGCTATCACACGCCATAAAATTCAATGCTTTATTTTCTACCCTCGGATTTGTGTAAATACCACTTCCTCAACGCTCACTAGAGTCCTCTGATAAAAACGTTGTCACTACTCTCTGCAATCGATAACTTCCGTGTGCTCGTTATCAGAACGTTGCCTACGTATGTTCAGCGTCGCGAGTTTCCTGCTAGCGTCGCTTACCTTAATGCTATAGCGTTCTGACTCACCAATGATGCCACTGATAGGCTGTTACTGCACTGTTGTCTTATACCGAGCTGGGATATTTTATACGTTGTTTCCGAAGTGGTTGCTTTTTTCCGCCCAGGACACGGCCGATTCTTTTTTCGCGCGCTCACCTGAGGTGTATCAACGTCGTGGGGCACGCGTATCAGCACTTTATTTCTTTTTGCCGCTTTTGTGTTCCGGCTGCTTATCAGACCAAGGCTATCGCAGGTGCGCATGACTGTACTGTGCCGTCGGCCCCCGTCGCCTTTAATCGCTCTTTATTGACACCAGTCGCACCGCTTCTCACAACACATTCCCAAAACTACAACACAGCAATTACGACAATGTTCTAGCATTTACAGCCTGTTGCGCCATCTATCAAAAGTATAACTAACTGTTTTGTGGAAAATATACTGCCAGTTGAGCACGTGAAGGCCGCTTAATTCTAAGCATAGGGGGAGGTAGCGTTATTTTTTTGCTCAAGGAAAGATGAGCGGGTCTTGTAGACGAGTTTCGCGGCTTTTCTGACTGACGCACTCTGGAGCGTCGACAACGCGGACTACGTCGTGCGAGTGTCTTGGGATCAACTTGTGTGAACCAAGCATGTGCCATGTTGTCCCCGGCTGGTACGGGGTTACGCCGCGACGCTACCGCCTGCTGGCGCTTTGGTGCACTTTTTGCGTTCCTGCTGTTTTCTGTCGTCGGTGGAGCTCTCTCTTACAGCAGCAGTGCCGTTGTCAAGAGGGCGGCTGACGTTGTTATCGTGGTCGATGGCGGCGCGAGCGACAGACCGCTCCGGTCTCGAGGTATGCAACTCAACAAAACTTACGCTCCTTTCGGGCCTTGAGAAAAGGCGGCTACATCCTGCATGCCTAAGTGATACGTAAATAAAAAGAAACAAAAATAAGTGAACGAGGGTAAAAGAAGGACGAGATGGTACTAGAAATGACTTCGTGGAACTGTTCTTTGAGTTTTCCGACGTCGTGATACTTCTGTGTGCGTACGACAAGGTAGCCGAGGGAAGTCTGGACACATTCTTGTCGGGCAGAAGCGTAATTACTAATAAAAGTGGGCTGCTGACCAATGTCGAAACAGACGCACACACTTACTGGTGTCTAGACACCATTGCAGACAGTACCCTTGTTCACACTCCTGAACGGTTCTGGTTGTGGAACCTGCACAGATCAGGGTGCGAACAGCCGATCTGTACTGCCTTATAGAACGACGTGTTTGTTTCTTCGCATTGATAACCACCCTTATTAATGCGGTTAGCATTCTTAGCATACTTTGTGCTCCTTCCGGTACCTCTAACCTCTATCTATCGGTACCTATCTATCGGTGCCTCTAACCGTTTTCCCACCAACTTCGCTCACTGGGTCTAATGGGTAGAGCGCCGGGTTCGAAACCAACCGTCGGACGAACTTGGATCACTAGGTACGCGACACTGCGTATGGGCTGCTCTTCGACGAAAAAAAAAATCATTTGAAATTTATTTGGTGCTAGGCGGAATCAAACCCGCGTCATGTGTATTCGGACAATCTTAATATATATTCACGCACGTGCCACGCGACTACTTCGAGGCGACGCTGTTGGCAAAGTGTGTGCACAGCGATGCGCGACAGAGGAGCCCATAGCACGTCTCGGCGGTGGCATTAACGTCGACATTCATCGTAAAATGGCTTATTGCTGGAATGTTTTTTTTTACTGTATAGATAACATTTTTGCGACATTTTATTAGTTGTTTATTGATATTTGTTATGAGGTATTGATTTCTGCCGCATATATGTGTGCTGATACATTACACTAAGTAAATTAAGAATTAGTGCGGTACATCTTTGTTCTTCTTGTGAAAGAATCACCATACATTTGTAAAATTCCTGTTAATGTGTGGTTCTTATGTTACTATTTTCTTCAAATGGTAATAATTTACTCTGTGTGTGAGAGAGAGAGAGAGAGAAAGAGAGAAGAAATGTAAATGAAAACCGGCGAGCCCGGTTGGCTACGCTGTATTGGGGCAGTGTAGACAACCTAGTAAGAGAAGAAAAAGAAATAGTAAGAGAAAGACAAAAATCGAGAGTTCATATGGACTGGAGTCGCCCACGTAATGAAATTCTCAGAGCTGTGTTAGGACCCGGAAGCGTTAAAGCAGCTGCGATGTGTTAGTTACTTTCAGATTTGGAAATCTATGTACGTGCTGGAAAGTATAGAAGGCCAATGTAAAAACTGCCAATGATACGCTCGTGCCGTCGATTGCGTTACGGCAGCGTGGCGTAACATAGAGTTCCCGCGATAACAACAACAACAACAACAACAACAACAACAACAACAACAACAACAACAACAACAACAACAACAACAACAACAACAACAACAACAACAACAACAACAACAACAACAACAACAACAACAACAACAACAACAATAATAATAATAATAATAATAATAATAATAATAATAATAATAATAATAATAATAATAATAATAATGAAAGGCAACGAAACGCGCAGAAAAAGAAACGTGTACTAAGTTAAGGGGTATAGGAGGTGGGTATACATGCTGCAGGGCGAGGGAACTTCGCATTGAACGTCCGCGAACTTTCTTCACCCCTTCAGCCTTACCTGGTATCCGCGGCAGTGCTTCGATGTCTTTGTGTTTTTTCCAATGCGCATCTTTCACGTTCGATGTCGTGGCATTATTCCACGTGAGGCAGTCTGTGCGGGAACGCGAAAAACTCTTGATCGTTGACTGCGAGTGTTGGCTCAGAACTTTAAAAAACCTGCATGAAAGGACCACGAATAACGTGCAGGCATACTTCACCTGTGCACTACACCCCCCCCCCCCCCCCCCCCCCCAAACCTCCCACTATTTTTCTTTAATGGGGTACAGAAATACTATAGGCATGCTAAAGCGTTCAAGAGCAATAATGAAAAGACGCAGAGAAAGCGAGTGGAATTAAGCAAGGCCGATTCTTTACGCTCGTCAAGTATACATAGGCTCGATTATATAGTAGACCTAGTGGAAAGCGGAATAGTTGGAGTTGTGGAGACGAAGATAGGCAATATAAGAGGCAATATGAGACGGGATAGGGCTCTAATCCACCAGCTGTACTGTGCGCATACGATTCAAGGGAGCTGGGAAATGTTTCTCTTTTCTTGTGCTAGCCTCCCTTGCGTTTATTTCTCCTCTCTCTTTATTATTTTTTATATTCTCGCTCCTTATCTATTCTTCCCCCTTCCCTCTCCCCGAGCGTAGGGTAGCCAACCGGGCACGTCCTCGGTTAACCTCCCTTCTCATTTCTCTATTTCTCTCTCTTTGCAGCTTTTTGCTTTCGCTCGTGCGAACTCTTCTTTCCGTGAACTTTTTTCGCCGGTTATTGGCGTTGAAAAGCTTGCAAAGTTTTGTACTTCAACTCCTCCAAACGAAAAGACCTGGGCCCGTCTGCCGGGTGCGTTACACTGTGGCGGTATTCAACAGCTACACAACGTGCGTAGGGAGCTCGAAAGCAGTATTGCACGCGCACGCAGCGCTGCTGCTTTGCCCGAGGTGCTGGCAGCACCAAAAGTCGCCGTGAACGCTGCTGCTTTGGCTCATCCAGAGAACTATCGTGACGTCATAAAAAGCGGTTTACAGCAGTTGACATAATGCCTTGTTGGTGGTGGTGCGGATAATGCGGAGAGTGAACATGGCATGTCAGTTTTAAACAGCCGACATTTTGAAGAGAAATATTCGCTTCGAAACTACCACGTTCATGAAGAGGCACTTGTTATGGAACTTGTGTTTATAAACGCTGTTGTGCATTTCTCGCTGCGATTCCGCCAGGTCTGTACTCTGCCTGCACTCACCACAACAACTGCACTGACTACTATGCCGTCTGCAATTTCACCTTACGAATCTGTGTCTGTCCCGGAGGCTACAGGAAGAATGACTATTTTTGCATGTACATGGGTAAGTATGAAACACGACAAACCATTTTTTATACCATGTTTTTTTTTTCTGGGAGAGGGGGGGGGGAGGTGTTGATGTGGTGTTATTTCATTCGAAGGTCTCTTGGCGTCATTCCTATACGCAGCAGACCGACTTAGATATCCGGATGTTCCAGACTTGTTTAGTGACTTTCCCGAAGCCGCCCTCCAAGCGTAACATTACGCTCCACAGTCGGAAATTTCGCGGTTTTATACGACGAGGACGTTATACACTGCGCATTTAGACGCATTTAGAGGTGCCTTCCGCGCCGCCGCTGCGATAATTGTTGTCATATCTCCTTTCGTGGCGGCACGCTGCTGTCAATTGCACCAGTCACGACAGTTTCAGAACCGATGCACATGGTAAAATTAGTCTCTATAATAAGTGCTAGGTTTTATTTAGTTATGCTGTGATTTCTTGCACTTGCGTTCGCACAAGTAAAGGTAAGGAAGTGCAGCCGAGAAACGGAGTGCCTGACGAGGGAAGTCTGGGCTGCTTTCTCAGATATGGCAGCTTTCTCAGATATGGCAGCGATCCTTACCCGAATTTTAAGCTTCGTTTAGTGTTGGTGCGGTGACCCTTGTGCTTTCGACTGCGTGCAGGTGGCTCGCCGGACAACGTTGGCATCTACCAGGTGACCCTAGTGGTGGCCGCCGTCTTCATGGTTGTAGTATTCTCAGTCTTTGTCGCTTGCGTTGTTAAAAGGTGAGTTCCGTGATCTTTACAAAACAACACATTTGGGAACGAGCAAGCACTTCAGAGTTTGCAGAGCTACAGCAGAGAGAGAGATATATATATATATATAGAGAGAGAGAGAGAGAGAGAGAGAGTAAATAGAACACGCTAACTTCTCGTACATGTATATTGAACAAAACCAGTAGGTGAAATCGAGATTATGACGGAATGCCGTGTCGGGTAGGAACGAAACGTGATGAAAGATTGACGTAAACACCAACTACAAAATATTTAGTATCGTTAGCGTTTCGGCTTCCGCACGAGAGGCCTTTTCACCGACATTATTGTGGAATGGGAGCCAGAGCGTGTGTCTTTGTTTTTAATCAAAACTAGTCGGTACATGGTACATTCTCCTTCCTCCACATACGTACATACACAAAACAAACACGCACGCATTGAGGGCGCACGGGCCTTGCTTTGTAAATTAAACTGAAATTGAACAAGACATGTTTGGGGCGAGCGTAGTTCTACGAAAATAATGGAGAGCATACCCTCACGAAATAATGTGGATGGCGAGGGGGTGCCTTTGGCGCTGCGCAAAAAGAAATAAATAAAATAAAAATAAAATAAAAATTGAGTTTGGTGGTGCAAGCCCTGTTTCAAAAGGGACGCCCATAGCATCCAACCAAAAGGCAGTGCAGTGCAGTGTGTTGGAGCTTATCTTGAAGTCCGGGAAGCGCAGAGCATTTTTAATTTCGAAGAAAGGCTCAACAACCTGGATAGAGAGAGAGAGAGAGAGATAAAGAAAAAAAACGGGTGGCTTAAGTGCGAAAATATCTGTACTTCAAGAGCATGGACACTACATAAAGGAAGAGATAAAGAAAGTTGGCAAGCAAGCACAGGGTAATTTAAAAAGCAAATAGTTAACCCGGATTTATCAGAGTAAGTGAGAGAAACAGAGACGGTAAATTCCTTGCGAAGTATGAAAAAAAAAGAAAGCCTATTGAGATATACAAATACGGCAAGAAAAATATCAGGAGAGAAAATTTTGCATGATTCCACAAAGCGCGGTGCTTTGCTATTTGAAGCCCGAGCTGGCTGTCTCAAGACAAAAATATGGCGGAGTAAATATTCGCAACAGGATGAGGCGTGTACGACTCGCCACATTGTAATGAAATGCCAAGATATTCACCAAGCAAGAACCGTAGGGAACATCCACCTTCCAGAAACTCTGCTATTCAAAGCTCATTGAAGAATTAATTGGTCAGCAGTGAACATGTTTAGAGTATTGGTGAAAAAAAAAGAAAAAAAAAGCGAGGAGATTGATAGGACCGAGCTCTTTACAGCTACGTGCGAAGAGATAGAGGTTTTAATGAAAAGAGCAAAGATCGAGTAGAGATAGGCAAAATGCTAGACTGCAATAGATGAGGTCAAATCTCATTTGCCTACGCAGATCAGGTAAATATTTGTCACGGCCTCATTTTCAAAGGCGATGCCAAAAGAAATCATCACTGACGTACTGTATTTAGCTTGTGAATTTGATGACTATCACGAGGTTTGTCATTATTTCTGGTGCGATGAAGCTTAAATTGAGCGCTTGCTGATGCACCGTTGTAGGCACGCCATGCCGCATACTCTACGCACGCGGGTGCTGTACAGCAGAGACAAACATGCGAACGAACGGAGGAACAAACGAACCGACTGAGACTGGACAATACGGAGGATTAATGGGCGTGCGATGCATGTGTGAGAATGATGAGGTATAAAAAAAAGCAGAATATTCTAAAGTACTACCACAGTACAATGTGCAAAAGGTCATGAAAATTTTGCTGGTGGTCTTGCCGCATCCTTTGAAAAACCTTTTACGTGGCAGAATCAACTTCTTCGGACTTCTTTTTGATGACTGCGGCATGGCATTAATAAGTTCCGCTACAGATTTTAAATGCAGCTAGTAGAGAGGGAGACCTCTCATAAAGTGTTTCTGCATCAGGAGACGTTTTAAAAGTAATAAAATCGATAGGGAAGCCTTCCCGATGATTATGTTCTGGAACGGTATCAAATTTTACTGAAGTAAATAATATTATTGCGATAGCAATATATGGACACTCAAACCGGATTTCTGCCGTCGGCGTCGCCGTCGTTGTCGCCGTTACCGTGAGGTTCCGTATGACGTCAACGGCGATGAAATCGTCGCCGCGCGCCGTACGCTGTATGTGCGAGTGAAAGGGCGCGAGGGACGCGCGCTTTCATGGGGAGCGAACGCACGGCAGGGAACAAACGCGCGTTCTCCGCCGTGCTCCCTGAAGGGCTGCAGAATTAGCGTCCCTTTCCTCCTCTACAATCACCACACACACACACACACACACACACACACACACACACACACACACACACACACACACACACACACACACACACACACACACACACACACACACACACACACACACACACACACACACACACACACACACACACACACACACACACACACACACACACACACACACACACACACACACACACACACACACACACACACACACACATATATATATATATATATATATATATATATATATATATATATATATATATATATATATATAGCAAACGCGACTTCCTCCGCCGCGCGAAAGGCCGTGGGGGAACGGGAGGCAGGGAGGGAGGCAGGAGAGGTGACGTTTAGCTGCGGCACCAAATGCGTATTTATATAAAAAAAAAGAAAAAAAAAACGTCAAGTGTTCAAGGTGGTCCTCGGCTACCTTGCGGACACTATGCTGGCTGACCGGCTGTAGGGGCACCCTGCCCGAGACGAGGACGAGTGCCCTCTCCCTTCCCCCTTCTCCCACTATTTCCCTCTTTCTCCCCCCCATACCCCTCCCCCCAGATGCTGAGCCGTGCTCCCTATAAGGGCTGCAGAAATACGCATCTTTTCCCAACCTAAACCTCTACTACTACTACTATATAAAAACGTTGCGAGGCGAGAAGGTGGTAAAGACTTCCGACGCTGCTCGACGATGATGATAAGTGGTTCTTGAGGGAAAGGGAAAGGTTGGCGCTATCTTCTGCAGCCCTTGAGGGAGCACGGCTCAGCGCCTATGAGTCCCGTTCTGATCTCGTCGAAAACCTCCGAGCCGCCCCCAGAGTCACCGGCATCAGTCACCAACGCTGCGCGCGTTCGGTGCGAACGCGGGCAAAACGGCGACGGCGTCGACAACAGTTCTGTGTGTTGCTGGTGCTGCTGCATGTCCAAGTTTATACAGCTGATAAAACTACTATCCTTACTCCGTATAACTCTCTACTAAGTTGCTAGTGCAATTGATGCTTCGCTTTTCGGGGGAAACTGCGACATCTTTTTTGTAACCTGAACGGCCGCCCTCCTCCGCCGTTTCACTTGCAGGCCGGTCGCATATGGCCTTGTACAGTATATATTGAACCATAACTGCATTGTGAACCGTCTGTAAACGAAAATGTCGGTACAGATGTCCCTTCTTCTAATCTCTGTCCTCAGCACGACGCACAACAATTATCCTGTCTTGTTTACAGGACATGCGAGCGCTCCAGAGACCTTGCAGAAAGGATGCGGGAGCTGGCCGCAGATGTGTACACGGTCCCTGCTGAGTTCGAAGGCTTGGAGAGGCCGCCTTCTTACACGGACATCGTCAAAATCGACAACATGGTACGTTCTGCATGACAGTGCAGTCATTGCTCGCCTGTGTCCTGCGATTCACTTGTCTCGTGGAACTTATACATCGAAGCTGTTAGCCTCTAGTTGGTCGGGGTTTTATTGCGATAGCAATTATATGGACACTCAAAAGCAGATTTCTGCCGTCGCCGTCGCCGTCGCCGTGAGGTTCCGTATGACGTCAATGGAGATGAAATCGTCGCCGCGCGCCGAACGCTGTATGTGCGAGTGAAAGGGCGTGAGGGGCGCGCGCTTTCACGGGGAGTGAACGCACGGCGGAGAACAAACGCGCGTTCTGCGCCGTGCTCGCTTAAGGGCTGCAGAAGTAGGCGTCTCTTTCCTCCTTTACAATCACCATATATATGTAGAGCAAACGCGCCTTCTTCCGACGCGCGAGAGGCCGTGGGGGAGGGGAGGGAGGGGGAGGGAAGGGAGGCGACGTTTAGCTGCGGCACCAAGTGCCTATTTATATCAGAGGCTCCGGCAACAGTCACCAACGCCGCACGCATTTTGAGCGAACGCGGGCAAAACGCCGACGGCGTCGACAATAGTTCTGCGTGTTGCCGGTGCTGCTGCATGTCCAAGTTTATACAGCTGATAAAGCTAATATCATTACTCCGTATAGCTCTCTACAAATTTGCTATCGCAATTGATGCTTCGCCTTTCAGGTGAAACTGCGACAACTTTTTTTGTTGCGTGCTCACCAAAAAAAACGGCAGCTGGAAAAGTTTTCTTGTGTGTTTGAGATTCCGCGTAACATAATTATGTTTTCTCGTATATTCTAATTACAATTCTATCATGTCTGTAGGTTGTGTTTAAGTCGTACTTTACGAATTTTCTGACACGTATTACTTTGAGGAATTCAATTAGTTCAAGAACGCACTTGCATCAAGCGGAGGGCCCAAAATCAAACGGCAGCTGGAAGAAGGCTTTGTGCTTAAGTTGCTGCCCGGTCGACCCACGAAGAAACCCAGACGCGTTCAATACCTTTGGCGAGGACGGACGTTCGTCTACTTGAAAGCAAAAAATCACAACCTTTCTGGAGTCCGAGTGCCTTCAATTGCTGATTGCACAAGCTTGACCCCTTGCTACGGCTACAACTGTCATCTAGCCTTTCCCGCGGCGAAACAACTTTGCTGTGCCGCTTGTGGCTGGGAGTGGCGTTCACGAACACCACTCCGAGCCACAAGCATACATCCTCCTTCTTCTAGGTTGTCCGTCTAGAGCAAGTGCGTTATTGAACTTAATGAATTTCTCAAAGCAAAATGCGTCAGAAAATTCGTAAAATACGACCTATAGACACAACCAGCATACACGATGGCATCGAATTGTCATTCGAATATACAAAAAAAAACATAATTCTGTTACGCAGAAGAGAGAGAAAGAGCAAGGACAGGAAAGGCAGGGAGGTCAACCAGACGAGCGTCCGGTTTGCTACCCTACACTGGGGGTAAGGGAAAGGGGAAATTACAGACAGGAAGAGAGCGGTGTGGATCAGAGAACAAACGGGGATAGCCGACTTTCTAGTTGACATTAAGCGGAAGAAATGGAGCTGGGCAGGCCATGTAATGCGTAGGATGGATAACCGGTGGACCATTAGAGTTACAGAATGGATACCAAAAGAAGGGAAGCGCAGTCGAGGTTGGCAGAAAACCAGATGGGATGATGAAGTTAGGAAATTTGCAGGCGCAAGTTGGAATACGCTAGCGCAAGACAGGGGTAATTGGAGATCGCAGGGAGAGGCCTTCGTCCTGCAGTGGACATAAAATATAGGCTGATGATGATGATGATGATGATGATGATGATGATGATGATGATGATGATGATGACGACGACTGCACAACATTCGGCCCCTTGGCAACCGATGGTTAGCACAGCGGCCGTAGAGTACAGCGCAACCCCACAGTCTCGGATAACAACACGCTCTCCGACTCCACGCTATGACCGACGCGCACAGCGCACGCCTTCTCGACCCCCGATGTATCGTCATGACAGCCGCCATGAACCAACTGAATACACAAGAGAAAATGTCAATATTCGCTTCATCGACGAACAACCAAGGTTTCGTTTCGACCTCCCCCGGTGTGTTACTCTTGCGGTGTCCCGGGTCACATATCGCGGTTTTGTAACCAGCGTATGAACACTTGGTATCGCCAGCCTTCAGAGTTTTCACGGCCCTCCGAACGGCCCCATGGTGTCCCGTGGCCAGCCCACGCATCGTCTGGCTACGAGTATTGGCCGCGCAGCTCCCGGAATTGCTCCCCAGCGTCTGACAAGAGTTTGACGCCCCCACCGCGTCCTCGTGCTTCCCGTTCTCCCTCACCGCTACGTCGCAACGCATCCCCTTCGTCACCGGAAAACTAGCTAGCGCGGCCGATGGAGGTGAGGTCGCTGGAGATGTGCTACTGACAGAAATACCTGCTGTGTTGATGCTTAAAAACAAAGTGCGCGTTTTTGTAGATAATGTGCCTGTGATGGCTCTGGTGGACACAGGCGCAACAATTTCGGTCATGAGTGTCTCTTTTAAAGACGTGTTAGGGCGAAAGGTGTTGTTTAAATGGGACGAATATTTAAAGTTCTGTGGATGAGTGGCGAGCCTTTGCGACCTATTGGTGTGTGTAGTGCTTACGTGTCTTTGGGAGGTAAGTTATTCCCACAGAGTTTGTAATTATTCCTCGGTCGACTCATGATGTGATCCTCGGCATGGATTTCTTGCGGGAGTGTGGTGCCACTGTCGACTGCCGCACAGGGAAGGTATTCGTAAGTGGTAAAATTTCGTAAGGACTCCTTGAGAACCCTGTAGATCGCGAAACTACATTGTGTGCTTGTGGTGATACGGTCGTACCTGCATCATCTACCGTTTGTGTTCCCGTTGCCTGTTGCGGCGCCAATTCCGACAGCTTCGATGCTACCGTAGAACCGCTGCACATTAACTGTGTGAAGAAGAATTTGTTGGTGCCACATTGTGTAGTGTCGATCAAAGGCGAACACACTAGCTTATGGACCGTAAACTGTTCTCAGGAGCCCGTTATACTACCAAACGGCTTGAAATTAGCCTTCGTCAGGGAACACGCGTCCTTATCAGTGGCTGAACTTACAGAAGTACCGGAAGAACCTGATGGCCACAGTTCGGAAACGGCCCTTTTGGCGATGGTAAATAAATCGCTCAGCACAAGTGAACGCCGAACGTTAGTGGGTGTGCTTTCGAAGCACGTTTCGGTATTCGACTTTGCGCAGAAGGACAAAATTCCTGCAATTCCCGCGTCTCGAACACGCCATACCATCAACACGGGTTCGGCAAATCCGATTAGACAAAAGCCATATCGCGTTTCACCATCAGAGCGCCAGATTATCAACGAACAAGTGCACGAAATGATGAAAAAGGGAGTCATACAAGAGTCAGCGAGTCCGTGGGCAGCTCCAATGATTCTTGTTAAAAAGAAAGATTGATCTTCGAGATTTTGCGTCGACTATCGCCGGCTGAATGCTGTAACAAAAAAGGACGTGTACCCACTCCCACGTATTGATGACGCAATAGACTGCCTTCATTCCACCTCTCACTTTTCCTCAGTAGACTTACGATCCGGCTGCTGGCAAATTCCGATGCATCCTGAGGACAAGGAAAAGACTGCTTTCGTAACCTCTGACGGGCTCTCCGAATTTAATGTGATGCCATTCGGACTGTGCAACGCTCCGGCAACATTCGAGAGATTTATGGAGAATATTCTGCGCGGCTTAAAGTGGAACATCTGCATGTGTTACCTCGACGACGTCGTCATCTTTGGCCGCACCTTCAGCGAACACAACTCGCGTCTGGATATTGTCCTGAACTGCATCAGGAACGCTGACCTAGTTTTAAACTCCAAGAAATGCCACTTCGGAGACCGCCAAACCCTTGTGCTTGGACATCTCGTCGATAAGGACGGCATCCACCCTGATCCCCAGAAGACAGCAGCCGTTGAAGCGTTCAGTGCACCACGCTCTATCAAGGAGCTCCGTAGTTTTCTGGGGCTTTGTTCCTATTTCCGCCGCTTTATTCCTAAATTCGCCGACGTCGCGTATCCGCTGATATGTCTGCTACGAAAGGATATCCCCTTTGAGTGGGCTCCGGAGTGCGACTCTTCTTTTCGTCAATTGAAGTTTCTGCTGACGTCACGGCCTGTTCTTCAACACTTCAATCCTTCAGCTCCGAGGGAACTCCATACGGATGCCAGTGGCATAGGTATTGGTGCCGTCCTAGTTCAACGCCATGGTGACCGGGAACACGTGATCGCATATGCAAGTCGATCCTTAAGTAGGACTGAGCAGAATTACACTGTCACGGAGCAAGAATGCCTCGCGGTAATATTTGTGGTTCAGCGGTTTCGCTCTTACCTGCATGGATGCCCCTTCACAGCTGTCACTGACCACCACTCATTGTGTTGGCTTGTAAATCTTCGTGACCCTTGTGGCCGCCTTGCGCGCTGGGCGCTCCGACTGCAAGACTACAGCTTCAGTGTCTCTTATAAGAGTGGTCGACGACACGCTGACGCGGACTGCCTCTCGCGTATGCCACTTAGCACTACGGACTGTGACGCCGACGACTTCGATCACCTTGTGGCTTCTCTGTCACCGCGTTTTCCAGACTTCGACTGTTTCAAAGCCGAACAGCGAAATGACGCTAAATTAACAGCGCTCTTCACCGCTACGACCACCTCTACTACAGCACACGATTTCTGCGTGCGTGATGGACTCCTGTACAAGAAGAACTTTTCCGGCACAGGCGCACGTTTTCTTCTAGTGGTGCCGGAGAGCCTTCGCATAGCGATCCTGAGTGCTATGCACGACGACCCTACGTCTGGCCATCTAGGTTCGGCGAGGACGCTCTACCGGATTCAGGAACGATTTTATTGGCCTGGAATGCGACAGTCTGTTGAAAGGTATGTAGCCACCTGCATGCAGTGTCAGCGCCACAAACGTCCATCTACTGGTCCAGCCGGTCTCCTGCAGCCGATACCGCCTCCAAGCACGCCTTTCCAACAAGTGGGCATTGACTTCGTGTGCCCTTTTCTGAAATCAGCCAAGGGAAATCGTTGGATAGTTGTTTGCGTCGACTACCTCACACGCTACTGCGAGACGGCGGCCGTGCCCTCGTCAACTGCCAATGACGTTTCAACATTCCTGCTGAAATATGTCATCCTGCCACATGGTCCGCCTCGCGTGATCATCAGCGACCGTGGATGACAATTCACAGCGGATGTAGTGGAGGAGCTGCTTCGTTTGTGTGAATCCCACTTGCGTCACTCGACACCGTACCATCCACAAACGAATGGGCTTACGGAGCGCACCAACCGAACAATTGTAAACATGATACCTATGTAGGTTTCATCCGACCAGAAGAACTGGGATGACGTACTGCCTTTTATCACGTACGCGTTCAACACCGCCAAGCATGAGACTACCGGGCCTTTCTTCCTGCTGTACGCACGGCCACCCCGGTACACAGTCGACACTGTTTTCCCTTTCTACAGTCACGAAAATCCCACTGTCGCCGAGACTCTCTGCCTTGCCGAAGAAGCTTGTCGTATTGCTCGTTTGCGAACTTCGGCATCGCAGGACAGATCAAAAGCACGATACGACATTCGCCACCGTCCGGTAATCTATCGCCCGGGTGATTTAGTCTGGCTGTGGACTCCAGTACGGAAACGCGGGTTATGCCAAAAACTTTTGGCCACCTACGATGGCCCGTTTGTGATTATTAATAGAGTCACGGAAGTCACCTATAACATAGCTCGCCTCATGGCGAGTGGTAGAAGAGCTGCCAAGACCCAAGTGGTCCATGTCGCGCGCTTGAAACTCTTCGCTTCAAGACAAATGGATTGACTCGCCCGGCGGGCTTCGTCTGCGACGGGAGGAATGTTACGCGTGAGGAAAACAAAGACCGGTGAACGTGCTTGCGGTCCCGGGTTGGAAAAGAGAAAGAGGACGACGCTGAGTGCATCAACCAGCCAGCCGCTCTTGCGCTCACCTTCGCGACCTAAAATAAACGGTCCCCTTCAACTTTAAGGTTTACAAACGGTCTCCTTCGCGCGTAACGATATATATATATATATATATATATATATATATATATATATATATATAAATAGAAGTACTGACATGTGCGCTAGCTGCCACGGGTGCGTGTGAACATCAATCAAATAATTCCCGGGGTTTTACGTGCCAAAGCTACGATCTGATTATGATGCACGTCGTAGTGGGGGACTCTGGATTAAATTTCACCGCCTGGGCTTACTTAAAATGCAGTTAAATCTAAGTGCACGAACATTCTTATATTTCGCCCACATTGATATGCGGCTGCCGCGGCCCTTGTGAACGCGATCCACGGCGATGCGCACGGCTACGACTAGTATGACGCAATCGTGACAAAGCTGCTGGGCTGGCAACTGTATAAGTTCCTTATTAAACGTTTTAGACAGCACTAAAACAGGCACTTGCACCTGGTTGTTAGAGGATTTGACGCAGACCCAAGACCATGATGTCCAAGAATTTCAGCGAGGCGCGGGCGCCGCCCTATTTCGGAGCTGCCGCGCTGATTCTCAGCGTTCCTTGTTCTGCGTAACTTTTGTAGAGAAATAATGGTGGCGCTCTTTTATACCTATTTTTTATTGTCACAAACGCATATTTCTGCGAGTTTCTCGCGACGCATTCACGTGTACTTCAAACGCATTTTTTTTTTTTTTTTGCACGGAGGCTGTTCTATATCTACACCATCTGAAGCTAGGCATTTTACGCTGCCCAAAATTTCGTCCGAGGTTGCCTCCAAGCGGTGTCCGCAGCAGAAGGTGTTTCTCCACCCGTAACGAGGATCACTCGAAATTGCTCCGAAAGTGCTCCGGCGAGGTCTCGTGCCGCTGACACGGCTTCCTTTGTCATTCGCCTTTTCCATGGAGGTAATTCCACAGCGAATGGGCAGTGCTGCGTGATGAGCCCGCTGGAAGGGTCTGGTTTCCAGTATTTCTATTCGGTACAGCAGCGAACGCTCGCCTACTCGCTCGCCTACTCGCTCGCTTTACCCAGCCAGACCAACGTGCTTATATCGCATGTTCGACCTCTGGGTCTGCGTATCAACCAGGACGCCTGATAAGGCCTATTGTACCCTCGTTCATTTCCTCGAGCAATCGGGGAGTTTCCAGTTGTGAGCTGCACTTGATTTGCGCTCATAGCGTTGCAATTGTTCTTATCAGGCGCTGGCACTTGCGTTCTAAGCAAATATGTGTTCTCAATAAAACATCATGAGCCATTCCACTCTGTGAAGGTGAGTGACCAGCGAAGCTGTTGAGCATGTAGGCGCGTTGCTCCTCGGGAGTCCGGACTATACGCGGCTTCCCCATTACGACGACGGAAGAGAAGGGGAATTCGAAATGGAGAACGGCAACTTGGCTTGCTGGTTTATCAAGCGAAGCTTGTATACGCTAGCCTGCGCCGGCGATGTAACGCTAAAACTCCGGTTCCAGCGGCAGCTCTCCGGCGCCGGAGCGTGAGTCATTAGGCACGGTGTCAGCTTCGTAGGTGCGCGCTCACGCTACGTGCACAGCCAGTCAGAGCTATTCGCTTCCGCCGGGGAGGGAAAGGGCAGGAAAGGGCTTCGCGCGCACTGCGCCCGCCTCATTTCCGTTCAGTTCAGTCTCGGAAAACCGATGGGACGGCCGCGCATTGTGCGTACCCCCGAACAACAGGCAGCTGTCGCCGAGTGCCGACGGGAGATCGCCCGTGAAAGGGCGCGTCGTCGACGGGCCGATCACACGGTGTGAGCCGCTGAAGCTGCGGCACTCCGCCAACGCCGAGCAGATCACCTGACCTTCCCTTGGTCACAAGAAACATAGCCGTCAAAGACAAGATGCACCCAGGACAAGCTTCGCTTACCCCCATTTTCCGGTAGGGGAAGGGCCGGCGATATTTTTATATAGATTCGAGTGGACAACGGAATCGCCGTTCCGAGGAGCCGGAGGAAACTAGACACGCGTGACGTTTTGACAGCATCGCCACCACGGGAGAGCGGAAGGAAAGGAAACTAGATACGCAAGCGCTTGGAATGCCGACAAAGAGAGAGCGGTGTGAACGTAGACATGGCCGACGCGGGTCGCACAGCGGCAAATCTTTCAGAATCTTTTATTATCTAGCTACAATCTACTGATCTTGAAAAGGGTGGCTATTGATAACTAATCTACTCAAAATGCATATCCGAGGGACGCCGACGAGCCAGCTGTGGAAGAAGAAGACGGCGATGAACGCGTGAGGAGTGGCACGAGCGCGTTCGCGCGGGACCTGAGTTTTTGCAAACGCAGAACAAGAATGCACGGAACCCTAGCCATAAACAGCTTCGCTGTAAAGGTGTTGACACGAAACTAATGTGGTTGAGTATTTCAAGCCAGTTGTGACTTTTCGTAATTTTTCGCTAGTGCATTCGTATTGTAATCATGTTTGATAACTCCTGACAACATTAGAGGGCTAGACTATTCGTTTTTTTGTTCTCTTTTTTGTGACACGGTGAAATCTCGACAGGGAACCGTCTTGGAAATTTAATCACTGGGTGCGACTTTAACTAGAGAAGTGTACGAAATGCGTTGGGCAGCGCGAGTACTTAAGGTGCGCGTCGTGCAGAAAACGCACGATACGCTGGCTGTTCGAGCGCATTTCGCGAAAGAGAGATAAAACATCTTTATTGAAAAGTTCCTAGGAGCTGGCCTCGAAAGGGGAACGGAGGAGCCGGGATATTAGTCCCGTAAAGCTCCCCTTCCCGTCAGATGCAGGCCAGTGGGAAGCAGTATAGCTTCCCACTGGCCTGCAACTCCTGAGCAGTGGGAAGCAGTATAGCTTCTGCTCAGGAGTTTTTATTTTAGCATTGTGCTTTATGCTGTGTCTGATATTGTTTGGAGCTGATGATGCGGCATGGGGCCCATATAATGTGATGGGCGTCTGCAGGTGGTGTATTGCATGTCTTACAGTGTGATGAGTATGCTTCTGGGTGTATTCGGTGCATGAGTAGGCCACGGCGGCCGCATTTCGGTGGGGGCGAAATGCGAAAACACCCGTGTACTTAGATTTAGGTGCACGGTAGAGAACCCCATGTAGTCCAGATTATTCCGGAGTCCCCCACTGCGGCGTGCCTCATAATCAGATAGTGGTTTTAGCCCGCAAAACCCTATTTTTTTATAGTAGTGGTGTAGGGAAGCTGCTTGTTTGTAGAAGTCTTCATGTAGTTGCATAATGTTTCTTTAATGATTTGTCAGGAGCAGGGTATTTGTAGCGAGCATTTCGGTAGTATTCGAGAACTTCTCCGTAAGCAGGCATTCGATCTCCCATTTGTTCGTATTGGGAAACTGTTCTTTCTTGATTCTGGGGGGCGTAGTTGTGTTCGGGTCTCTTCGTGGATTTGTTGTCCGGAGACGCCAAGTGACTCTCCCGGTTGATACGGGCAGCGTCGTGCGCAGCGTTGTTCCCAATTATCCTTGCATGGCCTGGCGTCCAGATCAGTCGAAGAGTTAATTCTGCGGGTAGGATTTGTTCCAATGAGAATTCGGTATGCCTGATGGCATATAAGTCCCTTGGTGTAATTAATTAATGCTGCTTTGGAGTCGGTGACGAAGCATGATGCAGTGGTTGATACGTATGCTAAAGCTTTTGCAGCCTATTCCCCTTCTTCTGGGTGTTTGGTGCGCATGGATGTAGTTGTTGCGATATTTATTTTTGGTTCCGTAACAACTGCCAGGGTGATGGCCATGACCATGGTTGCGACGGATACTTTGCAGCATCAACATAGGCCACATGTTCGGCGTCTTTAAACACTTTGTTGAGTATTTGAGCGCTTGCTTTCCGTAGCTCATCGTTATAGTTTGGGTGCATGTCCTTTGGGGTGGGGGGGATTATGAAGGTGTTCCTGATGTCCGGTGGAGTAGCTCTCTTTTCTTCAATTCGTGTTTGGTATTGTATTGCCAGCACCTCGGGAAGTTTTCTTTCTTTCTGCGCTCTTCAGCAAATGTCTCTATCCCTTGCAGCATTTACTAAATGTGTCAGCGGTTTGGGACGGTCGCATTAACGCCTTGTAAAACAATGGTGAACAGTGGCCTTCCGCTTTATTCCTCTAAGGGTTTGCTTGGTAGTATAGTTTACGAAACAGTAATAACGTGCAACAACATTTTGTCTGTCAGCTTAACGAGTGTGGCCTTCTCAGAAAATTCTTGTAGTTAAAGCTTGATAATAATAACTACACAATAATACGAGAATTATATGTAATCATCATTTTATTGTCATTTCGTTCGAATAGACACATCACACATCGTTTGCTTTTTTTAAAATGGTAGGGTAATGTATCGTTACAGGTTTTAGTATACAGGAGTTGTAGCGATTCTGTTATCTTTCATAAAGAAGACCTCCTTTCCACAGTTTTCAACAGCCATGTTGTGAGCAAGTAAAACAAACGAGCGGGCATTTCCGTGCATACTATTGCGAGACTGAGGTGCTGGCCGCTTCGTTGGACGTCAGAGATTTGAGCTCGGATGTGACGGGGTGAATTTCGTGTTTGAACGTTGTCCTGCTCTCCACCCTCTACTGTGAGCGCTAGCCTCACTAAAATCAAATCAAGTCAGTAAACAAAATCGAGCCTTTCTTGGTTTTTCGAAAAAACAACCACATAGAAATATACACATTATGCTGAGGAGAATGACGGGATAGTTTTACACATATATGGCGGCTATATGTCCAGCAGCCAAGAGATATAGTGTTCTAGACTGCTTCAGCAACGAAAATGTCGTCCTAAATGAACTGTTGGTTGGTTGATTACATTTAACACTACGTTAAGCGCAAGCAAAGATAACACGACAGCGAAGTGTAAAGGACAAGCGTGAACTCCCAACAATGTTTATTCGACAAACATCGGAAATTAAAAAGGGGTCGAAATACGCAGAGTCAGATGATAAGAAAATTAAATTTAGGTGTCAGAGCGCTTCTGTAAACACAGTTGTTTAATTCAGCTGTTCGAAAAACTGGCATTCCCCGCCTCGAAAGGCAATCAAAGTTTGGCTCGCTTAAACATGAGCATTAATCTTATGGATATAAAAGCCTTCCAGCAATTCGCATGCTAGTGCCCCATAAATGTTGCCCAAGATCCTGGTATACGGACGGCTCATACGCGTCGGTCCTAAAAATCGGGCCATTAAATGTGGCTCGTCTTTGTTGATTATCGACAATAGAGAGTTTTAGTTGCGCGTCCGCAAGCACCCACGTACGCAGCGCGTGAGAGCCCGCCGCTCCGAGCGGCAGGCGAGAAGGACATCGAGACACCCTACGGCCAGCTTCAGAAACTGCTGTAGCCAATTCAAGCGCCTACCTTAGTTCGGAGCAATCTTGAAAAATGCCCTCTCGTGGGCACGCGAGAACGTCGCGCACAGCCCGCAGCGGTCGCTACACAGGAAGTTCCGGGCGCGTAAAACGCCGGGCATGCTCCTGCGTACAGCACATGCGCATTGACGCCTCCGAGTATTCCTTGCGTACGCAGAGCTGTTGCCGACGCCCAACTACAGCTGCCTAATTTGTGTTCCTGTGCACGGGCGTTGATGCACCGTCCAGCCTGGCCGCGCTTGTCCTGTCTATTCCGCTGCCGGGTTGTTTTCGCTTGCGCGATTTTAATGTCGAAGCTGTTGTCAGCACACAGTCGCGTCCGCGCCATTCTCGCGTGCAGCTCGGGCTAGTGCTTGACCATTGAGCCATTCTCGAAAGCCATGCATTTTCCAGAGTTGGGCTTGTAACTGCACTCCGAGTTGTCGAGGTAGATCCTGGCGCAGTCCTTCTGCTCCCTGCCGTCCTGGCGCGCCCGTTCTTCGGCTGCCTTCTGCTCCGGCGTTCTACCGGGCTTGGACAGGTTCTGGCAGCCGCCAATCAGGACGTTCATCTCCTGCGACCGTTTCGTCTTTCGGCACCAGCGTAGTGCGTTGTAGTTTGCACGGCAATGGAAGTACCTGCATGTAGGCAGGTACGCAGCTTATGTAATCGATCAAGCGTATGATATTAGAATTTAATTGAAAGTTCACCCTTGATTCAGTTTTCAGACTCTTTTGTCGCTCTATTACGACTTTCTTCATAGTCATATGATCTATCGCATTTGAACATAGGGCAACACCGACGTCACTCATTTATCCCCAGTTCAACACATTCAGAGTCAAGCTATACATAATATAACCTTTAGAGGTTTCATGTCTAGTGCCTCTTCGTTACATGTTACACATAACATTTTATTTATGCGAAAACGTAGCAGATAATTTATCGGTATATTGATGTCTCAGTACGTGCCTGGAAAGGTTCATTTTTGTTTTCTACAGCCAGGTCAATTTCCTCGTATTCCGTCGACCCGCTTTATTACCTTAAATAACTGCTTGTTACTAGCTAAGCCCAGAACTAATGACGACAGGTTCACTGTTAATTTTCCATCTGTTTCATTAGGGAATTCATTGCCAGTAGGTATAAAGCATGGTTCCATTGATTACCTTAAAAGAATTTTGCGTTCATATTTGCTGAATAGATAGCTCCCGTTTAAAATATTGTTTGTTTATAATGTTGTATTTATTCTAGTCATTGCTGTTTGTTCAGCGTTGTATCATGTTAGCTGACTCTGAATAACCTCCACGCTGCTCATTGCAAAGTTACTTTAACATGGTGTCTCGCACTCAGCCTTTAATTATGAGACCTCCTTCGACATTTATGTCTTCTTTAATATGCATATTCCATATTTATAAGAAAATTCAATTGAATTCAATTGAAGATTGAGTAAGTGCTTCTTTCTTTTTCATTTACATAAGTGACCAAGCGGCCTATCGACTGGTTCATTGCGCTGTTGTAACACCCCAAAGACACGCACGTGCGATATGAGAAACGCCGTACAATCTATTCCTCTGAATTAGTTTTGGCCACCTTAGTTGAGTTGATAAACTTGTTTGTTTTCATTCGGTTTGTTGCGGTGGTTTCTCGTTCTGAAGACTACAAATAAGAACAAGGACAAGCTGCTTTGTGTCGTCATCTGTGTAGTAACGCTGTATACCGAACGATGTTGTTCGCGCTGCTGATTTTGATTTCTTTTCAACATCGACAGCAGCTTCTGCTGACACCTCGTCGTCTTTGCCCCCTAAACCACAGTGTACATAAGCACTTCGCATGCGGCCCCCATCGGCCCGTAGCGTCAAACTGGGGATCTCATTCTCAGCAACAAAACGCCATACACACTGAACTGCCAGGTTACATTATCACCGTCATGTATCCAACATACGTAATGAGCGTTTCTACGAAACACAAGCAATGACTTATGAGAACGAAACACTCTGCGATGACGTGTGTAACGTTCAAAAGTAGCTGAAAAGCAGCTGAAAAGCAGTTGTACTGGATAGCCACTTGCCTTAAGCCGCTGGAAATTTTTGAATGATTGGATGTGTACATCCAGTCATTCAAAAGTGGTGAAGCGCTCCATCGCCCTAGGGGCCCTTAGAAATGCTGTCGTTCGTTCTTGCCCCCACTTGATGTCGAGCGGCTTAAGGCAAGTGGCTATCCAGTACAACTGCTGTCATCCTTGACGGAAGTTTTGCAGCGTAAGCTGTTGTGGGCTCATTCCAATAGCCGTTTCGGTTCGCGTCGTCCGCCGCGGCCGCCGCCGCCGCCGCGTAACCGCTATCGCCCGAAATGCGAAAAAAAAGTACCCGCTCTACACCGGGATCGAACCCAGGCCCGCTGCGTGGGAGGCGGATACTCTACCACTGAGCCACGCAAGCGTTTGCTATCTGGTAGCGGAAAGATGCCCTAAAACGCTCTCGAGCGCGCAGGGGCAGACGACCCGAGCCTCCACCAGTACGGTGGTGCCATATAGTTAATGTGCCTGTAAACGCAGCGCGCCCGACATGTAAGTTGCAGTTGTAAGGCTTGATCGGGCTCAGCAGACTGCTGTGCAGAGAGCATTACAAGCCGCAGCTCGCCGTCGACACCGGGCGGGCAGTTCAGATCGTTCTCGTCAAAACGAGACGAACAGACTGCCGCGAAGACCATGTTGTGCGTGGTGCCCAAATTGGAGCTACTCTTGAGCCGCTCCACCCAGCTTACGCTGTGACTGTGCTGCGTGTGCCACGCAGGCCTGTGACTTTTTTATTGCAAGAGATTCGTTCCTCTAAGAAATCGCGCGAAGTGGTTGAGGACTTAACCAAGACTGTTGCGATCGACCTCGTATATACATGGGGTGTCCCATCGCATCAGGAAAGCCGCAGGCCGGGTTGGTGTAAAGGCAGTGTTTACCGCACCTAACAAGTTGGCAAGGTTGCGCAAGAAAGTCAACGAGAGCCGGAGAACACCTGGACTGTGCAATAAGCAACTTGTCGCCAAGCCTGTAGATTGCAATACCAATGTAGTGTATTCCACTCCGACCTTTGCGGCTGCACTTACATAGGGCAAACGGGACGTTGTCTTTATGAACGGTTGCGTGAGCATGCGTACTGTGTCAAGGTTAAGACTGGGAGTAATCTGGATGTTCATTGTGCAAAGTGTGGCTGTTCACCCATCCTAGATGATATACGTGTGTTGAGAAGGTACAGTGATCAGATGGCCAGGGAAATCTTTGAGGCCTTTTCAATTTGTCAGTTAGGAGCCACTTGTGTACTTAAGTCCTCAGAAGTTAATCAGTCTGGCCTGTGCCCACTATGTGTATTGTTACATTTATATAGCTTTAAGTTTTTGACGCATGCGCAGCAAGAGTTGACAGACGATGACTCGCCTACCCGTTCTCCTTCTTTCTTTATCTCTCTCTTTCTGCCCATTGCGAATGGTACATATTTGAGGAGGCTTCAATAAAGATGTTGTTGGCAGTCAGCGCTAGTCCCGTGTTCTCCCTTGTCCGTGTTTTTTGGCGCTGTTTTAAAATGAATTTCACTTGTCTTCTATACGACGAGAGTCTGCTCATTGGAATTTGCAAGAAGCACGTGATTGGACGAGGAGAAACACGGAGCGTTCGTGCATGCAACGTGCCGTGCCGGCGCCGTATGAGACTCAAGAGAAGAGTTGCTGATTTCCTCCTACATGACACGTAGCCAAGAAGCTGACTGGCCACATATCGGGAAATAAAGTTAGTAACAACCGAAAATTTTGGAAAAATTATTAAACAACAGAATGAATCGATTCGGCGCATTAGTGGCCGCGCACGACATCGGCAGTGTCGGCAGTCGGTGTTTTTTCTCAGCCGAGGCACGAGACTCGAGAATGTGGCTGTGCTCTGCGATTCTACGAGACGCTTTTGAAGCCAGGTGGCGTCGTTCTGGCCTATTTTTCAGCTCTGTACACCATTTGGGCCAAAAGTCGCGGAACTCCCCACAAAGAGTTAAACATAAAATCCCGTAGTGTTCGGGCGGCGCAACGCCACTCACAGGTCGCAGTTGGGACACTCAAGGTTGAGCATGGTGCGGTAGGTGGCGTACATGAGGAGCGCCACGCAGGCTCCGTCGAGGGAGAGCAGCATCCAGGACCGGTTGTCGATGCATTGCAGGAAGCGGCGCCAGTTGAAGTAGCGCCGCTTGGGAGCGGACGCCGCCTCGTGGCACACGAGAAGCAACACCAGTGCTAGGCCACGCCACCAGGAACAGCAGCTGCGCTCTCCCCGGCCTGTGCCACGAGAAGCTGTCGTTACTGGAAATGGCCGGATGAACACCGTCGACTGCCTCGTCAGTGCTGCACGACCCTACGTCACGTAAATGCCTAAAACACGCGTGGTCAGCCACTTATATATCGGCAGCGTCGTCTCGCGTAAACAATCTGCATCTTCGGCGAGGTTGCTATAGCATCCGTACAGTGCGAGCCCGACAGCGATTATGGTGCACAGGTGCTTGCGTCTTGTCAACGACACGCTGTCCTTGTTGCTGCGATAGCTTTCGGGTATTGAGATGTGCCGACGTCGGGTATTCGCGAATAACTTGTGTCGGTGCCGAGATAGCCGAACGAGAGAGTTATGCGAGGCGTGCCATATGCTTTCCCCTTTCGCTGTGCTCGTTCGCTCGGTTACGCTGACGCTAGCCGCAGCGCCTAAGAGCTGCGCTCTAAAGATTTTTGCTAGGACGGACCAACTCACTTAACAGCAAGTTGTTCTAATCTCCACGCCACTCTGACGCGAGTGGCACAGCTGCGACCCTGCTACTCTGCTCGGCGTGGAGGGAGAGGGTCTATCTGAGCGACTGTAATGCGAAAGCGTTACGAGCGTGAGGTCACCTTTGATTGCATTACCTACAGCAGAATGGGTTCGTGCTATAAAGCACGTTAAAACCTTGGCGAGGTTACATACCGTGCACTGGTGTCAGGTTCGGCACGCCAACTCACTTTTACCCGCCGTGGTGGCTGTGGCGTGGCGCTGCTAAACAAGCGGTCGCGGGTTCGATTCCTGGCCGCGGCGGCCGCATTTAGAAGGAGGCAAAATGCAGAACGCTCCTGTACCGCGCATAGGGTGCACGTTGAAGAACCCCAGGTGGTCAGAATTACTCCGGAGTTCCCCACTACTGCGTGCCTTATAATAATATCGTGGTTTTGTCACGTAATACCGCACAATTTTTTTAAGTCACCACATTTGAGAGAACGTGTCTCACAGCGAAAAGCTCGGCTCCTTTTTTCTAGTTTGATAAAGAATAAAGGTAAAATGGTGAAATGATAAAGGCAACTCATGCAGGCGTATAAACTGCAGTGACCCAATGGTAGTCAGTCATGGTCACGGATATCGAAGTTGTACTGCTTGCACTCACCCATGATAATCTGTATTCACAGCTGCTTTCGACGCTGCTGCGGTGCTTGTGCAGACACCCGATAGCTGTGGCAGAACCGGGCGGCTGGCAGTGACGCAGTCTGCGATGTCTCCACCGCTCTAAACATAGTCATACAATGCAAAATGCCAGTCCGAGACAGCTGTCTTGTGCAGGCCTACGTGATTGATGGGTGGACGGCGGCCGGCGTCCCAGTGGTTGCACCGCTGTTCTTCGGTTAGTTGGAGCTGTACGCAACACGTGGTACGAAGTTATCGGCGTGGAATGTCTGTCGGCCTAGTGTTAAAAGTTTGAGGCAACGTGATCTACACGAAATCTCAACCTGAAACAGTTCATTTTTGAGCGCAGGAAATAGAGCTGATGAAAATTGCTCCACTGCAAGCTGAATTATAACCCCGGACTTCGTGATCACCAGCCGAATTGTGACTTAGAATGTTTTCCTGATACTTTTTTTTTAGCACATGCTTGCAGCTTGGAGTGAGCACGACGTTAGGTAGATAGACTGTGTACGCAGGCACCACCCAGTGCTGCCACACTAAAATAGCTGTAGAACATGAGTGTGTGTGGAGTGTTGATAGATTGATTGATTTATTAGGATGAAATAGAAAAGAAAATGTGGAGGACGCTTAACCTTCGCTTTTAAGAGCGGAACGCGACAACATTCAAATATTCTTGACTGCTTCTCACGCTTCCCGGCAACTGCAGCTTATGTAACCGTAATGTTTACCGGGAAACGCTGGCGGTAAACGCTATGCACTAAGGCGCGCTTTCTGGTAGAGACGCGGCCACTTGCGTGGGCTGATCTGTTATTGTGTCGCACTTATAATATCTCATTCTGAGAGGGGGGGATTTAACATAAAAGGCATGCTCTGTCGGTGTTTTCTTTCATGATATTTGTTTGCGGGCTGTCATTCTCAAAATTCAGAGGAATAACTTTGTAAAGAATTTAAGACAAAGTGTGAGACTTTAGTAGTAAAAGAAGCATTTAGTGTCTACGGAGGGCCTGTAATTGCGGTTCGGAATGATTTTTCGCTAAACGATGGTCGGCGCCGACACCGGATTTTTTGTGACATGGGGCCACTATTGCATTAAAATTTGCTAACTATTGTATTGCCAGCTTCTCCACCAGCACTGAATTTTCAAGTTCGCTGATGAAGTGTTTATAATATGAGTATATGAAAGAAAAAAGATCACCGATTACGATACTCCCTAATGCGAAATTTGAGCGCAGATCTATACTTGTTTTCATTTCGCGACATTTTCAGGCAAATAATTTGCGAGAGACATGTTCAGTTCAGTTCAGTTCAGTTTTATTTCCTTAAAGACCCCTTTGCTAGGGGTTTTGCATAAGGGGTGGGTACAGTTGATGCAACAGAAACACAGATATTCAGAAAACTACAAGAAAGCTACATTTCGCAAGTGCATGCATAAAAACAGAAAGAAGGGGGAAAAATGACGCGGTGAACAAAGCTGATTATTTTTCAGCCAACAAAGACACATTTTCGAAGAACGATGTCGGGCAAGTGATTTCAGCGACGTGGTGGGGAAGGGCGTTCCAGTCTGATGCTGTGCGGGAAAAAAAAGACGAAGAAAAGGTAGTTGTATGGGAGCGAGGCCGTAAGACTTGTAATGGGTGCCCAGTTCGTAGCGATATGCGTGCGGGTGGTGTGATATATGGCTCGTGAATTAGGGAACTGTAAAAAAAAACTTATGAAAGAGGTAAAGGCTGGCGTCGCAGAGCAGAGTTGGCGTCGAAAATCTAATCTGTGGGTCAAGCGGGCAGGCATTATATATGACTCGTCGAAGGTTGCAGTGTAATCGCTGGTCCCCAGTGTGGCTTCCAGAAAGTACTACACAATTCGTGTCGCGCATACAATCACTTTACAAAAAGCTTTGGGGACAACAGCCAATGAATAGAACTATCGATTACATTCGAGAAACTTTTGATACCTGCAGGCGAGTCATGCGTCGAGGGATGTTTAACATTTTAAAGAGAACTTCATGTTGGGCAAGTTGGTATCTATTCATTATAGCTAACTTTAAGCGCTAAAAACACACAGCACACAGGAGAAGACAACGGGGCAGAGCACACATTTGTTAGCCGGTGAAAAGCAGGGACCGAAGAAAGATGAAGTCATCGGTGAACAGACGACGGCGCTAGACGGTGCTCAACTCTGGCGCCATCTCGTAGTGGTCGTCGCCGCAGTGCTTCTTGCGCGGCACTACACCATTCTTCTCTAGCTTTCGTCATACCCTCCTGCTCCGCTTTCTGCCTCATACTTCCGCTGCACCTTCCTCGTCCGCTTTCACCCTCGCGCTCTCTTCACTCCCGCCGCTTTTTTCGTTTCCCGCTTCTTCTTCTTTCTGGGGTTTTACGTGCCAAAACCAGTTCTGATTATGAGCCACGCCGTAGTGGAGGGCTCCGGATTAATTTTGACCACCTGGGGTTCTTTAACGTGCAGTACAACGCAAGCACACGGGCGTTTTTTGCATTTCGCCTCCATCGAAATGCGGCCGCCGCGGCCGGGATTCGATCCGGCGATCTCGTGCTCAGCAGCGCAACGCCTTAGCTGACTGAGCCACCCCGGCGGGTTCGTTTCCGCGTTCGCTCTTTCATCCGCTGCGCTCGTTCGCTCCGTTACGCCGGGAACGCCGACGCTCGTCGCAGGAACGGGCGCCTAAAAGGTTTCGGCAATAAACGACAAATTAGAAGAAGGACATCCAAGCAGGCCCGCACTGTAGAGCACTGCACGGGCCGATTTTTTCACCCCGGGCCCGGCCCGGGCCCGGAAATAATCTATGTTACCCGCCCGGCCCGGCCCGCCACCCCTTTACCTTAGGCCCGAGCCCGGCCCGAGCCCGACACGAAACCGGCCCGAACCCGGCCCGAGACCAAAAAATAATGTTTTTCAGAGTTGAGAGGCCCGAGAATAACTCGCTGCACATTACATGCACACCACCAGAAAGCCCGAGCCCGGCCCGGGCCCGCGTCAAAAAACCCGAGCCCGAGCCCGGGTCAAAAAGCACACGCCGTGCCCGAGCCCGGCCCGAGCCCGTGAAAGAACTGTTCTACCCGGCCCGGCCGGGCCCGCGGGCCGGGCCGGGCTTGGGCTTTCTGGTAAGCCCGAGCCCGTGCAGTGCTCTACCGCACTGCACCCGTCGCCCGGCTGCCCGTGGTGCGAGCACGAACGGGCTGATATGGCCCATATACTTTGGGAATGCCAACGCCCTGAAGAAGAAGGACCAAGAGGAAGGGGAAATATAACAGCAGGACCCTCTGAAGCGGGGTGCCTCGCTGAGAGATGGCAAGCCGCCCTCCTCAGCGAGGCACCCGAGGACCAGGAGTCGGCCGTCCAGCGGGCCAGGGCCATTGCCGAGGATCTCGAAAAATTTTTATCCGGCGATGGACCCCTGGCAGCCTAGCCCCGGGCACCAACAGCCATAACCGCTGGACAAATAAAGTTTATTCCTATCCTATCATTTCCTATCCAAGCAGGCCAACCATATACCCAAGAAGGAAATGGGAGAAAAATGTCTTGGACGAGGCACTACTCACAGCGGTAGCTCAGTGGCTGCATAGCGTTGCGCTGCTGGGTATACGAAGCGGTCAAAATGAATCCGGAATTCTCTAGTACGGCGGCGTACCCACTATACATTTTCCGGACATTAAACACCACAATAAATTTTTCAGAACCTCTTTTACGCTTAGTTTCACTTTCAAGGTGAATAATTACCTCTTTTGTTTAAGAATGGCTTTACGTGCGGTGTAGCGCACACAAGAAATGAAGGCGCAGTTGGGGCTGTCGGACGAGGCTTAGGCCAACTCAACATAAAACCTTATATGAGCTCTCAATAGAAAATAATTTCTCCACAAGGAAGCGACTACAGCTTATGTTGGGAGAATTTCACTTGTCTTCCCAACACTTACGTTTTAGAGCTCAGCTCGCCCGTTCCTGCGGCGAGCATCGGCGTTGTCGCTCCCGAGCGAACGAACGCAGCGAAGGATGAAAGCGAACGCAGAGCGCATCGGGGGATGAAAGACGCGAGGAGAAAAGCGCAGGATGAGGGTGCAGCAGAACCATGATGCGGAAAGCGGATGAGGATGAGGGTATGGCGAAAGCGTGAGAACTGTAGCGCGGCGACAATGCCAACGAGATGGCGCCAGAGTAGCGCGCGCCGTCTGGGAGGTCTGTCTGTGGCGGCTGCTGTGAATTGCGCCCATGCGTCACCCACGCGTTGGCTCTAGCGATCTTCAGATTAGCGAGTGAGTCGCGCCACACGTATAGCTCTCCGCTCAAATTTCGCTTAGGGAGTATCGTAATCGCCGGTGAAATTTTCACTGGCGTTATATATAGTTGTTGGGGTGAATTAGCGCTAAAAACAATGAACGCATCTTGTGTGCAGTAATTTATTGCAACACGCACGCACGCACGCACGCACACAGACAGACAGACAGACAGACAGACAGACAGACAGACAGACAGACAGACAGACAGACAGACAGACAGACAGACAGACAGACAGACGGACGGACGGACGGACGGACGGACGGACGGACGGACGGACGGACGGACGGACGGACGGACGGACGGACGGACGGACGGACGGACGGACGGACGGACGGACGGACGGACGGACGGACGGACGGGACGGCGGACGGACGGACGGACGGACGGACGGACGGACGGACGGACGGACGGACGGACGGACGGACGGACGGACGGATCTTGTTAAACGGGACCTTAAGGGACCGAGAAATATGTTCCAATTTACCGTAGTTTCGTTTACTGAGGATGTGCAGAGGTGCAGCACTATGTCACCTGTTCTTCACTGTTTTTCAGAAATCGAAACCTAAACGATTGAGTACAGAAACGGAATGTATTCGCAAATGAGCCTTTTAAGCGAAGCTTTATAGGCTCACAAGTGTCGGCGGTGGTGGCGTCACGCTGAAAAGTGGGCCGATCCTGGTGATAGTGCAGAAGGGGTCCAACCAGGCAGTAGTAGTGATTTTATTGAAAGAAGAAAATGACGAAGGGGGTGCAAGCTCAATGACACATACCCCTGTGAGCTCGGGGACCTGTAACGCGCCCTTGAACTACCCGTGTGAGACAAAATCACCAGCCCTTCCCTGTCGAGAAAATTGGGGTAAGCGAAGTTTGCCGTCCGATTCTAGCGTGAGGGCTTCCGAAGTCCAGGCGAAACATCATCGAAAAGCCGCCGACCCTGAGTTTAGGGCAAACGAAGCGGAACGCGTGCGACAGTGTCGTCTTGCTGCGAGCTTCGCTTACCCCCATTTTCTCGACAGGGGAAGGGCTCTGATTTTTTTTCTTGACTACAAACACAAGACGGTTAGGAAGTCTACATAGCAGAACAAAGCCCCATGTACTCGACAGCTGTCCCCGTCGGGTGACGGACAATTCTTCTGCGAATTACAGTGCGCAGATCTGCGGCGCCTTTATTGTATTTTAGTTTTCCTTAACGTTTATGGGTTAAGGTATAGCCAAAGTCTCGGACTCTCGATGACGCAGTATGGTTGATGTCAGTCTCGAAATATAGAGCGCAAAGGTTCGATCATGGCTCCACTATTATATTGCGACAGGGACTATACGGACATTCGAGGCGCGCCGTCGGCGTCGCCGCATTCATGCTTTCCGGGTATCAAGGGCGCAAGCGCGGCCCCCGCGTGGAGGATTAGAAGTACAGTGCCAAGAATACACTTATATTATAGGCACTGTATTAGAAGACAGAGACGCGCAGTGCGTTTGGCTGCAAAAACGATGAAGCCAAGTGGACGCACCGTCACGCTCCGCTCCATCCAGACAGCATTCTGGCTTCCGTTGCCGGTTGAGCATTGCGCGCGCACTCATTAGCGATTGAGTGCGCGCCTACTGAGGAGCCATGTGCTCTTGCGGCTGCTGCTCACGGAGCTGCCGCGCTGCCTCCTATTTTGAAAGCGATCTGCGATGTGGCCGAAGTGTGCGCCCGCGGGGGCCTCCATCTTGAAAGCGATCTGCGATGTGTACAAAGTGCATGCGCCGCATGCCGGTGGCTTCGTATGTGCTGTGCTTTCGACGTTTAGTTCACGTTGAAGCGAGAGCCAGCGCGAAGGTCAATTTGCTCGCTGCCGCTGGCGCGCTTTCTCACTCCAGCGTTTTGACGAGTTTCCGCGGTCATCAAGCGAGATGTGTTTATGTTTACCTGTGCGCGCGTGACACCGTGCTTGTTTATTTAGTTATTAAGCGAATATTTACAACTTTATAGGGCCGATAAAACTACTATCCTTACTTCGTCTACTAATTTGCTATCGCAATCGATACATCGCCTTTCGGGCGAAACTGCGACTTTTTTCGTCCACTTTCATTTCCCGTTATCTTATCATCTCTACACTTCCTTATAAAACTACAAATATATTTCACAGGGCCTTCCTAGGCTTCATTATATGTTGGGTTCATATTGTCAGCAAGGGTGTGTCACCAAGTGTTGATCAATTCCGTGTATCGAAGAAATGCAATAAACAGTCGTAGAACCCACTTCCCGATTACAGGGGACCTAGCCTAGCAGGGGACAGCACTACGTCTTCAAAGTTCGTGTGTGGAAGATTTATCTTTTGTAAGTTGTGAAAAAACGGCTTTTTTTTTGCATAAAACAGCGGGCATAACCGCATGAGGTGTTTCGTATCGCCGATCTCACCACAAAGCGGAGAAACTGATCGTCCAGCCTTGAATAACCAAGCCTGGATGTAGGCGGAGATATTTCTAATACGATGCAGCAAGATAACTTCTTCACGAATAAGTTCTTGGACCACACAGGGCTGATAAAACGTTTCGTGAAGAACCCGAAAATGATTGCGAATTGCGTCCTTAATTTGCTACAGATGCTTCGGGCTCTCAATTTTGGTGCACATGATAGCGCGTAGGAGTGTCAGCTTTCTCACTGCCTTCAATTCGGACGTGTGATGGGGTCCACTGAAATTTATCCTTGAATCCCCTACTCCTGAGGCCTTTAGGAAGTGTCAAAGATTGGGATTGCCTAGTAAAGTTCTCACCAGGCCACGATATAATCACTGTAGCGCTGACTTTGAATCCGTGATGTTACGCTCTGTGGAGAGATGAATCATTGCAAGAGGAGTAAATGCAGAAATTTAGAAGTCTCGGCGACGGCGAAAAGCAAAAGGTGGTGCATGGATCTTCTATTTATATCCTAACTTGAAAAGCAACATTCTTAGGCTGTTCAAGAGAGACTCTGGAAACAGTTGTGGCTCTATGTATATAGACGCACTCTTGGCTGTGTTGGAAGGGGAGCCACCATGCGTGGTTTGGAGATGCCGAAGACATCGCAGGAATGAGCAGTGCATGCTGGTGCGCCCCGCT